>NW_026017213.1:1180554-1196573 GCF_020466585.1 Dendroctonus ponderosae
CATAGGCAATTTCTGAAAGTTTTCAGGATTTTTCAGTTACTAAGGCGAGTGGATAGTCGTTGAAGAACACCAATTTTTCAAAAATTTGACAAGAAAACGCGAAAAATCCCACAATCCGGGTCATAAAATCACTCAAGAGAAAATGCGCTGCTTTCAGCATGGACAACGGCCCTATAAAAGAAAATTTCTGGGCGTTTCCAGAATTTTTTCAGTTACGAAGAGATAGATGAACATCATGTGACCATCTTTTGACTTTTTTCGCTCTTCTAATTACCACACAGCTCGGTCGCCGGTGTGCACGTGCCCTTATAGCTGCAGTTGGTTAACATGTGGAAAAGAGGGCAAAAAAGCCAATTTCAGCTGCTCAAACGAGGCAAGTGCTTTCTTGTGACCTGTAAAAATAACGCAACTTTCCGTTATTTTTGCGCTGTTTCCCAGTTGTTTGCTGCCCTTCAGTTACAAGCTCGCGAAAAAAAGATGAAGTTTATTAATCTGATCTCAATTTCTACGGTTTGAAACCGCAAATGTTTCCTTTTTAACAGCCATTGAACAGGTTAAATCTCGTAAAAATGAAAAATCCCACTAATGGACTGTTGTGAAGTGAAACGTTTGTCAATAAAGGAAAAACTCCGTTTTCCAAGAGCTTTCGTTTCTGAACTAAATGTTGAGAGTTGACCGAAATGTGTGTTGTGAGCACTGGTTTTTTAATAAACATTGCTCATCGCCCAGATTTCTCTAAATCGAGGCAAACACCCGAATAATGGCACACTAAATGCTGATTGTTGTTATTGTTTGCGCACTCAGTTTGCAGATTTTTGCCGAACGATTTAGTTTGGTGTTAATTCATGGCGAAAACCAATTTGCACCTTCGTATCCTTCGAGAGAACCGTATTTGCTCAATTTAAACGATTTCCCGTAACCGATTGCCAGCAATCCCGTAAAAATTCATTTATTTTGCGTTGTTGGCAATCAATTTTTTATTTTTTTTATAATAATAAGTCGTGATTCTGCCAGTCGTTTGATTGCCACTTAATGTCCGCTATTGTAGGGAACGATAAATCACCGTAATCGAGAAAACAATTATCGCAATATACAGGGTGTTGCTGCAACAGTGGCGTGGCAAAAAATCTCACACAGACTTGCATTCATCCACAATCCTGGCTTATTGACTCAAGACTTAACACTTTGGAACATCGCTCAGTAATTTGCGAGCGAAGTTGTTTGCAGTACGGATTTATGTCGATTATTGAAGCCTTGTATTCGCGTTGAAATGTATAAAATATCCGTTTCAGTTGCTTATCGCAGGTGGTTTATCTATTGGCCTCAATACTTCCTAGTTGCATTAGCATGAAAACCATAAAAATAGTTGCACTCGATGATAAGCAGTGAGTCCCTTAAAACCCTTGCTTGGAAGCGCAAAAATGAACACTTACTTGATCACAGTCTGCTTCAGGCCTGCGGTCATGGTGAAAATCGGCTAGGAAACGCACAGCACACTTGGGAAACCCAATGGGAGAAAAATGTCGCGTGGAAAACTGAAAGCGGGAAACCGAAGAAAAACACACGCGATTCCGTTTTCTCTATTCGATCAGCCGGTCATCGTGGTCGTCGCGCGACTCTCGGAAGTGAAAATTCTGAATTTGCCCGGTTTAAAAGTTGGTAAAAGCGTAGCGGTTGGCTTTATAACATTCTCATTCTCCCCACTCGCAGCTGTTGCTCCAAAAACAACTCGTGGTACCTTCTTGGCCAGCTGGGTGCAGGTACCATCGCGCTAAGAAGCCACATTATCATCCTGTTTGATGCGAACATCGTCCATGTCTGAATCGCTTTTCCAGCCGATCAGCATCTTTCTGGGTAATCGCTTAACTCCAGGTTTGGGCGTCGATGACTCATTTAAATTAAAATAACGCAGTTATTAGGAGCTCCCGTCCAAGGAGTGGAGAAATGGCTCAAGAACATCTGGGATTTGAATTCACGTCCAAAATTCATTAGTTTATCGAAGTTACGTAAACATTTGACCGTCTGAGACCGTTTAGATATTAATTTGTCCACAAATAACATGCTTGGAACACATTGAATAACTACTAATTCGATCATTTAATTTTAATTGTTCAAAAACACAATAGCAAAGCAAAATTGCATCTTCTAGCTACGACGAGATGGTCCTTCTGTTTACTAACAAACCTTTTCGTTCAATTCGTTTGCGAAATTCTCCAGGAAAGCCTGATGAAGGTTTTCCTGATTCCCATTATGCACTTTTTCGCACACCCAATATTCAACTCGGTTCAACCGCAATGTCTTTAAATCAACTTCCGGTTTATCGTTAAGTCAACCTAAAGTTCAATGTGTTAACGAGTGGGCGGATAATTGATATCTTTAAATCTTGAATAGCAATTAGGTTTAAATCTAGTGAACAGTCTTTATTTGCATTTAAATACACAACATTTAAACCGCGCAATACTGCAGCAAAGTATCTTTAAAGCAAGCTGATTTCCGGCGGTTTTTGCGCAATCCAACTTAAATGGAGATCCTCCAGTCCACTGCATTTAAATCCAGATGGGATTCACTCAGTCACTTGAAAGAAACTCGCAAGTGAAAACCACAATGTTTTCTATCTTTAAATCCAGCAAACTTTAAGTCTTTCAATGTCGGGCATTTAAGCAAAAGGGCGTGATTTCTTTCAATCCAGCAACGTGTTTTAAAGTTTTTTTCATTCTAAATCTTCCACTTTTCTCTGCTGAAATCCACTAAACAGTCTTTTAATCGTGCAGTTCCTAGACCCTAAGTCTTTAAAGTCAGTTAACGATTTTTTCGGCGACTTGGAATTGCAAATCGCAAAGTTTCGCCTCTTTAAATCCTGGCGTTCCTAATGGGTTTTTTTACAAGCCACTAAACAACCGTCTAACGACGTTGGATTGCAAATCCTAAAGTTTTATATCTTTAGATCCCCTGAACTGTATTTAAATCCTGGCGTTTTTAATGAATTTGAGGTGAGAGTGTTTTGGCGAAAGTGAGTGAAATCTTTAAGCACCGTTACGAGCCACGAAATAACTCTCTAACGACGTTGGATTGCAAATCGTAAAGTTTCACATCTTTAAATCCCTTGAACTGTATTTAAATCCTCGCGTTTTTAATGAATTTGAGGTGAGAGTGTTTTGGCGAAAGTGAGTGAAATCTTTAAGCACCGTTACGAGCCACGAAATAACTGTCTAACGACGTTGGATTGCAAATCGTAAAGTTTCACATCTTTAAATCCCCTGAACTGTCTTTAAATCCTCGCGTTTTTAATGAATTTGAGGTGWGAGTGTTTTGGCGAAAGTGAGTGAAATCTTTAAGCACCGTTACGAGCCACGAAATAACTGTCTAACGACGTTGGATTGCAAATCGTAAAGTTTCACATCTTTAAATCTCCTGAACTGTCTTTAAATCCTCGCGCTTTTAATGCATAATCTGAGGTGAGAGTGTTTTGGCGAAAATGAGTGAAATCTTTAAGCTCCGTTACGAGCAACGAAATAACTTTCTAACGGAGTTTGATTGAAAATCGTAAAGTTTCGTGTCTTTAAACCCGATGAATTGTCTTTAAAACTTGGCGTGTTGAGGCAAAAGTTAGTAGGATTTTCAAATCGAGCTGCGAATTATGAATCAACACCGTAATAAACTGTTTTAAAAAAGACAATTTTATTCAGAGCAACTGATACAAAGATCTGACCACGACAAAGGTCTCGAACAGAATCATAAAGCTAAGTCATACAACTGCGAAGGTAAACAATAAAAGCACAATCAGCAAATATATAAGTACTGAGGTTGGAACTGACTAAGCTAAGATATACTAGAGGTGTACAAAAGTAGTGCATATAACTTGCGTCTCCAACGTTTTGGAAATCGCTTGGATTTTGGGTGTTTAATAGTAACACTAATTGAGTGTTTTTTTTGCAAAAAATGAATGAAGTTTTAAAACCCATTTTGAAGCAACTAATTGAGTTTTTAAGAACCTTTAAATTCTAATTCTAAAAGTTAAATTCTACTATCTTTAAAACCTGTCGGTCTTGAGGACTTTGAGACAACTGGGTTTGGGGCAAAAGCAATAAAATATTTAAATTCAGTTCCTTAATCAATAAATCGCTTTCTAACAAAAGCGAAACTTAAATCGAAATTTTACAGAAAATACCTGATGATGATGAACCTAGAAAACCGAAATGTTTCTGGAACTTGAGAATCGAGTTTGCTCTTTCTAAGCTAAATTTTCCTCGTTGGCTATTTTGTTTTTTTAGTTTGGGTGCAATACATTTCAACGCTACTCTGTCTAAAACTGGGTCGAATTTAAAAAATTTCTCAATAAATCCCTGATGATCGCGTAAAATCGAAACTTTGTGGTACCAAAAACGTGACTTTGCCGTTTCCACTTAAGGAATTTTCGATTAACTGGATTTTTTGGTTACTAAATAATTATTTTTTTGAAAATATTGCATTCAACAAACTGGAAAATATCCGAATTCCCTGGATATCAAAAATCGCCCGATAACGAATCGAACGAACGATAATAGCGAAGAATTAAAACTTTATGGTCCGAAAAATGCGATTTTACTTTTTCTCTTGCAGCCATTAACTAACCTTCTTGGTAACAAAGAATTAATTTGTTTGGAAATTTTGTTTAACGCGAATGAAAAATCATTAAATTATTTTTCAGAATGGACTAATCAGTTGAATTTGGTCACTAAAACGCCAATGACGGAGAAATTCGCCTCTTTGTCTCCTTAAAAATGCGACTTTATTCCTTCGCATGCAGTTCGAAAAATTTGCAAAAAATTTTGAAAACATTCTCAATGAAGCGCTGATGATGGCAGCAAATCGAAACTTTGTGATACCGAAGAGTCACAACTTTCTGCTTTATATGACAACATTTCGCCACAAGCTGAATTTTGTAATAAATAGTTTTAATAAAATTCCAGGGCACTTGACGAAATGGGTTGATCTAGAAAAAGATCCCATTAAGGTCCTGATGATGATAAAAAGTGGAAATTTTCGGAAACCAAAGATGCAACTTTCAGCTCTCAGTGGCAGGCTTTCGTCACAGCTAATTTGGTTTCGGGCTCGAATATCTGATGTTTCTGAAAAATCTATTGGAAAAGACTGAACAGCAGTCGGTAGAGTTGTAAAAATTTCTTAATAAAGCCCTGATTATGTCACAAAACCGAAACTTTCTGACGGCGAAAATGCAACTTTCCGCTTTCTTTGGCAGCCTTTCACCACTGCCGACTTGATTTCGGTCTGAAAAAAATGAATTTTCCATGAAATATTCTTAATAAGATTCAAAAATGCGTAAAGAGATCAGTCGAATTTGAAAAAATTACTATAAATGTCTGAAGATGACACTTAGTCGAAACTTTTCAAAACTAAAGACGCTTCAATGTGGTTTAAGAAGCAATTTTTCCTATTGACTAACGCTTTTTGGTTTCAAAGCTAGGATTTTTTGAGAGAACGGTCAACCCTRAGGCGTTAAAAAATAGCAGAGTTTTGTTAGGAAGATCCAATACTCCCTGAAAATGGTGCAAAATTAAAGGTCTTTGGCTCCAAGAATCCCATGAGCTTCCTTAAGGCACATTTTTGCGATTGAGCGGCTTTTTCCGCCTCGGAGCCAAAAATTAGACAAGAAATATTCGCTGAAAATAACTGAATAATGTTTTGGGACTAAAGTTACATCAAAACTTGTATGAGACTTGAGTGGTTTCTAGTAAATTTTTTTGAATATATCAGTCTCACAAACGGTGTTAATTTAATTCTCAGTCGCTTTTGAAAGATCTTAATAAAAATTGTTGAGGACGGTGCGAGTCTGAAACTTTCAGGTTTTATACCACTGATTTTGGTCCGCCATATGAATAAAAAAACGCAAATTTCAATGAATTCATCATATTGGTGAAATTAATAGATACCAAAAGTAATCATTATTTTGAAAAAATTTCAAATCAGATCAATCAGCAAAATCAAAACTTTCAACTTTATACAGTTGATTTTGCCCCACAGAATGTCTCAGATGTGTAAGTTTCGAAGTTTAGCCAGTAGCTGCTCAAAACGTTTAATAAAGCTTCCAAGAAGCCAATTCAGTGAAGGTTTTTGCATGCTTCAGAGCCTGATCTACGTGCTCTTGTTTCTAGTCGCTGCTCACCAGATTTTTCATATTTCCCCCGATTCCATTGACTCGACGATTTAAATTTTTTTGTAAAATTAGACCAATTTTAGGCGACTTTCTATTGTGAATACGGTTCCAGTGCTCGATTATTACCCAGTCCATTGATACGGTTTTGTGACGAAATTTTCATATGATTTCACGGTTCTCCGGCAAGCAAAATTATAAACTTTTGGTAGCAAGGAGGTGCCTTTGCCCTTTTTGGTTTCAAAGCCACGGGTATTCTGAGAAATGTGTTCAACCTGAAAATCAGCGAACCGGAATCATTTGATCCAATTAGTCCGCTTTGTAAAATTCACAGAAAATTCCTGATGATGATGAACCTAGAAAACCGAAACGTTACTGAAACTTAAGAATCGAGTTTCCTTTTTCTAAGCAAAATTTTCCCCATTGACTATTTTTTTTCAGTTTGAGTGCAATGCATTTCAACGCTACTCTAAAACTGAGTCGAATTTAAAAAATTTCTCAATAAATTCCTGATGATGGCGCAAATTGAAACTTTGTGAGACTAAACATGCGAATTTCGTTTTTCTGGTGCAGCCTTTTCCCACTAACCAGTTCCTTTAGATCCCAAGCCAGTAATTGCTTTTTGGCATTGGATTGAAACGTTCCGAAAACCTAGTAAAAAATTAGTTAATTTTCAAAAAAATTGTCAATAAATCCCTGATGATTGCGTAAAATCGACACTTTGTGGTACCAAAAACGTGACTTTGCCGTTTCCACTTCAGGACTTTTAGATTAACTGGGTTTTTTGGTTACTAAGTAATTATTTTTTTGAAATTGCATTCAACAAACTGGAAAATCTCCGAATTCTCTGGATTTCAGAAAAATTCTCAAAAATCGCCCGATAATAGCAAATAGTCGAAACTCTATGGCCCGAAAGATGCGACTTTACTTTTCTTATTGCAGCCATTAACTGACCTTGGTAACAAAGGATTCATTTGTTTACGAATTTTGTTAAACGCGAATGAAAAATCGTTAAAATATTTTTGAGAATCGACTAATCAGTCGAATCTGGTCAATGAAACCGTGATGACGGTGGAAAATTTTTTGTCCCTAAAAATGATACTTTATTTCTTCCCATGCAGCCCTTTTCGGGTGATTAGTCGCGTCAGCTTCGAAAAATTTATAGAAAATTTTGAAAACATTCTCAATCAAGCCCTGATGATCGCAGAAAATCGAAACTTTGTTACACCGAAGAGTCACAACTATCTGCTTTATATGACAGCATTTCGCCACAAGCGGCTTGATTTTGGTTTCGAGTAGTTGAATTTTGTAATAATTTTTTTTCATATATTTCCAGGGCACTTGCCGAAATGGGTTGATTTAGAAAAAACCCCAATAAGTTCCTGATGGCGATAAAAAGTGGAAATTTTTGGAAAACAAAGATGCAACTTCCAGCTCTCCGTGGCAGCCTTTCGTCACTGCTGATTTGGTTTAGGGTTCGAATATCTGAATTTTCTTAAAAATCTATTAGAAAAAACTGAACAGCAGTCGGTAGAGTTGTAAAAATTTCTTAATAAAGCCCTGATTATGGCACAAAACCGAAACTTTCTGACAGCGAAAATGCAACTTTTCGCTTTCTTTGGCAGCCTTTCACCACTGCCGACTTGATTTCGGTCTAAAAAAAACGAATTTTCCATGAAATATTCTTAATAAGATTCAAAAATGCGTAAAGAAATGAGTCGAATGTGAAAAAATTGCTATAAATCTCTGAAGATGACACTTAGTCGACACTTTTCAAAACTCAAGACGCTTCAATGTGGTTTAAGAAGCAATTTTTCCTATTGACTAACGCTTTTTGGTTTCAAAGCTAGGATTTTTTGAGAGAACGGTCAACCCTGAGGCGTAAAAAAACAGCAGAGTTTTGTTAGGAAGATCCAATACTTCCTGAAAATGGTGCAAAATTAAAGGTCTTTGGCTCCAAGGATCCCATGAGCTTCCTTAAGGCACATTTTTGCGATTGAGCGGCTTTTTCGGCGAATGGAAATTTTTTAAAGAAACTGAATAATGTTTTGGGATTAAAGTTAGATCAAAACTTGTATGAGACTTGGGTGGGTTCTAGTAAAAAATCTTGAATATATCAGTCTTACAAACGGTGTTAATTTAATTCTCATTCGCTTTTTAAATATTTTAATAAAAATTGTTGATGACGGAGCGAGTTTGAAACT
Organism: Dendroctonus ponderosae; assembly: GCF_020466585.1. NCBI lineage: Eukaryota > Metazoa > Arthropoda > Insecta > Coleoptera > Curculionidae > Dendroctonus > Dendroctonus ponderosae. The sequence goes on from NW_026017213.1 coordinate 1,188,910, forward strand.
TTCAGGTTTTATACCACTGAATTTGGTCCGCCATATGCCTAAAAGCACGCAAATTTCAATGACCAAAAGTAAGCATTATTTTGAAAAAATTTCAAATTAGTCCTGACGATGCAAAATCGAAACTTTCATGACTCATACATCTGTCTGAAACCTACTAAATGCCGCAAAACATCAATCGTGCGCTCTTTCAACCTTCACGGAATTAATTTCAGAAACAAACCAAATCAAACTCTAGAAACAATCAAATCCAGGCTGGAAGAAGTTGCAAAGGAGTCCTGAATGTGGCGCAAAATCTAAACTTTCAACTTTGTGCAGTTGATTTTGCCCCACAGAATGTTTCAGAGGTGCAAGTTTCGAATTTTAGCCAGTAGCTGCTCAAAAGGTTTCATAAACCTTCCAAAAAGCCAATTTATTGAAGGTTTTTGCATGCTTCAGAGCCTGATCTACGTGCTCTTGTTTCTAGTCGCTGCTCACCAGATTTTTCATATTTCGCCCGATTCCATTGACTCAACGATTTAAATTTTTTTGTAAAATTAGACCAATTTTAGGCGACTTTCTATTGTGAATACGGTTCCAGTGCCCGATCTTTACCCAGACTATTGATACGGTTTTGTCACGAAATTTCCATATGATTTCACGGTTCTCCGGCAAGCCAATTTCAGTTTGGAAGCCGGCGAAGCAGTTACGAGGTCACTTAATTTCTCGGTTCTTAACCTTAATGCATATCAATTTTTAATACAAATTGTGCGCTTATTGTGCAAGCGTTGTTCTTTGCATGTTTTGCGCGATTGGTAAACATACCGTGGATTTGCGTTTTTCGGCTATTGAAAACAATGCCAAGGAAAACCAGTTATTGGACCACAAAAATCATTTAGATCTGCAGAACTGGCAGCTTTGTTCAATTACATTTTAAAGTCGTTTGTTCATTACCCCTGATTTTGAACAACTATTTGCACGCAATTGAACTCTTCAGGTTTCGCTTGCGATTTTGACTCTTGTTAAAAGTCGTCTTATTTTTTCTACCGCGTAGAATTTCATCCTATTTGCACTTGATTGTAACATGCTCAACCACATTAAGAACTCAAAACACGTGAGTAATTGTGATAAATGCGTATGGAGGCGGGCACCGTCTAAATTGTGTCAAATTGGGCATTTTAAGGCTGAAAAAACAACACAATTTCCTTAAATTGTTTAATAAAACCGACAAAAACGAGGAAAACTAATCGGTTTCAAGGTTCTCGGCGTGCGATTTGGTGTCGCGATCAGTTGTGCGTAAAAAGCCCCACTTCCGTTGCCATGTGACACCGGATTTATGAATTTTTGCATGTTTTTCGGGACTAATCAGGCCCTGCTAGACGAGCTAAAAAGCGAAATTTTTTTCACACGCCGGAAATGGCAGCTTAAAAGGCCATCAGCAGCCATCAGAGCGGAAGAAATAGTCCCGATTTGGCGCACATTTCGAGATACAGAGACACAAGTGCAAGGGGCGATAAAATCCACAAAAATTTGAAAATTCCTCGGACCTGGCGGAATATATCCCGGATTTAGATAGATACCCCAAAGGAATGGAGAACCTCTTATATAACAGCTGTAGATGAAGGTATAAAAACCAGCAAGAGAGTGAATTTTGAGCACGCGCCAACTAAAATTCAGTTAAATTTCCCGTCGCTTTAATGCTGCGAGCAAAATAAAGCATTTACAAGTCAGCATACGGCTTGAATCTAGATGTGGCATTTCATGGGACTACATTCAACATATCCGGCAGCTAAAGTTGAAATTTTCTTGAAAATCTTCTCGAAATCAAGTTATGTATTCCGTCGCTCTTGATGATGCCACCAAAGAAGCCTTGGCTTGAACGTGGCCATTAATTTAGCCAGGTTTTTGACAAAATATCTCCAATCAAGAATTATCCAAACGAGTTTGAACCTGAAACTGGTCTTCGTGAATATTACCGTGTGAGTAGGCGCTTTCTACAAAATTTCTAGCAGTAAAAAAAATGAAATTGAACGGCGACGCCATTTATCTCAAGTGCGTTTAAGCAAATGATGCACATGGTTCACATCGCACGAGTTTTTTGGAAAAAGTGTCTCCATATTCAGTTTATTACCGGTAAAGGCCGAAATCGGTGTCCAGTTCTTTGTATCGTGTGAATCTAGTTCCTAAATGGAGAATAAAAAATCATCCTGACCCTTAAGGCAAGTGATTAGTTCGAAATGCATTTCAGTTGTGAGATCAAGTGTAGTGCGTGCGTTTTGAGGCTTAATGGGTAGAAAATGGAGAATGGGGCGCCAGCTTGCAGAAAGCTGGTGAAAATGATTTCTAATCTATAAATTGTTTAGCCTGAAGTGGATCCCATATTCATTTCAGTCCCGGACCTCGTAAAGCTTTAATCCGCCCCTGCTTGATTTTAGTTTTCCGAAAAGCGACTGAACTTTTATGGATTCTTTATAGTTCTCTCTCTTTCCTTTGCTGATTTGAAGTTCGTCGAATTTGGACTGATTTCCTGCTGTGCTAAACACATTTTTTCTTTCTTTCCAGGTTGCACGTTGCAGCTTTCGGTCAGTTTGGCATTACTTTAGCATACATTAAAAAGCAAAACTGACCTCTTTCTGCGCATGCTCCAACGTTTATGAGTGACGATAAAAGGGCGAGACGACCTAAGGACCTAACCTAAGATTCACTACATTGCTGATCTGAAAGGGGGATGTTTACCTACTATTTACTCTGATTACCTCAGAGTAAATAGTATTTACTCTGAGCAGACTACTCACTATTCTGAATATCGAACACACCGCTTCCCTTTTTGTGTACTTGCATTCCTTTTGTAACCATTGCGGATTAGTTTTCGTATTTTTTAAACTTTTGTTATTCACGGTTTTCAGGTAATTTGTAATTTAATGATTAAATAGATGGCTCTCAGCATAAAAGCATACCTATTGTTTTCATTACACTATTTGTATACAACAATTACAATTTCCTACAACTTTTGAAAATTCCACTTTAAGTGCAGAGTATAAACTCCTATAAACGAAACGTCAACTTTATGTTCGGTAACTGTTAAAAAATTGAACTTAATAATCCATAGAGAAATAATAAACAACTCCGACTCAAAAAGGTTTATTGTGTACATCACCAAATAGGACATGCATCACGCACTTTACATATCCTAACAAATCCTAAATAATAAGAAATCCAAAAAAAGGAAAGCATTAAACATTTCAAATAGGGAAGAAAATGAAATTCTGTTACATTCGTAGGACATACGTTACATAGATACAAGGTCCCCACAGCGATTCTTTAGTAAATAAAACATGAACATTATTAAAATGTTGATTGCAACTTCAATGGAACAACATGGAATCAGTTTGGTCACAAAGAGAGCATTAAAATTTCGTCCAGCAAAATAAATAGCAACTCAAAACATAAACAGTTGCCGTATAGCTCTAGAACCACTATATTATATACCCTTCAGATCCATATTATACTTGAATTTTGAACCTTCTAAACATGTTTAATACTTCAGAGGGCAGAAAGACCGATTRGGTCGATAGCCTTTTTCTGTAAATAAAGATTATTTATATATACAGTTCAGATTCAAATCAACAATTGYCAACAATGTGGTCAATCTTAAGGYTAAGTCGTATCGCCAATCTATCGTCACAGAACATACCCCCAAGGAGATATTTTGTGTCTATCATCTCTCATAAACGTTGGAGCATGCGCAGAACGAGGTCAGTTTTGCATTTTATTGTATATTCATTACTTTGCCCCTGGTTGCCATATATAGTTGTAGAACTTTTAGTCCCATATTTTTGACTTGTATATTCTGACATTGTTGCATTTAATATTTATTCGACGCAGAACGACGAGGGAGTTTTTCGATTCTGCATCGGGTTTTTAAAAATTTTAAATTTTGTTTTTGTAGGTATAATTTAAAGTCACACTTGGCAATGGCAAATGGTTTGTGAAAGAAATTTGATACCGTCAATGTAAAATCAGTGTGGTTCTTCTGCGAACTGCACTTTTATAGACTTCTAAGTGATTTTGAATCAATTTTTGGTGGTTCTCTGCTGTGAATTACACCCTAAATTAAACGGTTGTCGAATTCTCATTAGGGGTCGTTCAGATTTATAAAATGTAACTTTTTTGTCTTCAGTTTATCAACATTAAATGAACAGACTTATGTGTCATCTAAAATAGGGTGTTCTGCTACGAACACGCTTTAAATTACGGTCGAAACAACGATAAGAATTATTAGTGATTTTTTCCTGTAAATCTCTATTCCTGCTCTTTTGAAAGCTAACAATATCTGAGAATACAGACTAAAGTGCCTAAATGTATGTCAATTTTATTTATCATTTTGTGCTGATCTAGCGAATTGCGCCTTCAAAAGTTGCATGTGGTCCTGGCCTGCCTTTCATTTAGACGAGTTTTAGACGTAGTTTTTCCAAATTTCGCACTCTAAACGAATTATTTTCGTCAAACGGCGGCCAGGATTCGTCCGACTCATCGAGCGTTTTTTGCTGTCCCTTCAGGCTGACAAAATTGCAACCAGACTTCCGACTGTCCTAAATTTAGGCCCCTAAATGGCGTTGAGCCTTTTTAATAAAAATCGGGATTTTTTAGGAAATTTCTAGATAATTATCAACAAGGAAAAAACTAACATCGAACAGCTCCGGAAAGCAATTAGTCTCCGAAGGGCCAGCAAGGAAACAATTATATAATTCAGTTCTGTAGCTCGGTGCGTTTTTCATGTGATCACCTTAATTTTGCATGAGTTTTATAGGAAAGCTGAACATTTAGTTGAGTCTATTATGGGCAAAGGACGAAATCGGTCGTCAGTCCCTTGTTTATAAACGGGATAAAAGCATCAACTTGGTGCCATTTAGACACGAACGTTCGATCTTTACCTATTAATTGCTGAGTGTAATCCTCATTTATTTTCAACTTTGCACAGATTTTCTTTTTGGGTTCAAGTGCAGTGTGTGCTTTTTAATGACTAGTGGATAGACAATGGAGGATGGGGCGGCAGTTTGCAGAAAGCAAGTAAGAAGGATTATTCATCTGTAGACCCTTAACTTGAACTTCAGTTGAGTTCAGTTTTTCGCGAAGCAATTATAGTTCTATTCAGTTCTCCATTTATTTTTCTGTCCAATCAAATAATTGACTTTTAGACTAAGGTTATGTAATATAATACAGATTTATTTTTCTTTGCAGATAATGGAACTTTCGGTAAGTTTAGCCATTGGCAAATAGCACGTTAAAACGTTGCGTGGGATCCTGGCCAAACCATTCAGATTTCCCGCTGTTTTTCCTAATTTAAAAATTTTAACAAATTGGTGTGTACTAAACGATTTGTGTTGGCATTTGTGAGCGGCCAGGATTCCTTCGACTATTGCAGTTTTTTTGTCCTCCGTAGTTGCGTCTGTTCTTCTAAATTTAAGCCAATAAATGGCAGTGAGTTTTTTAGACAAAATTTTGTTTTAGGGAACTGAAATTTTATGGAATCTTTACATGTTTCGTTTGCTGATTTTCAATAACATGCCTTTGAACAGAACTTTCTAGGTGGCCAGCTGCAGCTTTCGGTAAGTTTGGCAATACTTTTCCCCTTGTTGCCATGTAGATATGTAGAACTTTTAGTGCCAAATTAGTGCCTTGTATTTTATTATATTGTACTTAATAGTTATTTATCCGGCACTTTTCTATGGTAGACTGTTTTTATATGAAGTTTAGCAGTTTAAATTTATTGTCGGGCAAGATTTGTTTTTTCGTCAATATTTGTGTTTTTCCGTTATTAATTACACTCAAAAAGGTCTCTAGGGTTTTTGTTTTCTCAATGAGGATTGCTCTGATTTACAAAATTTAACTTTTATATATTATATATTTGATATTATTTATATCATTGAAATTTGCACCTCAGGTGAACGAAGCATTMGTACTTACGCGGCGTACAAAGTTTCAGATATTTCCCGAACTTTTGAGAATTTTTTAAACTTTCAGCTTGAAACTGTATTTTCAATGAAGCGCGTGCGGTTTTGTAAACTGACTTGAAACATTTCCTGTTTGTGTAAAAAGGACTCTAATAATTAGGTTCATGAAGTTATAGTGAATTCCAAATTGTGGCTTATTTTTGAGGATGTTCCACACTTTCATCTGGAAATTGCATTTTCACTTACGAGCGTCTCCCTTAAAAAAATCTCATAACGAAAACAACAGCTACAATTTTGAAATTTGCAATTCGGGCAAAATAAGCATTAGCATTTTTTAAACTTTCAGCTTAAAACTGCACTTTTAATGAAGCGCGTTTGGCTTTAGAAACTCACAAGTTGCAAGCTAAGGCCGATGAACAGATCAAATTGCTGATTTTTAGTAAAGATATGCACTTGCAAGTTACAGTGTATTCCAAATTGTGGCAATTTTTTTTGAATTTTCCAATTTTTAGGTCAAATTGCATTTTTAATTGTGTGCGTTTGTTTTTCAAAATTCCCAACTTGAAAATTACTGCAGCTAGAATATTGAAATTTGCAACTCCGATGAAAGAAGCATTAGTGTTTAAATGTGCAAAATTGTCGAGATTTCCAAAAAAGGGATAATTTTTGAGAATTTTTCTAACTTTCAAGCTTGAAACTGCATTTTCACTGAAGCGCGTTTGGCTTTATAAACTCACAAGTTGCAAGCTAACGGCGATAAACAGATGAAATTGCTGATTTAAGTAAAAGAGAGTTTAGTAAAGACGTGCACTAAGTTATAGTGTACTCCAAATTGTTGCAAATTTTTTAGAATTTTCTAATTTTTAGGTCAAACTTGCATTTTTAACTGTATGCGTTTGCTTATAAAAATTTGCACCTTGAAAATGACTGCAGCTAGAATATTGAAATTTTCAACTCGGATGAAAGAAGCATTAGTGTTTAAGTGTGCAAAGTTGCCGATATTTCCAGAAAAGGGATAATTTTTGAGAATTTTTCTAACTTTCAAGCTTGAAACTGCATTTTCAATTAAGCCCGTTTGGCTTTATGAACTGACAAGTTGCAAGCTAATGCCGATAAACAGATCAAATTACTGATTTAAGTAAAAGAAGGTTTAGTAAATATATGCACTAAGTTATAGTGTACTCCAAATGGTGGCAAATTTTTTAGAATTTTCCAATTTTTAGGTCAAACTTGCATTTTTAACTGTGTGCGTTTGCTTATAAAAATTCGCAACTTAAAAATTACTGCAGCTAGAATATGGAAATTTGCAACTCGGGTGAAAGGAACATTAGTGTTTAAGTGGGCAAAGTTCCCGATATTTCCAGAACAGGGGTAACTTGAGAATTTTTCTAAATTTCAAGCTTGAAACTTCATTTTCAATGGAGCGCGTTTGGCTTTATAAACTCACAAGTTGCAAGCTAATGCCGATAAACAGATCAAATTGCTGATTTAAGTAAAAGAAGGTTTAGCAAAGATATGCACTAAGTTACAGTGAACTGCAAATTGTGGAAATTTTTTTAGAATTTTCCAATTTTTAGGTCAAACTTGCAATTTTAACTGTGTGCGTTTGCTTATAATAATTCGCAACTTAAAAATTACTGCAGCTAGAATATGGAAATTTGCAACTCGGGTGAAAGAAACATTAGTGTTTAAGTGTGCAAAGTTGCCGATATTTCCAGAAAAGGGGTAACTTTT
>NW_026017213.1:1197572-1203637 GCF_020466585.1 Dendroctonus ponderosae
ATATTTCCAGAAAAGGAGTAACTTTTGAGAATTTTTCTAACTTTCAAGCTTGAAACTACATTTTCAATGGAGCGCGTTTGGCTTTATAAACTCACCAGTTGCAAACTAATGCAAATAAGTAGATCAAATTTCCCGTTTGTCTAAAAATAACTCTAATAATTAGGTTTGTGTAGTTAAAATGAATGCCAAATTGTGGCTTATTTTTGAGAATGTTCCAAACTTTCATCTCAAAATTGCGTTTTTGCTAATGTGCGTTTGCATTAAAAAAAATCGCAAATGGAGTACTATAGCAGTTGCAATGTTGAAGCTTTCATCGCAGATGAAGAAAGAATTATTGCAGATAATTCCCGACAGTTGTTGACTTTTGAGAACCTTTTAAACTTTTAAAGAACCGAAAACCTTTAGGAATGAATCAGTTAAAATAACACACTCATAGTGAGTCTAACATTAAACAATCGTGTTTAATCCTGCTAAATTAACTTGACACATAAACGGAACTTTAAAGTAACCATTTAATTAACCCCGGAATAAAATAACGCCATTGTTTCTAACTGGTAACATTGATTAGTTCTCTGTTTTGCATTCGGGTTGCAAATTTTCCTGTTTTCCGGGGCGATTTCGATAGTCATTCAATATTCCTAATGATTAATCAGAGATTTTGAGCCACTTGCATGATATCTCTTATTTATTATTATCTCACTTTTAAAATTGGGATTAAGCCGAGTTCACGGAACAGCAAATAGACGAAACATGTTGGTCACAGAAATGGAACATTTAAGACGAGGATGTAGGATATCAAGAACAGGAAGAAGCAGAAGCGAAATGATCAGCCAGAATATTGGCACAGAAGAGAACTTTATGGATGAGGTCGAAATTAAACATTTAGTATCGGTCGGACACTCAAGCTGGAGGAGTGGGGTGGATGGTGCATTGAAACCAATGAGCTATAAAAGAGGAAATGAAGCGTGAAAACTGGAACAGTAGAAAATAAATATTTATTTGAAACACATACAAAAACTAGGCGAACTTCCATTGAACCTGCAAATCGACTGCATCTGCTTCGCCACCTCTTTAAGCGCTTCCACTGGCTGTTTGTCGGGCGTCTCCATCTGTTTCTTCTGGGGATTCACTTTCTTCAACTTGAACGCACCCAATTTGTAGCCTCCCTGATATTTTCTCAATATCCCCAGCTCCAAACCTCTAATCAGATAGAGCGGAACCTGATCCAGACTGTTGCGGAACCGTTTCCTCGATTTTTCGCTGATAAATCGCTTGATCACTTGGGGAGTGGCTTTGAAGCCAGTTTTCTGCAAAAAGGCCACCGCTTTTACCACAGCATTGGCCAATCGGATGTCGGGTTTGAACGGTTTTTTCACTCTTTTCGCATCGATTTTGGGGGGAAGCGAGGATGCTTTGGCCATTTTTTGCAAAACGCGAAATTTTCCAGCTCATACAGAACATGTTTTGACAAGAATGCCAAATTTTTGCGCATTGTGATGGCAGCTGGTTCAGGTTTAGACGTGTAGGGTCGATGTGTAGGTTTATTCCAGATGTTCTGAATCCTGGGGGTTAAAGCGTAAGCCTGAGCTTCTGATTTGATTCATAGTGGTCCAGAAAATCCCTATTGATTGACCATTTTGTGCGTGAGGTAATCGAGGTTTAGGGCTTTTAAACCAGCATGTTCTGAAGAACAAGGACATTTTTCGCGTCATCAGAACTCTCAAACTGCACTGGAACAATCGAAGTTTCTTTAATCCCAGGATTTTTTTCTTTTTGCTGCAATTAGCGGGAGGGATTGGTAGATTATACATATTCTCAAGAGATACTTATTTTTTTAAATCAACGAGCACCTTTAATTCCTTTAACTTCTTTAAATGTTGCACTTAGTATTTTGCCTAAACACATCCAAATATCCATTGATTTTTCTGTTACAGTTTCTGTTCTCAATGGTTTTACAGGGAAGTGCGACGAAGTTCATTTTCTCTAGAGAATAATGGAAAATTTCTCAAAAACCTGTCAAATTTACAAGTATTTTGCAAATTTACAGGTCTAATCCCTAAAGTTGGGATTAATGTGCGAAACATCAGGCGCTTAGGGCTTAACTTTGGAAGTTTTTCATTGTTAGACAAATCCCCTTCTAATGCAAATTTATTATGTCTTTTTTATAATAATCTTCTATTTGCTACAGTTCCAAAGTTCTCAATTTTTTTTATCGTGAACTCCTGAAGGCTCAACTTTGGAAGCTGTGCCATTGTAGACAAAAGTATGCATTTGCTAAGATAAATTTGCCGCTCGCATAAATTTTAACATAATTTTTAAACCAATGAAGGACTTGAATCAATTTAGCGTGCCTCCACTTTCTACTTATGGCTTCGTCTATAAACATGTAAAATTCTAACTTTGTATCTGCTAGAATTTGGCAGAACCCAATTTTTTTACAGACCAATGCGTTGATTGGGAGTCTTTTCAGAATAACGGAAAGTTAGAAAGTTTCTAAAAATTCAGTCAAATTTACAAATTTATTGTAAATCTGTAGGTTTCATTCCCAAGGCTTTGTCCATGTACGTGCAAAAATTCAGGCTCATGAATGCTCAACTTTGGAAGTTATGCTCTTTTAGACGAAAGTGTGCATTTCTAAGATAAATTTGCTTCTCACAGAAAATTAAATATATTTTTTAAACCAATGAAGGCTTTGAAGCCATTCAGCGTACTTCCACTTTGTACTTAAGGCTTCGTCTATAAACATGTAAAATACTAACTTTGTATCTGCTAGAGTTTGGCAGAACCCAATTTTTGTACAGACCACTGCGTTGATTCGGAGTCTTTTCAGAATAACGGAAAGTTAGAAAGTTTCTACAAATTCAGCCAAATTTACAAATTTATTGTAAATCTGTAGGTGTCATCCCCAAGGCTTAGTCCATGTATGTTCAAAAATTCAGGCTCGTGAATGCTCAACTTTGGAAGTTATGCTCTTTTAGACGAAAGTGTGCATTTCTAAGATAAATTTGCTTCTCAGAGAAAATTAAATATATTTTTTAAACCAATGAAGGCCTTGAAGCCATTCAGCGTACTTCCACTTTCTACTTAAGGCTTCGTCTATAGACATGTAAAATTCTAACTTGGTATCTGCTAGAGTTTGGCAGAACCCAATTTTTTTACAGACCAGTGCGTTGATTGGGAGTCTTTTCAGAATAACGGAAGGTTAGAAAGTTTCTAAAAATTTAGTCAAATTTACAAATTTATTGTAGATCTGTAGGTGTCATCCCCAAGGCTTTGTTCATGTATGTTCAAAAATTCAGGCTCGTGAAGGCTCAACTTTGGAAGTTATGCTATTTTTGACGAAAGTGTGCATTTCTAAGATAAATTTAGTACTCACAGAAAATTTAATATATTTTTCAAACCATTGAAGGCCTTGAAGCTATTCAGCGTACTTCCACTTTCTACTTAAGGCTTCGTCTATAAACACGAAAATTTCTAACTTTGTATCTGCTAGAGTTTGGCAGAACCCAATTTTTTTACAGACCAGGCGTTCATTGGGAGTCTTCAGAATAACGGAAAGTTAGAAAGTTTCTAAAAATTCAGCAAAATTTACAAATTTATTGTAAATCTGTAGGTGTCATCCCTAAGGCTCTATCCACGTATGTTCCAAAATTCAAGCTCGTGAAGTCGTGAAGGCTCAACTTTGGCAACTATGCTATTTTAAACGAAAGTAAGCATTTCTAAGATAAATTTGCTTCTCACAGAAAATTAAATATATTTTTTAAGCCAATGAAGGCCTTGAAGCCATTCAGCGTACTTCCACGTTCTACTTAAGGCTTCGTCTATAAACATGTAAAATTCTAACTTTGTATCTGCTACAGTTTGGAAGAACTCAATTTTTTTACAGACCACTGCGTTGATTGGGAGTCTTTTCAGAATAACGGAAAGTGAGAAAGTTTCTAAAAATTCAACCACATTTCTGAATTTATTGTAAATCTGTAGGTGTCATCCCCAAGGCTTTGTCCATGTATGTTCAAAAATTCAGGCTTTTGAAGGCTCAACTTTGGAAGTTATGCTATTTTAGACAAAAGTGTGCATTTCTAAGATAAATTTGCTTCTCACAGAAAATTAAACATATTTTTTAAACCAATGAAGGGCTTGAAGCCATTCAGCGTACTTCCACTTTCTACTTAAGGATTTGTCTATAAACATGTTAATTTATAACTTTGTATCTGCTAGAGTTTGGCAGAACCCACTTTTTTTACAGACCAGTGCGTTGATGGTAATTTTTTTCAGAATATCGGAGTTACAAAATTGTTAAAAATTCCGTCAAATTTACAAATTTATTGCAAATCTGTAGGCGTCATCCCCAATACTTCGTCCATAAATGTTCAAAAATTCAGTCTTAACTTTGGATTTTAAGCTTTTCAATTTCATTTTTCCTCATGATACATTTGCTTCTCACAGAAAATTATATATTTTCTTTAAGCCAATGAAATTCTTCAAACTATTCCTCCACTTTCTACTTGAGACACAAATATTTAAAATTCAAAAAGATTTGAAAGTTTCCACAAAATCGGCCAAACTTCCAAAATCTATTAAAAAATCCTATCTGTTATCACTAACGCTTTTCGCATGCATATTCAAGACTGAAGGCTTCTGCAGGTGCAACTTAGGAATTTATGCCCGCTTTCCAAAAAGTAAAATTTAATAGGCCTCCATCCCTTGAACTTGAACATTTCGAGAAAAGCAGCCAAATTTCAAAATCAATTCAAAATTTGATCGGATTAACAACAAAGGCTTCTTCCACACATTGAAAATTGCAGGCTCYTGAAGCCTTTGGAAGTTACGTTTTCTTAGGCACAAATGTACACTTCTTGTTGCCAAAGAACTTTTAGAAATTCAAAGAAATGTACCCATCACTTCGTTCCTCATATTTAAGGCTCAGATGGTATTAGGGTTTAGTTGAAATTTTCCATCCAATCAACCGAATTTCCAATGCTTATGATTTTTTTTGGGTGCTCGCACTAARGTTTCCATCACACATATTTAACACTTCTTAYACTCAAAAAGTTMAACTTTGGAAGTTATACACTTTCAGACAAACGTCTRCACTTGTAAGTCTAGTTAACGTCCCTTTGCGTTTTACTTAAGGCTTCGTCTACACAGATACAAATTTGCTGTCGTCTATCTGCAAGCCYTTGGCAGTTCACTTTTTTTAGCGAGAAGTGCATGGGTCGCGATTCTTTTCCAAATCAGGAAAAAWTTTAATTCAAATTCAAATTCAAAATTTATYAAAAATACGTAAACCGAAAATGATTTGCCAATTTACAATTCATATAATGTAAAAATTATTTGTTGAGTACCTASATACCTTGTACCTGTATGTACTCGTGAGGTTACAATTTTTTTTATATATCAGTAATCATATTTTCATTTTCTGTCCTAAAACTAGCAACTTAAAACATTTTCCCGAAAACTCTACTTTTGAGAAAGTATCTGAACAAATGTGTTCCTGTGTATAGTAAGATATTCTCTGGATTTTTATTAAACAAATTGAAGTTATTTATTGATCTTATTATACTTGTTGGTTGTTATACTTTTGGGGCTACATAATTAAGAAACTTAAGATGAATTGTTCGATTATTTTTTTCAGGTAGAGCAAGAAAGTTGTTAGATATTTGTCTTGCGTTGTGGTTATGTTTTACATATGTTTGAGTATTTTTGATCTTATGGGTAAATGAGCATGCTGAATGTATGTATAGCAATGATATGTCGCTAATTTCTTTGTTATATAACTCTCTAGTAGGATAAAGTTTGTCCTTTCTGTAAATTATTCTTAAAATATAATTTTGAACACCTTTTAATGGTCTTAAATTAGATTCATAAGCTTCATCCCATATTATAAGGCCATATCTAAGCAAGGATTCTACTAACGATTTGTATACTTGTATGAGTAGTTTTCTGTCCAAAAATTCTCGAATAACATATAACTTATGAATGAGTCCTCGAACTTTGCCTGTCAAATAGTGTACATGTTCTATCCATTTCAAATTTTGGTCCACTATGATTTCTAGATATTTTAC
>NW_026017213.1:1204636-1206651 GCF_020466585.1 Dendroctonus ponderosae
GTCGAAGTTCTGAAGAGAACTTGACGTCTTTTAACATCATCTGGGAATGCTAGTAAAAAGCTCCGATTGCGCCGACTAATAACTCATGAAAAAAATATGAAATTAATTCAAAAGAGCGTAAAATTTCCGTTAAAGCTACGTTTTAACTTTGAACATCTGTGGGAAAATGTCGAAGTTATGAAGAAGACGAGGAAAAATCACTGCTTTTCAAGAAAAATATAAAGAGAATTAAAAAACCCAAGCAAATTAACTAAGGAAATGCAGGAAAATACGCTGTAACTGAATAATTATGTAGTTAATCTTAATTTCGCAGGCTTTATTTATTAGTTTTTAAGTCTATTTTTGTATTAGCGGTGCAGATAATCATGCAATTTTGTTTATATCTCGAGTGTTTGTCCCCAGTGACCATCAGATGATCACAACTGGCAAAATGTAGCGGCAGATGGTGAAATGTTAATTCAAGGCAACAATAATTAATTTTCGTTAGATGCTGGTCTGTATTTTCAAGAAAAATTGATATTTTTAAACTGTTGGTGCAGAATATAAGTTTTTCGACAATTTTTCAAAGCCTTAAAGGAACTGAAATGGCCAGAAACGGTGCGATTGCATGGTGATTGTTTGCCGCATGAACGAAGGGCCTCAAACTTCTTGGCCTTGTTTAATGCAAGAATAGAACAATTAAATCAAATTTTCGCGTTTGTTGTCAAAATTGTTTTCAGCTGTGCCTCATGCGCTGATCAGCTGGATTTAGGTTGTAGCTGCACAGTCTTTCGAACTTTTCGGCCCTTTATAAGTGAAACTCAAGGCAAAAATCCACTGGAACATTGTTTCACCTCACGGGCTCGTCTTGCATATAAAGTGAGAAATCTTGGCCCGAAAATGATGATCAGGTCAAGGTACTGCTTAAAATTCCAGTCGCGCTATCGGCACGCACCCACTTGGGTTCGGTGTCTTCATTGGGAAGTTTAGCGGTTTTTGGTCGCGGATTGTCGACTCATTGACGCCCTTTAGGCGTAAATAAACAAAAAAATTACGAAAGTGTATACCAAATCACCGGGACAAAAATTACAATAGGTAAACAAAAATGAAACTTTTGTTCGCTTAAGACATACAAGGAAAAATCCAAAAAACTGCCAATACTTAAATATAGGGTCACTTTGAACACCCTGCGCTTTAAACTTCTCTCTGCTGAAACACGACATTTTCAACCATACATAAGAAAGTCAAGACTGTTCCCTCAGTTCTGGTTAAACACAACAATTTGCTTTACAAAAATGAAAGAATACTGGCAAGATGGAGAGAAAATGTGGGGAAATTAGTTGAAGAAGAGAAACTATTTCATGAATCGCCTTGTATAGATCGTGAGGGTTTCCCGAGGGACAACCTGTATATGTGGCTGTGCCGTCATCAGAACCATTTATAACTGAACATGGTCCATCTGGCCATCCGAGGTGCGCTCATAAAATGTGAAGAGGCCCATTTAACTCTGGGAAATTTATTGAAAAAGCCACTTTTATATGGCACTAATCGGCGCTTTATGGTAATGGAGAGCGAGCCGTTGAACCTCCACATTGGATGGTGTGTTTATCGGGTACCGTTACTGGTTTTATGGGCATTATCGGTACTGTTTGCTGGAATTTGTGTTTAGCGGGTCAAGAAGTCATCAAATGGTCGCCAATTAACGCCGCTGATTAACAATTGGGAACGCGTCTGCCGAGTGCCCGGCAAGCCTTCTATTGTATGCAAAAGAGCAGTTTTCTGGGGACGGGCACATTTCACATTTTTTCACTGCAGCCGGCACAAGGGCGGATCCAGGGGGGGTCATGGGGGTCATGACCCCCTCCCCCCATTCAATTCTCTATCCAACGAAATCCGTAAATCTCAAACTTCTTGAATTCAAGCCTTTTTTGAGGAAACTGGCAACATTTCCCCATCCATGGTTCACTTTCTAAAAAGGCCATTTATTTCTGTCTAGAATGATGTACAAATGAGCGTTCTTGCTCACTTTGCCTCCG
>NW_026017213.1:1207650-1214370 GCF_020466585.1 Dendroctonus ponderosae
TTCTTGCTCATTTTGCTTCCGAGAAACATGCAAAACGGTACGGAAAACATGAAATTTTGCAATAATCTTGCGCCACCCTTGCACAAAACGACGATCATTTTTCTAATTTCATAGAAATTCATTCATTCTACATAACTCCCCCCTGACTTTAAAGCTGGATCCGCCCCTGAGCCGGCATGCATCTCATTGTCAGGGCCATTGCGCCCAAAGTTGTTGACTTTCATTCACTTTGAAGATCAGGAGGAACTGAAGAAAACCCCAACAATAACAGTTCCTTGATGTCGATGGAAGGTCGTTGGAAAAGCAATTAATTATTGAAATCGCCACCTGAGCTAACTGTTGATTAGCGGAGTCGTTGTTCCAGCAAGTGGTTTTTTCTGTCTGCTGACGGTCATTCTGGGCGTCTTGTGACCGCTAAGGTCACCATTGCCCAATGAGGATTTCACCTGAAAGCTAATCAACTTATTGGTGCAAGCTGCAAACCGCAGGTCTTGATTGGAAGGTTGCCAGAGGCATTGTTAAGAGCATTTTCCGATATTCAACTAGGAAACGGGGTCGATCGTTAAAGTATCTTTTACTGCTGTTTCTTCGTGGTAAATTTAAAATGACGTTTTTATTTCCTACGGGATCTCTGGTGTTTGTGAGGCTGGCAAGAATTCGACGCCAAAGAGAGCTACAAAGGTGTACAAAGTTTCAACGAACTATCAGCAGTATCGCAATTTGACCTTTTCTAATGGCATTCCCAGAAGATGTTAAGTTTAATTTTCTTATAAAATTTGTCGATTTTATGCGCTTGTTAATGAACTATTAGTCGGCCCATTCGGTGCTCTTCCACTGGCAATCCCAGAGGATGTTAAGGGATGTCAAGATTTCTTCATGGCTTCGACGTTTTCAAGCAGATTTTCAAAGTTAAAAAGTAATTTTAAAGGACATTTTACGCTCTTTTGAATGCAGTTATCACTGCAACAATCTATGGACCTCTTGCGCCATTCCCAGAAGATCCAAACTTCATTTTTACATAAAATCTGCAAATCTCAGCCGATTTTTTAAGTCTGTAACTCATTTTTTCGCGAATTTTATGTTTTTTTCAACGAGCTGTCACTTGGCGCGATTGAATTTTTTCTTCTGGCACGCCCAGAAGATGTTAAGTGTAAATTTCCTCATTAAATCTGCATTTCTCCGTCGATTTCCAAAGTCGATGGCTCATTTTAATGAACTATTCGTCGGGCCAGTCAGTGCTCTTCCACTGGCATTGCCAGAGGATGTTAAGGGACGTCAAGTTTTCTTCATAGCTTCGACGTTTTCCAGCAGATTTTCAAAGTGAAAAAGTAGTTTTAGGAACATTTTACGCTCTTTTGAATGCAGTTATCACTGCAACAATCTATGGACCTCTTGCGCCATTCCCAGAAAATCCAAACTTCATTTTTACATAAAATCTGCAAATCTCAGCCGATTTGTTAAGTCTGGAACTCATTTTTTAGCGAATTTCATGCTTTTTTCAACGAGCTGTCACTTGGCGCGATTGGATTTTTTTCTTCTGGCATTCCCAGAAGATGTTAAGTGAAGATCGTTCTAAATTTCCTCATAAAGTCTGCATTTCTCCGTCGATTTTCGAAGTCGATTACTAATTTTTTAGGAAAATTCTGTGCTCTTTTTTATGAAATCATCGGCCCAATCAGTGCTCTTCCACTGGGATTCCCAGAGGATGTTAAGGGACGTCAAGTTTTCTTGATGGCTTCGACGTTTTCCAGCAGATTTTCAAAGTTAAAAAGTAGTTTTAAAGGACATTTTACGCTCTTTTGAATGCAGTTATCACTGCAACAATCCATGGACCTCTTGCGCCATTCACAGAAGATCCAAACTTCATTTTTACATCAAATCTGCAGTTCTCAGCCGATTTGTTAAGTCTGTAACTAATTTTTTCGCGAATTTCATGCTTTTTTCAACGAGCTGTCACTTGGCGCGATTGCATTTTTTCTTCTGGCATTCCCAGAAGATGTTAAGTGAAGATCATTCTAAATTTCCTCATAAAGTCTGCATTTCTCCGTCGATTTCCAAAGGCGATTGCTCATTTTTTAGGAAATGTTATGCTCTTGTTAATGAACTATTCGTGGGCCCAATCAGTGCTCTTCCACTGGCATTCCCAGAAGATGTTAACTGACGTCAAGTTTTCTTCATTACTTCGACATGTTTCTACAGATTTTCAAAGATAAAACGTAGGTTTAACTGGAATTTTAAGCTCTTTTGAATGAATTGATAACTAAAACAATCGATGGACCTCTTCCGCCATTCCCAGAAGAATTTAACTGATCCAAACTTCATTTTTACAGAAAATCTGCAATTCTCGGGCAATTGCTAAAGTTGAAAACAAATTTTAAAGGAAATTTCTTATTTTCTTATGAGTTATTAGTCGGAGCAATCGAAGTTTTTTACTAGCATTCTCAGACGATGTTAAGAGACGTCAAGTTCTCTTCATTACTTCGACATTTTCCAACAGATTTTCAATGTTATTACGCTTTTTCAATTTTTTACGCTCTATTGAATGCAATCATCACTGCAAGGCCTTATAAACATCTTGCGCCGATCCCAAACGATTTGTGATCCAAACTTCAAGTAGATCATTAATTATTTAGTAAATTTTGTGCCCTTTTCAACGAACTATCAGCTAACGCAATTTGAGCTCTTCTAAAGGCATTTCCAGAAAATGTTAAGATTAATTTCCTTACAAAATTTGCAGTTTCCAGTCGATTTCTAAAGTGGATCGCTTATTTTCTAGGCGATTTTATACTCTTTTTAATGAACTATTAGTCGGCCCAATCGGTGCTCTTCCTCTGGCTTTCCCAGAGGATGTTAAGTGACGTCAAGTTCTCTTCAAAACTTCAACATTTTTCAACAGATTTTCAAAGTTAGAACGTACCTAGTTTTAATGGACATTTTTCGTTTCGCTCTTTTGACTCTTTATCATCAACTCAGACATCGGGGGGCCCAGGTATATAAAACAGCTGGTACCCAAAGCATGTGCGATCTCCGAAAGAGGAATTTACGTCATGATCAAACCCCTTAATCAGCTTCCATTAGTTTATGATGTTTAACGAGATTGAAAGCCTTTGGAAAGTCTTAAAACCAACTTGAATATGACCAGAAGGTTGGTCTAAAAAACTTCAACATATGATTCATCAGGCTAATGATCTTGTGTTCTTCACATTTCCTATGAGTGAGTTTTTCCCTTTTGGTAGTGGTATAAACAGCGATGTCAGCCAGTCATCTTCTTCTCTACTACTTCGATATGTTTCACAGCTTGTCTGTTTTTTAGCTGTTTGGTTCCTTTGATAATTTCATCCTTTGTAATATAAGATCCAGTCGATGTCTTCTGCACACCAATATTCTGTCTATCCTGGTTTTAAAACTTTTATTTTACGTGATCTCTCCCTCTGTCCATTTGATCTTCTATGCTCAGCAATTTGATATTTTCATTTTCCAGCTGTTTCCTCTCTTGCGTATGTAAAAATTCATTCGTTTAGCCAGGTTTTCTTGGCCCGTTTGACCTTCATTCTGATGTTCTTGTGAAGTTGTTTTTATGTTGCTCCGTTTTTATTTCCGTGTTGTCTTCTCCTTCCATCATGTTCAAAATCTTCTCAGTCGTCCATGGTTGGTTCCTCTTTTGTGCCGCTTGCTTAAGATCATTTTCTGTCACTCGTTTTAATGCTCTTTCAATATTTTGCCAGTCTTACTCACATTAAGACATTATAGACTTTAAGAGTTTTTCACTCAAAACGCTTATGCATTTCTTCCGTTATTTTACGATTATTTTAGCGAATTTCTCGTTAGGTTTATATGGGTTAGTAACTATTAATTTCTTACTTCAACCCAAAGTTGCAATTTTTAACTGCAGTTAAATAGACATACATTTACATACAAATTAGACTACACAAAGACATACAGGATGTCCCAAAGTTGTTGTGTTCATCGGTAATAAATTGCCTAATTTAATTGGAACACCCTATAGTTTATGGCAGGAACAGACGGGAAATTTAGTTTCCTATAAAATATGTATCGTACGTAGTCTTGCAGCGCTAAATTTCCCAAAACTGGCTCACAATTGATTTTAGAGTTTCCAGAAATCTTAGGAAGTTAGGGATTCAGCGTATCGTGGTCTGGGTCCATTTTGTGGCAGACGCAAAAGACCTTAAAGCTGAACGTTTCTTGAAATCCCGATTACTTCACAACATGTAGATTTTGATCAGCCTCCAGAATGGTTTTTATGACGAATTTAACTTCATCCGACCAATTATTTTCTTTAAAAAGTTAGGCTCTTTTTGGATCGAGATCAAACTTCTCTCACATAATGTACTCGAGGTTGATAATTTTGCTGGTTTTAAGCTTGAACTTCAGTGTCTTTACTTGGGCGCATGCTACGATTAGCAAGAAGTCTTTGAACAACGAGACGATTTATGCCTAAATCATTTTCTGCACTTTTAGTAGAAGCTTGAAGAAAAGCATTAAAATAGGATCAGATTTATCACGTTGAAACTGGTGAGTCTGTCGGCGAAATTTCTGTCTGACGTTTCGCATGCACGAGTGGCTTGCATCTTCGGAGGTGGTCTAGCAGGATTTTTGAAGTAACTCGAACGAAAAAAAATCCTCAATTCGTTGTGCAGCAGGAGAAACAGACAGAAGGAAGCAACAATATCCATCAATATAAGAGAGGAGAGAGCACGAAATGAAAGGAAATAGACACAGCTGGAAGGAACGAGAGCAATAAGGAAAGCGGAAGGATTATGCAAAATTGCTACAACTGGTCAAGCAGTAACGGCCCTAAAAATCTGATGAAGAAAAGAAAAACAGCCAAGAAACGCCACGCGGCTTAAGCATACATCAACAGAGAAATTAAGGATGTGAGGCTGCACAACGTTTAAGAAACAATGAAGGGAATGGAGAAGGTCAGCGAAATGGAAGTACAGGAATAAAATAAACAACTATGCGAGATTGTCGACAAGAAAACAGAACAAACTGCCACCAATGAACAAGAAATCGGGAAAATTGTGAGGCAATTTAATGGGAATCTAATCAAGAAAACCACAGGAACAGAGCATCACCCTAGAGGAAATTAATAACTGGCCAGGAGAGGAAGATTTTAAATAAAATTCCCCCACATTGTGCCCCATATCAAACCAGTTAAATTGAATAAATTTATTATGTAATAATAGACAATGTATGTAACAAATAAATAATATATCCATAAAACCTTTGGTCCCTATATTATGTACTGATTGATTATGTGAATATTTAACAAACCTACCGACTGCTACGATATTATTATTTCGATTATGACCAAAACTACACAATTTATTCATAAATATTAGGGGTAGACTATACAAACAGCGCGCAGATAATAATCACTTTAAGGAATTGAGCTTGGAGAACGGATATTATGTACAAATGACGACTGGCGAGTCAAACTTTGGCGGCTCGAAGGCCCTTTTTGCCGCCGAAGTTCCTGATCGACTCCAGAAGTTGGTCGCGAGGATCCGACGGACTTATTTGGTTTCGTTCCTGTGGCGCAGCCCTTCTGAGCACCACTCTGGGCATTTCCGGAGGTGGTGGGGGCAATGAGGTGCAGGACCCCACTGGCTTGGGATCTGGAATGTAGCGCTTGCTGGACTCGGTCCTTCTCAGAACCGACTGCGAAAATGGAACGAACTGGTTCGTGTTGAAGCCTTTATCCATCTGGGACCGTGCGGGGAGAGTCATGGAAGGGTTCCAGGATAGTCTATTGTTGATCTCGATGCTTCCTGACTTGAACCCGCGCACCACTGGAGCCCCCTGCACGTCCACAGGTCGAAAGCTCCCCGCTCGAAACACTCGCCGGTCTGGATCGTTCTCTCCATAGTGACTCTGCAACGACTTGAACTCCTCCTGGTCCTGGTTGAGGTGCGTAATGGAGGTGTTGCCAGTTTGCGCCTCCTGGAACGGCTTCTTTAGTTCCATAGAGCGCACCACTGGTACCCTGGACAAGTCCAGGGCAATGGAATGGGGCCTTTGGACAGGCCGCGTGCTTCCGTTTAAATTGGCCAACGGCCTGCGGTACCCCGCAGGCCCCAACAAGGAGCTTTTATTGGCCCCGATCCGAATCACCACGTTGCCAGACTTTTGAGTGATCTCCGCTCCTCCGTGCTCCTCTTGGGGTTTCGATGCGTTGCCCAGCTTGTAGTCCTCATCTGCCTTCACTGCGACTGGGACTTTGGGGCGTTCCGACCAAGTGGACATATTTACAGCTGGAGGGCCGCGGTAAAACTTCCTCACCGGCTTTGGAGAAGCGTGGGTGTCGTCATGAGGCTCCTCTCTAGGCAATTGCTCTTGGGAGCCCGGCGGCGTGTTCAGCTTGTTCTGGATTAGCTTCATTACCTGCAAGTTTCACCATCATTAAAACCCATTTTGTCCACTAGTTCATTCGACCTGATCAATCAACAACGTCACACGACCAGGCGGTGAATATGAGCTCACTTTCCCTATTCCATATAGATACTAGCTGACCCGGCAAACGTTGTATTGCCATATAAATTATCCATAGGGTTTTTTTTTCATCTCGAGTGGGCAAACCTCCCACTCAAGAGCTTCAGTAGGTCGTGTGTTGAAAGTTTTTTTAGACTTAGCCAGTTAAGGCTTTTAGTCTTTAGTGCTGACCTATGAGTAAGCCTGGGTGAGGTAGGGGATTATTTG
>NW_026017213.1:1215369-1220998 GCF_020466585.1 Dendroctonus ponderosae
GGGGAAAATCGACCGCCTACTCGTGGGACGTCGCAAACCTTCCTCTTATGGTGGTGATGGTTCAACTTGATGGCCTGTCACCTACCACTTGCCTCCCACACCCCCAGTCAACCCCCAAACACCAGGTGCACATGGGTGATTTAATCGGGCACTTACCTCTAGGCTCTGCAGTCCGGACACATCAAACAGACTATTGCTCCTGGACATGTTGGTGCCTGCCTCCTTGCGACCTGCTTGGTACTTGTTTAAGGTCAGAGTGGATTTGGATCTGGATACCGGCTTCAAAGGCGTCCGACTATCGCTGGAAAACGACCCCGATCGAGAAACAGCACTGGCTTGAGTGGCATGCTCCTTTGGAGCCTCGTCCACTGAATGCCTCTTCCAGACGGACTCTTCCAGGTGGGTTTTTCCCAAGTGCGTGCTGCTGCGGATAGTGTCATCCTCAAAAACCTTGATGTTTTGATGCTTAGGCACATCATAGGTGGAAATTTTGAAGTTTGGTAGCGTGTAATGCTGTGATTGGGACCTGGCCGGCTTCGGCGGATGCTTTGGCTTGTCTGGATCGATCTGGAACCCTCCCCGAGAGCTTGCAAAGGCTTCCGAACTCTTAGCGCTACTTTCTAAACTATCAGTCATCTTCAGGCTGGTAGCAAGCTCTCGGTTGTAGACCAGCGACTTTCGCTTCTCCAAGTGCTCCAGCGTGAGCGTGTTCAAGGGCTCCTCGCTAGTCTCACTCCTCACCGACTGGCTCTCTTCCAAGGACTTCAGCTTCTCGAAAAGTTCGGGAGAGGTGACGACTGAGTCTTTGAAGTCGCTTTCCGGGCCTACAATGGGGACTGGACTAGAATCCCGGAAAGCTCCGGGCGGCGATGGCAGCTGATACTGCCAGTCAACATCTACCAGCTCTGCTTCCAGTTTGATCAACTGTGGAGGCGGCGTGACTGGAAGGGGCGGCGCATCAGCTTCGATTTCATCCAACAGAGGTGGCGGGGGTGGCGTTTGGAAGCCCTCCTCTCGGTCCCCCTTGCCACTTAAGCGAGTTCCACTGTCAGCTGAATCCAAACTTTTCTCCTGCTGCTGCAAAGGAAGGGGGGGACTATCGCGGGGGGTTTGCTCAAGAGGCAAAGTTGCCGATGTTGCCGATTCTGAAAATGCAACAATCTTTGAGCAACTAGTTGACGATGGGATCCTAAAACGACATCGCATCCATCACCGCAAGACGTTGCAAGAGCGCTAATCTATTCTAGAACAAAGTACCAGAAATACTAGAGAAACAGATATTAGAGAAAGACATGCCTGGTTCGGGTGCGCCAGCCGGTTGGTTTCTGATACCAATTTGGTCCGGAGAGTTGGAGTTAAAAGGAAGCCGGCCCTCAAAGCTGTGGATTCCGAACAGCTGATTGAAAACTTCGGGCCGTTTCCTCGTGGACGCTTTGGATAGCGATCCGGCAAACATGTTCTCGTCCAAATCGGAAATCTCGTCCTCAAAGCTGGCGGAGCCTCTGGAGGATTTGCTGTTGAGGCTGGCAGTTTCCGGGTTGAACTTCTGCTCCAAGGACTTGCCGATTTGGAAGCAGCGCCTCTTTCCAAAGCTGTCGCTGTTAGCCGGAAGCCTTTTCTCCAGTTTGGGAGTCTTGGGGATTACCCCCACTATTGCCGGCGGCTTTGGGTCCTTGGACGACTCGTCCAAGATGCTTCCCATCAGCTGCAAGTCGGCCAAGGCCCTCTTGGGCGACTTGTCTGTGTTCATTATGAAAGGCTTCACTGCCTCCAGACTGGTCAGGATCTCCTCCATTGAATAGTCGTTCTTTGGCATGGAATTGATTGGAAACAGCTCCGGAGTCTCCAGCCGGAAGTTCAGTCTAGATTCTTTGGCAGCTGGCGATTTGGCCTCCGGCTGGTTTGACTCTGTATCCCCAAGCTCGAGCCTGGATACTTCTGAGGCTGAAGAAGGTGCAGGTTCACTCGCTTCCTCATGAGTTAGCTCTCCGGCATTTTCAGGTCTATCAATTGAAATTGTTGTGGGTGACTGAAGGTTGCTTTTGGCTCTGGAAACTTTGGTTCTCGGCTTTGGTATGGGTACGGGGTTAGTGGAAGGGTTTTCAGTAATATCCAGCACCACGGAAAATTCTAGCATGCAAAATACAAAGGCCAAATTAGTGTGCAAGGGCAAAACCAGCCCGATAAGCCATTAGAACGGTTAGTAAATGCAGTTCGGGTTAGTGTTAGTAGTCGAACGAAAATCCTGGTGAAACTGCTGGAAAAGGGGGCGAAACAGTTCAGACTTAGAGAAACTCGCTGCTTTTGCTCACGATGATGTTATCGAGCTTGCAGATGAACTGCTGCCAGTTTTCGTCGTCGGGGCGAAATCTGGAAAGGGATTTGGGTGGCTTGCGTGTTTTGCGAAGCCCGCTCAACTTCGCGCTCAAACAAGATCCTCCTGAGGGCTTTGCCAGTTGCCTGGAAGAGCCGAACTTCCTGCGTCCAGCCCTGGACGGGGACACTTGGTAAACGTCCAGAATCGGAGCTCGGAACTCTGGAATGTTATCAACTGAGCTCGGTTTGATGAGCTGCGGCCGCGCATCCAGCGCAATGTTGCTCAAGGACCTGAATGGTTTACAGGCAGCTAGTTTATCCTTGGGTTCGTCCACCGGAGCCCGGCAGGGGGGATTAAAGGCTCCTACACCCTCCAAGCTCTTTGAAGTTACTGCGCCCGACTTGGACTGGGGAGGGGGGGTAGGGCACGAATCGAGAGAAGGAGAAGTTTGCGGTTCAGACCGGTGAACCGCTGTGGACCCAGGCGGATCGGGGGCGCCTTCCTGAGCCTCCAAAGCCTCAAACTTCTCCTCGACATCAAACTGGCAAATTTCCTGCGCAACAATCATCAAGGTTTCTGAGCCGCGCCTCAATCCCTCCTGCACGAAACTGATATTCGCGTTCGCCTCGCGGTAGATCATGCCCAGCGTGGTGGCTTGAGGCGAGTACTGTCGAGTTTTCGGCAAAAAAGCGCATGCGAGCACCCGAAACTGTTGCGCCGCCCTTTTTCTCAGTTTCGCCACGCCGGTGTCCAAGCGTGCCCTTAAAATGGGCGGCGGAGGCTTACCTGACTGGGCGGAGTTATCGGATTGACTAGCTACTAAGGGACTTGGATTGGCTGATTGGGTGACTACTGAGCTGGCGGGCGATATTGCTGCGGGCGGTGGAGGAGGAGGAGCTGCCTTCTTTTTACGACCTGAAACAGGAATAAACATGTTTTTGGTTAGTTTCGCATATTGTCAGGGGAGGAGTGTGATAATGTAAAAAGCTTGTCTAGTAGGAACACGAGAAGAACTTGTGAAGAAGTTAAATGATTTCCTGGTTTCTAAACCGTTCTCTTGGGTATTTCGCCTCAAAATTTTTGGGCGATTTTTGGGGACAATTCCCTCACGTCCTCTATTGGAGATTAATCTAAAAAGGGCTCTTAATTTATTTAGTTTTAAATTGATCTTGTAATAGACAACATGAGGAACTTTTTGAGGCAAAAAGTGTTTAGTCGATTCCAGAAGTTTCAGAAAGGGCTAAATAGCAAATCGATAGACGTCCTCGGTTTTATGAAATCATATTTCATTAAACAAAAAAATTAATAGAATGTTTAAATTTGTATTAAAATTGTCCGGAATAGAAAATACTCGGTCCTTTGCGTAATTGTCTTTAGAACTAAAATTGATTTTAATAAGTATGTATGCATAAACTTTATTTACTCTTGTCTTTCGGTTTTGATGATAATTTACATTATATAATACACAGTTTTATATTTTCTAATTGTTTTTAATAAGTATCCATCTGTATCTAACAACATTGTTTCTAAAACAAGTAATATGGTTATTATAAAAATATCAAATATATTGTTTTTATTTATTCGAACCATTTGCCGAATAACTCGTTTCACGATTTTAAAAATATTTACATTCTTTTATGTGAAAATTATGCATAAATAACGAATAATTGTTTTCAACGTTATTTAATCCTGGTAAGGTATTATTTCTTTGTTCTATTAAAACCGGTTTTCTGAAAAAATTACTATTCGAAAACCGATTTTCTGAAATGTCGATTTTTGTATAAACCCTAATTGTGACCATGCGATATACAGGATGACCAAAAATCGCCATCTCAAAAAAAGCATCAAAGAAAAGATCACAGCTTTAATGTAAACCAAAAGATAAAATAAAAAATGCACAGCAAAATCATCAGAAAACGCGCAAAAGACTAGAAGATAACGTAAAATTTTTGCTCAAAGACGCGAAAAACGGATGTAAAAGTAGAATAACCTTCAGATTCAACCTTCTGAAGGTGGGACACACTGTATTAACTCCCATTAACCCACACAATGTTTTTATGGCATGGCTTACGGCGTACTTCTGATTAAGGATGTTAAATGGCTGAAACGCGTCGTTTCTTCAAACGCGCCAACAATCGTAAAAAGTGCCAAGTTGATGGCAGTGAAAGTATGAAGTTCCAATAAGGTGTGTTCGATCGGATGGTTGGAAATGTGCAAAATTTACCTAAAAAAGACCTACGAAACTGCCACACACTGAAATTCACCACACGGTTGATACGATACGAACTGAGCAGCAGAGAATCCGTGGACCAGTTTCAGACGTAACCCAAACCTACATCATTTTTTTCAACCCACATTTCAAATTCCTTCGGTTTAGTTGGTCAGTTATCGAATTAATGCAGATTCGCCGCGGCTTCCGCAATCAGACTATTGGCGATTTGAAAAATCGAAACCGTTCCGGGCGGTTATTTTATAAACTACACTAGGGATGGAACATCGATGGTAGCCATCGATGCTGACATCGAAAGGTAATATCGATGTTAGGAAAACATCGAAGGCAGAAAATCGATGTTCTGATAGTTTGCAGTTGCATACAAATTTCCAATTTATTAACTTAACTTTAATAATAATTTTATTTTACTACTACTATGACATTAAATACTCGAGTCAATTTATTCAACTTATAGTTGGCACATTTTTCGGTCAACTGACTGCAAAAAGAGGCTTTTTTCGGATGCAGCTGAAAATGGGCCGCTATGCCGCGGTATCGTCTGTATCGGAACTATCAAAGAGTTCGCAGAAAATGTTTCTATCTAGTATCAACATCAAATGTCCAATGTTTTCATTTCAGGGTCTAACATCGATGTTTCATCGATGTCCCAAATTTCCAAGATCGATTGTAAAAATATCGAACATCGAACTAATTACATCGATGTTGCCACATTTTTCGCTCAACTGACTGCAAAAAGAGGCCTTTTTCGGATGCAGCTGAAAATGGGCCGCTAAGCCGTGGTAGCGTTTGTATCGGCACTATCAAAGAGTTCGCAAAAAATGTTTCTATCTAGTACCAACATGAAATGTCCAATGTTTTCATTCCAGGGTCCAACATCGATGTTTCATCGATGTCCCAAATTTCCCAGATCGATTGTAAAAATATCGAACATCGAACTAATTACATCGATGTTGCCACATTTTTCGCTCAACTGACTGCAAAAAAGGGCTTTTTTCGGGTGCAGCTGAAAATTGGCCGCTATGCCGCGGTATCGTCTGTATCGGAACTATCAAAGAGTTCGCAGAAAATGTTTATATCTA
>NW_026017213.1:1221997-1229496 GCF_020466585.1 Dendroctonus ponderosae
AAAAAGACCTACGAAACTGCCACACACTGAAATTCACCACACGGTTGATACGATACGAACTGAGCAGCAGAGAATCCGTGGACCAGTTTCAGACGCAACCCAAACCTACATCATTTTTTTCAACCCACATTTCAAATTCCTTCGGTTTAGTTGATCAGTTATCGAATTAATGCAGATTCGCCGCGGTTTCCGCAATCAGACTATTGGCGATTTCAAAAATCGAAACGGTTCCGGGCGGTTATTTTATAAACTACACTAGGGATGAGACATCGATGGTAGCCATCGATGTTCATGACGAAAGGTAATATCGATGTTAGGGAAACATCGAAGGCAGAACATCGATGTTCTGATAGTTTGCAGTTGCATACAAATTTCAAATTTATTAACTTAACTTTAATAATTTTATTTTACTACTACTATGACATTAAATAATCGAGTCAATTTATTCAACTTATAGTTGGCACATTTCTCGGTCAACTGACTGCAAAAAGAGGCTTTTTTCGGGTGCGGATGGAATTGGATCGCGATGCCGCGGTATCATTTGTATCGGCACTATCAAAGAGTTCGCAGAAAATGTTTCTATCTAGTATCAACATCAACTATACGATATTTTCATTTCAGGGGCTATCATCGATACTTTATCGATGTCCCAAATTTCCAACATCGATGGTAAAAATATCGAACATCGAACGAATTACATCGATGTTTGCCACATTTTTCGCTGAACTGACTGCAAAAAGAGGCTTTTTTCGGATGCAGCTGAAAATGGGCCGCTATGCCGCGGTATCGTCTGTATCGGAACTATCAAAGAGTTTGCAGAAAATGTTTCTATCTAGTATCAACATCAAATGTCCGATGTTTTCATTTCAGGTTCTAACATCGATGCTTTATCGATGTCCCAAATTTTCAACATCGATGGTAAAAATATAGAACATCCAACGAATTACATCGATGTTTGCGAAACATCGATGTTTTTCTCCCATACCTACCAATTATTAACCAAACGGTACTCGATCAGTCTAGTTTAGGGATGGGAGAAAATAATTCATTCGATGTTCGATATTTTTACCATCGACGTTGAAAATTTAGGACGAACTAATTACATCGATGTTGCCACATTTTTCGCTCAACTGACTGCAAAAAGAGGCTTTTTTCGGGTGCAGCTGAAAATGGGCCGCTATGCCGCGGTATCGTCTGTATCGGAACTATCAAAGAGTTCGCAGAAAATGTTTCTATCTAGTATCAACATGAAATGTCCAATGTTTTCATTTCAGGGTCCAACATCGATGTTTCATCGATGTCCCAAATTTCCAAGATCGATTGTAAAAATATCGAACATCGAACTAATTACATCGATGTTGCCACATTTCTCGCTCAACTGACTACAAAAAGGGGCTTTTTTCGGGTGCAGCTGAAAATTGGCCGCTATGCCGCGGTATCGTCTGTATCGGAACTATCAAAGAGTTCGCAGAAAATGTTTATATCTAGTATCAACATCAATTGTCCGATGTTTTCATTTCAGGTTCTACCATCGATGCTTTATCGATGTCCCAAATTTCCAACATCGATGGTAAAAATATCGAACATCAAACGAATTACATCGATGTTTGCCACATTTTTCGTTCCACTGACTGCAAAAAGAGGCTTTTTTCGGGTGCAGCTCAAAATGGGCCGATATGCCGCGGTATCGTTTGTATCGACACTATTAAAGAGTTCGCAGAAAATGTTTCTATCTAGTGTCCACATCAAATGTCCGATGTTTTCATTTCAGGGTCTAACATCGATGTTTTATCGATGTCCTAAATTTTCAACGGCGATGGTAAAAATATCGAACATCGAATGAATTATTTTCTCCCATCCCTAAACTAGACTGATCGAGTACCGTTTGGTTAATAATTGGTAGGTATGGGAGAAAAACATCGATGTTTCGCAAACATCGATTTAATTCGTTCGATGTTCGCTATTTTTACCATCGATGTTGGAAATTTGGGACATCGATAAAACATCGATGTTAGATCCTGGAATAAAAACATCGGATATTTGATGTTGATACTAGATAGAAACATTTTCTGCGAACTCTTTGATAGTGCCGATACAAACGATACCCCGGCATAGAGGCCCATTTCCAGCTGCACCGAAAAAGACTCTTTTGCAGTCAATTGGCCGAAAAATGCGGCAACTATAAGTTGTATAAATTTAGTCGAATATTTAATGGCATAGCAGTAGTAAAATAAAATTATTTAAGTTTATGTTAATCAATTTGAAATTTGGCAAACTGTCAGAACAGAACATCGATTTTGTGAAACATCGATATTCTGTTTTCGATGTTTCCCTAACATATATTTGGAGTATATGTAATACTCCAAATACATGCCAAGGCTTAAAGTAGCAACAACGCTACACATAAAAACTGATTATGATGGAAAACACCGAAACGCATTTTAATTTATAATTAGAGACAATAAATGACTGAAGCCCAGGAATGAATTTTGATTTAAATTATTAAAGTTAAGTTAATCCATTTTAAATTTGTATGCAACTGCAAACTCGATCAGAACATCGACGTTGTCAAACTGCCTTCGATGTTTCCCTAACATCGATATTACCTTTCGATGTCAACATCGATGGCTACCATCGATATTACCTTTCGATGTCTACCATCGATGTTATAGGGTCGATGTCTCATCCCTATGCCTAGAGATGGGAGAAAAACATCGATGTTTCGCAAACATCAATGTAATTCGTTCGATGTTCGATATTTTTATCATCGATATTGGAAATTTGGAACATCGATCAAACATCGATGTTAGATCTTGAAATAAAAACATCGGACATTTGATGTTCATACTAGATAGAAATATTTTCTGCGAACTCTTTGATAGTGCCGATACAAACGATACCGCGGCTTGGCGGCCCATTTTCAGCTACACCCGAAAAAAGCCTCTTTTTGCAGTCAGTTGGCCGAAAAACGTGGCAACTATAAGTTCAATAAATTTATTCGATTATTTACCAAAGCATCGTTTTAAACTGTCATGGTAGTAGTAAAATAAAAATATATATTTCAGTTTAAGGTAATCAATTTGAAATTTGTATGCAACGGCAAACTATCAGAACATCGATGTTTCCTTAACATCGATATTACCTTTCGATGTTATAGAATCTATGTCCCGTCCCTATGCCTAATAAGTCCCTAACTGCTCGGAAAAGTCCAGAAGCATCCACCAAATTGTCCAAAACCTTTCGGTAAGATGGCCGGACTTTGATGTTACTTCTCCCATTAATGGGTGGAGGAAGAAGGCAACGCCCAAGGATCAACAACTTTTAAATTTTACCGTCTAAATCCTGCTTCCAAACGCCCGCAATTAAATCGGTAGTTTAAACCCGCTAAGCGGGGGCTTAAACCGGGCTCACCTGTTACTAAGCTGGTAGTAGAGCGGGAATGTGGAACCATCGTGTTCAAGTTGGAGGAACCCTGAGCAGTCACCAAATCGCCCACAAAGGCGGACTTGGGGCGCATTCTGGGCAGGGAGGCGTTGGCGCAATGGTCGCTCAAAATAGACGCCTCGTGGTAACCGGAACTATCGCTGCTATTCCGGGAATGGCAGATAGTCAGTCCGTTGTCGATTGTTTTCTTGGTGGAAGAGGCCTCGGGCGCCTGGGGCGGCTTGGGCGCGGGCCGCCTTTTCCTTTGGGGCGGCTTCGGCCGCTCGGGGGGCGGCTGAACCACCGGTGGAGTCACCGATCGGGAGTCGTCGCTTTGAGTGGGCGAAATCGATCGATTGTCGCTGGATACCGAGCCGGAACCCATGCTCTAAGCAAACCAACACGCTTGAAAAAACATTCTCTTTGTGCACGTGGACACCTACCGATTTTCCCCGCTTGAAGATGAGATTGAAGACGCCGCCTCCGGCCTTGTTGTGCATCTGCTTGCGCTCTTCTTCTTTCCGCAGCACCATGATGTCGGCAGCGGAAAAGGCCTGGTTCAAGTTCGTGGTGCCTTTGGCCACCACGTAGATTTCGGTGATTTGGTAGTCGCTAAGTGTGAATTTCGGATCCAAAATCTGGTCCAGATTACCTGCAAAGTTGCGTAACTAATCACAAGGTTCACCTGACGCAAAGAGCACCTTAACAGGCAATCGCCTTTATCGCGATTCGCTACTACTACGCGGTAACTTGCCGAGAAGAACGAATAAAGTTGCCGAAAATGGGACTCGGCCTAGTCCACATAAGCCCGATGTGCGGCATTGTTGTTTGCCTGCCGAGATAAGCGGCACTGGATGCTTACAAATGATAATGATCGCAATTGTTGTCAATCAACCTGTTTACTTATTTAAGCAATTGCTCTTAATCAGGTGTGGAAACAAGTCGATGTCCCTGCAAAATGCCCCGGAACCATAAAACGTCTCAAGAACCATGAACAGAGCAAATAGCGCCATACACACCACGGGCAGATTATCCGTACAGTTCAGATACGTAGAGATTTGATTCGACAGATCCAGATCGGACGAATTAAATCTTTTCCTGTCCACTAATTAACATACGTATCAGAGTGAAATCTTACGTTTCAGACAGACTTGGTCTGGCGCGTGGTATTTCAAGTGAAGAGGCAGATTAGTTAAACTAAGTGTTTAAAATGCGAAGCAATAAACGGATAGCTATTGCTTGTGCTGGCATCATAGTGGTTTCAGAAAATCTACGCAAAAAAAGTGAGAAGAAAGTGGGTAGACTAGAGACTATAGACTGGAAGGGCGTCGGCAGCCATAGGAAAAAATGCGGCAAAAAAAATATAAATCGAATGCACGCTGGGATTTTTTTATAAACACGTTGTTATTAAAACAATAAAATACATAATTATAGAAAAACAAACAAACGATAGAAACCGAACGAATTAAAACCAACGTTAGAAAGGCAAATTGATCTACCACTTCCTTAGTGAAATACTGCAAAGTCTGAGAAACATACATATGTGTTCTGTGCACACTAATCATTAGGTACCTTTTAGTTAAACCCCGGCTGTTCTGGGCAACCTATTTTGTTCGCTCATACAGTAAAACCTATATTTTTAAATTTGAGCTTATATTATTAATGACTACATCTGATTTACTTTTGTAACTTCATATCTGAAATATATCATATTTAGCGTCGCCTCTAACAAGGAACAAACTATTTTTACCACAATTTTTGCAGTTAACAATTGAAAATGTAAACATCACATATGGCCTAGTCTGTACATATACGGTCTGATTCTACATACCGTCTGTAACATATCTATAATTCAAGTACGAAGAATCACTTCATACAGTGGCAATTCATTTTCTTCGGCCCAACGTAGGCACAAATTAAATTAATCGATCGCCTATTTTCTGGGTATTTTCTGAAAAGCTTCGTCTTCGTAATCGAAGTAGTGATTTTCTCCTGTGACATTAGCTACTATCTCATCATCTTCCAAGATTTCTATATCCAAATTTTCAATCATCACCTCTTGCCCATTGCTTGAATTATAACATTATACACTATATCTCAAATCTGTACCAATTTCTACCGTTAAATTTTATCTGAATATGTATTTTGTTTGAGAGCTGCAGATTTATTTTGTACGAAATTCGCATCGAGTTGTATCTGGCTCGTGATTAACAACCACTAACGCACCGATAATTATTCGAACTTGGCTCGCCACGTATCAGATATGACAGATATTTCGCTCGTGTATGGGGCGCTGATGCCTTCTTCCGACGCACCTTCTTCGAAATGTTGCCAAAATAGCCATGAAATGCTCCCACGAGGATAAACTGTGCCAACTTTCTTGGTGGTTCTTGCCAGCTATGGATGGGTTCTTCGACGATGAGAGAAGCATTTTTCAAATGACAAAAATGCTCTCGATCAGTGTTTTAGTTTTCTCCTTTTTGAAAGCGATTTGATGAACTGTTATGCGCAATCAGTTCTCTTTGCTTCAAGAAGAAACACTGCGAAGATTCTCCCATTTTACTTTGGGGGAGGAAGCAAAGTTATCTTGTTGGGGCATCMGCCAATGTCTCCAAACACACTTTCAAAAGTTGTGTTCTTTTCTTCTCCCTCCTAAGATTAATTTTTCCAATTACCAATGTCCTAAGGTGTCTTAACCATGTTGGAATTATTCACTGAACATCTGAGGAATTCAAWKMAGTCTTCAAARAAGGTCCACAAAGGWCATTCTATTTTTRCAGCAAATTTTCTTTGGAGGTTGAGCGAAARAGTCTAAMATTTACCCCAAAAAAACCCCAATCTGACTTGAAAATATCCATTTTGAAGATCAAAACTTATGAACTSACYCTTAACTCTATTTYAATGGRYAGCKGAACAYCTGAAGAATTCTTCAATATGTGCAAAAAAACGGTCACAAAACTTATTCAATTTTACAGCAAATTTGCTTCGAAGATTGAAAAAATAAACAATTGGTGGGCGTTCAGGGTGCAAAATTATATTGCTTAATATCTTCAAGAAGGAACACTCCGACAAAGGCCCCATTCTTGTCAAAAAATATACGTTCTATTTGGTATCACATCTACCTTGAAGAATGAGAAGAGAGTCTTCAGGTTCAGGTCAAAAGGGTCATGAAATTCTTGCTCAAAAATATATATTTGACGCTTAAAATTTAAAAATCTTATCTACCTCTGAACTCAGATCTGAAGATTTCTTCAATCTTTTGAAAAAGACCCCCAAAACTAATTCTATTTCGCAGCAAATTTTCTTTGGAAGCTGAACGAAAGAGGCTAACATTTAGTGGGGATACACATTGCAAAACTATGTTGTGGAAGCATCCTTCATTGGCTTAAAGAATACTTTGAAAAGTTCTGTTTCTTCTTTTCTTGGTTCTTCTTTAGAGACTGCCTACTTCTCACCGAAGTATATGCATTTTGAAGCATTCGATGTATACAACCACGCCCCAGGATTTTCTCAAAATTAAATTGCTACTTGTGCAACAAATGAAGCAATTATTCAATCTCTTCAAAAAGAAACACTCGAAAAAAGCCATCTTCTGATCGGAAGATTAAAACATATGAAGCAATGTCCGAAGGTGCCTTAACGACATTTAAATAATTTACTGAACATCTGAGGAATTCTTCAAAGTATTCAACAAAAAGTCCACAAAGTTCATTCTATTTCAAAGCAAATTTTCTTTAAAGATTAAGATGAAGATTTCAGGAGTTCAGGTTGCTTTGATTTATTGAACCATACCGAATTCAAGAAGAAATTCTACAAATAGAGCCTGTTTTAGCATAAAAATACAAATTTTGAAGATCAAAACATATGAAGCGATGTTATATGGTCTCTTGACTCATTTCAATAGATACCAACATCCAAAGAATTCCTCAATGCCAGCGAAAAAACGTCTTGATGCAGAAGAACTATTCAGTCTTCAAGAAGGCTTTGGAAAGTTCTATTTCTGCTATGCTTAGCTCTTGTTGAAAAGAACCAACTTCTCACCCAAATATTGATGCATTTTGAAGCTTAAGATGTAC
>NW_026017213.1:1230495-1230651 GCF_020466585.1 Dendroctonus ponderosae
TATCTACCTCTTAACTCAGAGCTGAAGAATTCTTCAATCTTTTGAAAAAGACGCACTAAAGTAATTCTATTTCGCAGCAAATTTTCTTTGGAGGCTGAACGAAAGAGGCTAACATTTGGTGCGGATACACATTGCAAAACTGTGTTGTGGAAGCAT
>NW_026017213.1:1230795-1230892 GCF_020466585.1 Dendroctonus ponderosae
TCAAAAATAAACACTCGAAAAAAGCCATATTCTGATCGGAAGATTAAAACACATTAAACAATGTCCTAAGGTGCCTTAACCACATTTAAATAATTTA
>NW_026017213.1:1231126-1243206 GCF_020466585.1 Dendroctonus ponderosae
ACTCATTTGAATAGATACCAACATCTGAAGAATTCCTCAATGCCTGCGAAAAAACGTCCATGAATTGAGAGGCAGACTTTTACAGTTGGTGCGTGTCCAGATTGCAATATTATTCCGCTGAAGCATTGGTCAATATCTTCAAAGAAACACTCTGTTCTCGCCTGACACTATAGATTCTGAAGATTCAAACGTGTGAACAATTCGTCAATGTTTAAAACAAAACAGTTTTCCTTTGAGGATTAAGAAGAAGATTGTTACAGTTGGTGCAGAAGAACTCTTCAGTCTTCAAGAAGACTTTAGAAAGTTCTCTTTCTGCTTTGCTTAACTCTTGTCAAAAAGAACCAACTTCTCACCCAAGTATAGATGCATTTTGAAGCTTAAGATGTACACAACGATGCCTCAAAACGATTTTTTCCCAATTTAAATAACTAATTGTCCAGTTGAAGCATTCATTGTCTGTCCAATATAAGCATTCATTATATTCAATGTCCTGAGGTGTTTTAACCATATTCAAACCAATAGGCGCACAGCTGAAGAATGCTCCCAAGTCCGCAAAAAAGGTCCAGAAAGTTCATTTTATTTTGTAGCAAATTTATCTTTAGGTCTTCAGGTTCAGGTCAAAATGGTCATGAAACTCAGATCTGAAGAATACTTCAATCTTTTGAAAAAGGCGCATAAAACTTATTCTATTTCGCAACAAATTTGCTTTGAAGATTTATCTTCGTATATGATTTGACATTGAATATTTTGAAGATTGATGGTGTCTTCAAGAAGAAAGTCACTGTGCAGGGTGCCATGGTTTTACCCAAATATGCAGATTTTGTATTATTTTGATTTTGTTTTCTTTGTATTTGAAGATTTAAAGAAAGACCGTAACAGTTGGTATGTGCTCATGCAGAAAAAGTCCTCAATGCCAAAAACATCCCAAAAAGGGACCAACATATAAATTTTGAAGAATTCTTCAATGTTCCCAATAGAAACGTCCACAAAACTCACTCTGTTTTTCCACAAATTTAATACGAAGATTAACACGGAAATTGTTGAGTTAAACAGTTTTGCGTCTTCTGAATACAAAATTATACCGTTGAAGCATGCCTCAATGTTTTGAGGAGAAAAACCCAAATATTGTGTTCTCTACTGAAGAAACTATGCATTTTTCAGTGTCCATCTAGAAAAAGATTCAAAGGAAGATCGATTGCAAATTTATTTGCCTCTGGCATTTTCCAATGCTTTCAAGACAAAAACGGAGAAAATTCCTTGTCCTCACCCAACATGGTTATTTTGAAGGAAAAAACGTACAGAGCGATGGTCAGAAGAAATCCGCATCTTCAGTTAAGTGACTGCACAGCTGAAGTATTCTTCATTGTTCTTCGCAAGAATAAGTTTACAGCACTCATTCTGCTTTGCCGCAAATCCACTTTGAAGCTCTAAAGGAAGATTGTAGCGGTAGAAGAATAGAAAAATGCGTTTCATCAATGTCTTGTAAATTCCTCCTTTCTATATGAAAGCCAAATTTGGAAAGTATATACTCCGTTTTCTGGCTGCAAATGTATTTTTTAACGTGTTTTTTTTTTAATTTCTTGATTTAAACAATTCCTCAATCTCTTCAGAAAAAGAACCTGCCGAAATCCAGCAAAAGTTTGCAACTATCCACTTTAAAGAACTTTGCAGAACTAAGAGTTTGAAATTATCCGAATCTTCTCACTCATAATTTTCTCCTAAATCTGCAACCTGAGAAAGTGCTTCAATCGCATCCTCACCTGGATGCTTGAAGTCGTACTTGGTGGGATCCAGATTCTTCTCGCCGCACACTTTCTTCATGATATCTTCCAGAAGAACATTCCGGCTCACTCTCGTGACGTACAGCTGGTTCCTAGGCAGGTGCACTTTGAGTCTGAAGGTACTTTCGAAAGGCTGATGTCCAGGGGCGGAGTACTTGGGGGCTGGCAGTGTCCGCTCCTTTGGGAGAACCTGCAAGATGACATCAAGTAAACTGAAATTAACTCCACCTCACTCCACACAACTCCACATACCCGGATATGTTGAGTATCCAGGGTTCCAATGGGGGTGTTGGGCTTAAAGAGCAACACTTTGTCGTTGTGTTCTGAAGAGGGCGCCATGCCCAATACTTGCAGCGTGTGGTTGGACAGCTGCAGATGATTGGTGGTGGTCACTTGTACTAATAGGTCCATCATTGGCGTGCTGATAAATACAGAAAATGATCAGTAAACAACTGATGGCATCAGATGAATCGCCAAGGCAAATTTACCTTCTTTCCACTGACATTTTAACTGATTTTCCACTGGGAAGATGCACAGTTAAATCCATGGCCCCTGCCAGCATGTCAGGCGGCGTGTCTTCCGTTATTGGTATCATGGTAACCCTGTCGTTCCTCGAGCTGGAACACACAAGAAAAATTCTGCTTAGATCTCGACATCAGTGTTCTTTTCAATTTATAACCGGACGCATAAACTTGGCCAACAATCACCATTAACTGGCCAGTAAACGTTAATACAAGGCGAAGCGACATTGCAGATGTCTTTTACAACTTCCGGTCGCATGGTGGCAGTGGAAAAATGCGCGTTTCCAATTCAATTCATCGGCAAGCACACACCTGTGAAATCGGTAATTTGAAGCTTCTGAAGGAAATTGCTGTTGCTGGCAACGTCGAAGGCCATCCGCGATTGTTTCTAATAGCAATAATTGGCCATTTCGAATTTTTATTAGCGATGATGACGCCTTGACCAATCGCAAGTGGACTTTGTGCCAAGATTCAGGATTAGACAATGTGCTAATTGTGTTAATGGCGATGTTTAGCCGAGCATTGATAAAAAGCTAGAAGAACTGGTTGGCGTTATATAAGCGGATGATGCAGTCCAATGGTCTGATGAATACTAGAGGAATATTTAGTGCAAGAACACCAAAATCTGCTCCAAAATATGCTTGAAATCGAGATCATGACGTTCGATCGCTATTTCAACTTTTATAAATAACTGAAGAAACAAACGGGTTACAACAGTTGCTCTTATCACATGAATCAATATTCCCATGTGGTTGAGTTATTTCAGAGCTCAGGTTATTCTGAGTA
Organism: Dendroctonus ponderosae; assembly: GCF_020466585.1. Classification (NCBI taxonomy): domain Eukaryota; kingdom Metazoa; phylum Arthropoda; class Insecta; order Coleoptera; family Curculionidae; genus Dendroctonus; species Dendroctonus ponderosae. Next base: position 1,234,215 of record NW_026017213.1, read on the forward strand.
ATTTGTAAATTTTCCAAATACCGTTTTTTGCCCTTTCCGATGTGAAACATACCATTTTGCAAAAGTTTCTGATACTTTCAGGCAATGTCAAATTGCAAGAGAAGACGAATTTTCTATTCCGCGGTTAGTTCTTTATTTATACCTAGTGACTGGTTAGAAAATGAAACATTCAATTGTTACTCCTAGATAGAGCCGTTAAATGCGCAGACATCATTTTCCAGACGTTTCCAATTCTCTCAAAAATGCCAAATTGAAAAAACTGTTGGTTTTTTAAAAACCGCGTTTTTATTTGTATCTAGTGATCTGTTTGAGTAACAAACGTCTGCTTGTTACTATTTTATAGAGCATTGAAGTATGCCATGGCTCGTATAAAGTATCATTTTGCTATAATTTCTCATTCTCTCAGAAAATGCAAAATTGCAAAAATAGTTGAACTCCTCAAAACCGCGCTTACTTTTCATCTGTATGTGGGGAACGATTATAGTAACGAACCTCTAGTTGTTACTACTGAATAGAGCGTTAAAATGACCCATCTTTTAGTATAAAACAACATTTTGCAAACGTTTCTTATTTTCTGAGAAAATGTCAAATGGCAGATCTAGTAAATTTTTCCAAAACCCCGGTTAGTTTCTATTCGTATTTAGTAAATTGTTGCAGTAGCAGACTTCTAGTTGTTACTCTTGAATAGAGCATTAAAGTACAYTTTTTTATAGTAAAGCWCAATTTTGTAAAAGTTTCCAATTTTCTTGTTAAATGCTAAATTGCGAAATTCGTTCATTTTTTCAAAACGGCGGTTAGTTTGTTWTTCATATTTCCTTAATTGTCAGAGTAACAGATCTTTAGTTACTACTTCTAGATATAGCATTGAAGTGTGCCATGGCTCGCATAAGACATCATTTTGTTAAAATTTCTCATTCTCTCATAAAATGTTAAATTGCYAAAATAGTTAAACTCCTCAAAACCCCGTTTAGATTTTTCTCTGTATGTGGTGAACTATTAGAGTAACGAWCCTCTAGGTGTTACTACTGGATAGAGCATTGAAATCCAGCTWTTTTCGTAAGAAACAYCATTTTGCAAAAGTTTCTAATTTTCTGASAAAATGTCAAATTGCAGTTCTAGTAWTTTTTTCTACGCGGTTAGCTTTTCATTCATAATTMGTAAATTATTGCCCTAACMCATTTCTAGTTTTTACTCTTGAATRGAGCATTAAAGTGTGYTTTTTTGCAGTAAAACACAATTTTSTAAAAGTATCCAATTTTCTTAYTAAATGCCAAAAAGGGAAGAACTTACTWTTTTTATTCCTATCTACTTAAGTATTAGAGTAACAAACCTCTAGGTGTTACCACTAGGTAGAGCATTGATGTGTGCCATGGCTCGTATAAAACACCATTTTKCTAAAATTTCTCATTCYCTAAAAAAATGTTAACTTGCAAAAATGGTTAAACTCATCAAAACCACGCTTACTTTTTCATCTGTATCTGGTGAACTGTTAGAGCAATAAACCTCTAGTTGTTACTACTGGATAGAGCATTGAAATGCACCTATTTTCGAATGAAACATCATTTTGCTAAAGTTTCTCTTTCTCTCATGAAATGTTAACTTGCAAAAATGGTTAAACTCCTTAAAATCACGCTTACTTTTTCATCTGTATCTGGTGAACTGTTAGAGTAACRAACMTCTAGTTGTTACTACTGGATAGAGCATTGAAATGCACCTATTTTCGAATAAAACATCATTTTGCTAAAKTTTCTCTTTCTCTCATAAAATGTTAAATTGCGAAAATAGTTAAACTCCTCAAAACCGCATTTAACTTTTCATCTGCATGTAGTGAACTATTAGAGTAACGAACCTCTAGTGGTTACTACTGGATAGAGCATTGAAATGCACCTATTTTCGAATAAAACATCATTTTACTAAAATTTCTCTTTCTCTCATCAAATGTTAAATTGCGAAAATAGTTAAACTCCTCAAAACCGCATTTAACTTTTCATCTGCATGTAGTGAACTATTAGAGTAACGACCCTCTAGTGGTTACTACTGGATAGAGCATTGAAATGCACCTATTTTCAAATAAAACATCATTTTGCTAAAGTTGCTCATTCTCTCATGAAATGTTAACTTGCAAAAATGGTTAAACTCCTCAAAACCACGCTTACTTTTTCATCTGTATCTGGTGAACTGTTAGAGTAACGAACCTCTAGTTGTTACTACTGGATAGAKCATTGAAATGCACCTATTTTCGAATAAAACATCATTTTGCTAAAGTTTMTCATYATCTCATAAAATGTTAAATTGCAAAAATAGTTAAACTCYTCAAAACCGCGATTAGCTTTTCTTCTGCATATAGTGAACTATTAGAGTAACGAACCTCTAGTTGTTACTACTGRATAGAGCATTGAAATGCGTCCTTTTCTCGAATAAAACGYAATTTTGCTAAAATTYCTAATTTTCTCAGAAAATGTAAAATTTCAAACAAAATTAAAATKTTCAAAACCGCGAATAATTTYTGATCTGTACCTAGTAACCCGTTAGAGTAACATACCTTAAGTTGTCACTACTCGATAGAGCAAGGAAATGAGCCCTTTTTCATATGAGAACATTATTTTGCAAAAGCAGCTTATAATTCTCTCAGAAAATTTAAAAACTGGTCAATTATTTTAAACAGTATTTAGTGTTTTACCTATAATCAATGAACTCTTAGAGTAAAAAACAACCAGTTGTTACTACTAGACAAAGCATTATCCACCCATTCTAAATATTAAAAGGCATTTTTCATCAAAAGCCTCTAATTCTTTCAGGATTTATCAAAGTGCAAACCAAATTAATTTTTTTAAACCGCGGTTAGTTCTTTAATTATATTTAGTAAATCCTTAGAGTAGCAAACTTCTAGTCATCACTCCTGGAGAGACAATGGAAGTGCGCCCTTTTTAATGTAAAACATCGTCATTTAAAAAAAAGTTTTTAATTCACTTTGAAACAGTAAAAGTGCAAAAAGAGCTCATTTTTTCAAAACCGCCGCTCATCTTTTGGCATTTTAATATTTTGGAACATAATTTTACATTTTAATTAGATTATTCAGATTTCTTAAAGGGCCTCTTTTCCCAGCTAATTGTTTTTTCGAATTTTCAAAATGGCTTAAAAAACCAACGATTTACACGAGTTGTGCAAAAGGCCCTAATTGTTATTGTAAGGACATTTTCAATTTTCCAGTTGTCCAAAAATTAAAGTTATGAAAGTTACGCTTAGAGTACTTCACTTGCGACTACGTTTCAGGCAATTGCTTCCTCTGCATAAAATACCTGATAAATTTTCAAGAAAACTGAAAAATCAAACGAGTTGTTAAGAGACGTTTCCACATTTCCCATTTTCCGATTTATTCGAATTGCGCAAAACCATCCATCAGGTCTGCCCTCCAGGTGCTTTTATGCAGAAAAACTGGTTTGAATGTGTCGCAAATCGCCAACATTGCCTTGATATGAAATATGAATAACTCGACAATTAGCGTAAATATATGGTACTTTTGATTACTCATGCACTTGATTAGCGCTTAAAAACCTACGCTTTGTAGGCGAGTTGAGAGGGCAAACTTCCCAACCATTATTAAAATTAATTCAGCATTAAACTGCAATTAAAAATCGCTGATAATCAACAAGGACGCATCGAGACTTCGTAATAAACCTGCGGTAGATTAAAATTCATGTCACTAACAAATAATCGTCTAAAGTGAATTTAAAACATAACAACACCTTTATGGGCAGTTTCCTGTATAGGTGCGAGCTCAAAGCTTTACCGTTAGCTGTGAGCGAACAGGTATAAGTGCTATTGAGTATAATCGTGAGCATTTGCTTATTTTTGCCCACTTCTCAACATTATTTAATCTGAAACTGCCTGTGAAATCAAGCCAAACTTGGCGAATGAACAGATTTTCTAATAGTGTGTGGCAAGTAGAATGAAACCGGTGCTTTATGCGGCCAATTTAAGGCAGTCGAATTGTAGAAAGCAGCTTCTCACGACCCCAACACTAAGCCGGGTTCAATTACATGAATTTTTTTAATTTCACGCAAAGGAAATCGAAGTTGGAGGATTTTTCTTTAAGTATGCCTTAGAAATTGCCAATTCTGCAATGCCAAAGAAGTTAGCGGCTAGCGGATGGCTGCATTAGAAAGGCCAAAGTCGCTGCTTCGCATTCAAAAAAGTTTCATAGCTGTGCCATCCTCAGCGATTTTTGGAGAATTTTTCAAACCCCATGCAAGTTCGGTGGCAAACTTTATTGCAGGTGGGTCTGAAAACATTAATTCTAACTAAACTATATGTGAGAAAAAACACGAATTTTTGTTCAATTCTTGCACCTAGTTTTTCTGAAAAAAGTTGGCTTTTTCTGTGAAAACTCCCACAATTTCCAAGTGATTTTTCTGAAAGCACCATTTAACTATCTACCCAGTGATGCAGAAACGGACGCTTTAGCTTAACCTGTTCCTGAGACATGAGCAAAAAGCTGACCGAAAACATTAAATTTTGGCCCGATCTTGCTCCTAAATGTGTGACGTTCAAATTTAGCGCTTTGTGTGAAAACTAGCACTATTTTCTCGGGGTTTGTGACTCAACTCGTTTTAGAGAAACCTCGAAAAACACAGCGGCGCTTTGTTTGAGTCGAAATCACAATTCAAAAAAATCCCCGCGTAAAACAAACACCTTTCTTGAGTTTCTTCTTGATAAATCTGCCTACATTTTTCAAAGGATCTTCATCTTGGAAAATCTCCATCTTATGCTCTATCTACTGGTGTAAAAATAAGCGCTCTAACTGAATCTGTTCCCGGGAAATGAGGACAGAGACGACGGCAAACACAAAAATTTGGCTTATTTTTTCATTGGCAAGTGCGATATTCAAATTTATTTTTTGGTGTAAAAACTGCTACTATTCCGTCACTCTCGATTCTCTCTGTGAATGGGTGATCTAATTCTCTCTCCAACGATAGGAAAACGTGTTTTGGGGCTCAAATGGTTCTCGAGATACACCAAAAAAGCCGGCGGAACTGGATATCAAAATTTAAAATCCAATCGCGCAAAAATCGGCGTTTTCTTGAAATTTCTGCGTTTTCTGCGAAAGCTACCGAAATTTCCCCAGCAGTGCTTCACATCCTAAAATCGCTCTATCCAGTGGTGTGTAAATGAGCGCTCTAGCTCAATCTGAGACGGAAGTATGCGCACAAAACCGACGGAAAGCATGAAATTTTAGCGCAATCTTGCATCTAAACGTCGGACATTCAAATAATTTTTTTTTTGTGAAACCTGCCGCTTTTTGTCGCTCCTTGAGAAACGTCGAAAACAGCGGCGTCATGTTTGAGTCGATTTAGAAATTCAAAAAAAACGCGCAAAACTAACACTTTTCTAGACTCTATTTAGACTTTTCTGAGAAAACTGCTAAAATTCACCGTTTAAAAGCGTCATTAAGTGCTCTATACAGTGGTGGGGAAATGAGCGCTCTACTGCAATTTGTTCCTGAGAAATGAGCCAAAAGGTGGCAAAAAACATGACATTTTGACTTAATCTTGCACCTAAATGTACCATATTCAAAATTCGCTTGATGGGTGTAAACTGCTATATTTTGCTACTTTGGGGGAAATTTGGCAACATTTTCTCATTTTTACCCGTCCAGCATGAGAGCTTTTTTTGCTATTTTATAGAAAAGTGCTAGGGAAAGGAAAAACTAAACCAAATAACACCAATTAAGAAAAGCTGCTGGCACAAAAATTTTCTATAAGGTTACGTTGATAACTGCACACCAAAAGCCTAGTTTTTGCAAAAGCAACAAGGCCAGCAGCTGGGCAAAGGCTGACTTCGAAAGACCAAAGTGCTTTCTATGTCTTCTGTAAAATTCGGTTACCTGGCATGTTCAAGGAGCTTCGGAGAATTTTTCAAAACCGGTTCACCATTCAAGTTGCAAGCTTTATTATAAGCGAGTTTCTAAAATTTGTGGGACTCAAAAAATAAATTCTAACCAAACCTAAAGAACTAAGACCAACGGTGGGTCTGAGGAAGCATACTGCAGACCAAGCAAGCTTCTATATGTTCTAGAAGTTGCGTTTTTCTGTCATCCTGAGGGATATTTGCAGAACTTTTGAAAGGTTATCCGGTTTGAAATCAATTTTCTGGCGCAAAAACTTAACTTTGGCACATGTAAGAAAGCTAGCATCTGCCCGAAAATTGCATTCTGAAGACGAAAGTCGCTTCTATGTATTCTAGAAATTTCAATCTTGTGCCTCCCTTGAGGAAATGTGGAGAATTTTTCAAAATCGGTTTACTGTAGAAAGTGTGTCGCTTAAAACTCAGCTTAACAAAATCCAAAGAACTAACAACTGACGGTAGTGCATAAAGAACCATACACGATTTCCAACCAAACACACTTCTATCTATTCTACCAGTTTGGTTTTTGCGTTGTTGTCAGGGATCTTTGCCGATTTTCTTTTAGCTGGCCCAACCTTCAATCGATTTGGAAAAATTGATTTTGGTAAAACTACAAAAGCTAGCAACTGCGGAACCTTGCGTTAGGAAGATCAAAGACGCTTTTGTACACTGTACAAGTTTCAGTTTTGTATCATCCTCCGGAGCTGATGAAGAAATTTCCAAATTTAATTCAAGTTTCGAGCTCTTTTGCAAACTTCATTGCAAGTGGGTCTTAAAAATGTATTTTGCGGAAACTCAAAAAGATAGCACCTAGTGGCTGATTGCATTGTATACACCAAATTTTGTTTATTTGGATTCTCCACATCCCGATTCTGTAACATAAGCGGCAATTTTTAGAGAATTTTTCGAAAATCCTTCACTACTGAAGCCTCTTTTCGAAGTTTACTGCAAGTGGGCCTCCGACAATTAATTACAACGAAGCGAAAAACGCTAGCAACTAATGAAAAATTGCACCACAAAAGTCGACCACAAAAGCTTTTGTGAACTGGAGAAAATTTAGTTTTGTCATGATTTTTCATCAGTGTTTTCACTAATTTCTTCATAAAACTTCACTAAGTAGTGGAGAAACTTCGAAAAATTATCTAAAAATTGCCGCTATGTTACAGAATCCGGATGTAGTTTGGTATCTAGTGTTACCCAGGCCTGCCTGAGGATGACCCCAAAATGAAACTTGTGAAATATATGAAAGCGTCTTTGATCTTCCCAAGATGAACTTCTGTTAGTTGATAGCTAGTTCGTATTCGGTAGAGCAAATTTTATCAGGTACCCTTTCAGGAAAGGTGGGGAAATATGATTCGAGTTTGAAAGTACAAAGATACAATGCTTAAACTTCCAGAATATACAGAGGGGTCTTTGATATTCTGAAAGCAAACTTTCGCCTGTTGCTGCTTCTTTGGGTGTCGTCAGAATGAATTTCCCCAGTCCTACTTGCACTGATTTTACGAAAAGAGCTGGAATAAAAAGTCAGGCGTGAAAAATTTCTCTAACTTCCCTGATAGCGAAAATTTAAACTTATTGAATGGAAAAAACAGAAATTGGCCTTTTTAACGTGTCAAACTGCCAGCTTCTAGCTTGGTTGGTTTAGCCAAGATTACTTTTTTGTGACGACACACTTGCAATCGAGGGTGCAAACTTTCCTGAAGATTCTATGATTTTTGGAAATTTCTTCTAGAGCTGTTGAGGCTGCCACAAAACTGAAACCAGTGCAACATATAAAGGCATATTTGGTCTTCCAAATCCAGCTTTCAGCCTGCTGCTGGATTTTTGGATTTGCAAAAATTAATTTGTTTGCACAAACAACATATAACGGTAGTAAATTTGAAACTTTTTGAAAAATTTCTGATAGCGACACCAAAATGAAATTTATGCAATAGATAAAACAACTTTTGGTCTTTCTCATACCACCTTTTGTTCATTCTTAGCTCGTTTTTTTTTCGAGAGAATTAGTTTTGGAGCGCACAAGTGGAATGAGGTCAGAAAATAGGCTTGAATAATTAAATTTATCAAAGTCTTTCTATTAAAATCTGTTACCAGCAGCCGGATTTTTGCTTTTGTGCAAATACATTTTTAAACGCACATTTGCAGTCAAATTTGCACAGTCGCCCGAAGACAGGATTAAATTTGAAAAATTCCGCAAACGTTCCTGAGGACGACGCATCAACGAAACAACTTTTATAATATATCAAAGTGTGCTTCATCTTCCTAATAGAATGTTCTCTTAGTGCTTGGCTGGCTTGTTGTCATTGGAATTAATTTTCTAAAGCACACTTACAGTGAACAATAGTAAGTCGAGTTTCAAAAATTCTCCAAAGATTCTGGACAATGAGACAAAAACGAAACTTGAATTCAGAGAAGATAATTTGGTCTTCCTGATTTAATGGGGCATAAGCTGCTATCTTTTTCGTGTTTTCCAAAATAATTGTCTGTAGACTCACTTGCAGTCAAGTCTTTACTGCATACTGCAGACCAAGCAAGCTTCTATATGCTCTAGAAGTTGCGTTTTTCTGTCATCCTGAGGGATATTTGCAGAACTTTTGAAAGGTTATCCGGTTTGGAATCAATTTTCAGGCGCAAAAACTTAACTTTGGCACATGTAAGAGAGCTAGCATCTGCCCGAAAATTGCATTCGGAAGACGAAAGTCGCTTCTATGTATTCTAGAAGTTTCAATTTTGTGCCTCCCTTGAGGAAATGTGGAGAATTTTTCAAAATCGGTTTACTGTAGAAAGTGTGTTGCTTAAAACTCAGCTTAACAAAATCCAAAGAACTAACAACTGACGGTAGTGCATAAAGAACCATACACGATTTCCAAGCAAACACACTTCTATCTATTCTACCAGGTTGGTTTTTGCGTTGTTGTCAGGGATCTTTGCCGATTTTCTTTTAGTTGGCCCAACCTTCAATCGATTTTGAAAAATTGATTTTGGTAAAACTGCAAAAGCTAGTGAAGGAACTTCGAAAAATTCTCTAAAAATTGCCGCTTGTGTTACAGAATCCGGATGTGGAGAATCCAAATAAACAAAATTTGGT
>NW_026017213.1:1244205-1288534 GCF_020466585.1 Dendroctonus ponderosae
TGCATTTAGGTGCAAGATTAAGTCAAAATGTCATGTTTTTTGCCACCTTTTGGCTCATTTCTCAGGAACATTTTGAAGTAGAGCGCTCATTTCCACACCACTGTATAGAGCACTCAATGACGCTTTTAAACGGCGAAGTTTAGCAGTTTTCTCAGAAAAGTCTAAATAGAGTCAAGAAAAGTGTTAGTTTTGCGCGGTTTCTTTGAATTTCTAAATCGACTCAAACACGACGCCGCTGTTTTCGACGTTTCTCAAGGAGCGACAAAAAAGCCGCAGGTTTCACAAAAAAAAAATTATTTGAATGTCCGACGTTTAGATGCAAGATTGCGCTAAAATTTCATGCTTTCCGTCGGTTTTTTGCGCATACCTCCGCATCAGATTGAGCTAGAGCGCTCATTTCCACACCACTGGATAGAGCGAGTTTAGTATGTGAAGCACTGCTGGGAAAAATTCGGTAGCTTTCGCAGAAAACGCCGAAATTTCAAGAAAACGCCGACTTTTGCGCGATTGGGTTTTAAATTTTGATATCCAGTTGCGCCGGCTTTTTCGGTGTATCTCAAGAACCATTTGCGCCCCAGAACGCGTTTTCCTATCGTTGGAGAGTGCATTGGAACACCGATTCACAGAGAGAATCGAGAGTGACGGAACAGTAGCAGTTTTTACACCAAAAAAGAAGTTTGAATATCGCACTTGCCAATGGAAAAATAATCCAAATTTTTATGTTCGCCGTCTTCTCCTTCCCCATTTCTGCGAAACGATTGAGTTAGAGCTTATTTTTACACCAATAGAGCTTTAGATGGAGGTTTTCCAAGGTGAAGATCCCTTGAAAAAAGTGGTCAGATTTATCAAGAAAGCCTGAAGAAACTCAAAAAAAGTGTTTGTTTTACGTGGGGATTTTTTGAATTATGATTTCGACTCAAACAAAGTGCCGCTGTGTTTTTCGACGTTTCTCTAGAACGATTTGAGTCATAAAACCCGAGAAAATTGTGCCAGTTTTCACACAAAGAGCGAAATGTGAACGTCACACATTTAGGTGCAAGATCGGGTCAAAATTTAATGTTTTTGGTCAGATTTTGGCTCATATCTCAGGAACAGATTAAGCTAAAGCGTCCGTTTCTGCACCACTAGGTAGATAGTTAAATGGTGCTTTAAAAACTAAAAAAATGGTGTGTTAAAAACTAGGTGCAAGATTAGAACAAAAATTCGTGTTTTCTCTCATCTTTTTGCTAATTTATGAAGAGCAGATTGCGCCAGAGCGCTCATTTCTACACCACTGGATAGAGCATTTAATGGTGCTTTTAGGACGTAGAGCACCATTAGGGAAATATAGGCATTTTTATCAAACCAGCCTAAATCAACCCAAGAAAAGTGTTATTTTTTTGAAACGCACAGGGTTTCAAAATTGGTGCCAAACTAGATCAAATTTGGAAAAATTCTACCAACACACTTGACTGTGATACAAAAACTAAACTAGTCGAATAAATGCCAGCATATTTCGGGTTTAGTTAGAATTAATTTTTTCAGACCCACCTGCAATAAAGTTTGCCACCGAACTTGGATGGGGTTTGAAAAATTCTCCAAAAATCGCTGAGGATGGCACAACTTTTGAATATCGCACTTGTCAATGAAAAAATAATCCAAATTTTTATGTTCGCCGTCGTCTCTTTCCCCATTTCTGAGAAACGATTGAGTTAGAGCTTTTATTTTTAGACCAATAGATAGAGCCTTAGATGGAGGTTTTCCAAGGTGAAGATCCTTTGAAAAAAGTGGTCAGATTTATCAAGAAAGCCTGAAGAAAATCAAGAAAAGGGTTAGTTTTACGCGGGGATTTTTTTGAATTGTGATTTCGACTCAAACAAGGCGCCGTCGTGTTTTTCGACGTTTCTCTAGAACGATTTGAGTCACAAAACCCGAGAAAATAGTGCCAGTTTTCTATATCTGGATTTTATAACATAAGTGGCAATTTTTAGAGAATTTTTCGGAGTTCCTCCAAACCATCAATCAATCAACCATCAAAAAAGTTGATTCGTTGTTGTGGCGTCCTCAGGAACTTTTGCGGAACTTTTCAATCTTAGGCCAGTCTTCAAGCGGCTTTGCAACCTTCACTGCAAGTGGGCCTACAAAAATTGATTTTGACAAAACCAAAAAAGCCAGCAACTGTAAAACTGTTGCAAAACAAAGCCCGAATGCAAGTCTATGGATTCTAAAAGGTTTCCTTTTGTGTCGTGGTCAGGGGATTTTGGAGAATTTTTCAAATTCCACTAACTACTCGAGCTTTCAGAGCAGCTGTACAATTGTTGCTCAAGCAACAAGTTCTGGCAAAACCAAACGCCAAGCAAGTACTTAAGAAGAGCCAATCTGAAGCTATCGATGCGACAGGTTTCGATTTCTACAGCATCATCAGGCTCTGAAAGAGAGTTTTTGAAGCGCAAGTAAGTTCTTGACGCGAACTCGTTGCACGTGCGCTTTTGTAAATGAATTCTGCAAACCGGCAAGACCAGTGGGGGAAAATCGGAGAATACAAGCATTTGTTGTTAAACAAGAGTACAAGTTGCAAGATGGCGTAAGCCTAATAGTCCTCCAATTAGGCCACTAATTGCGTTAGCCGGCCGTTGTGCAACGAAAGATGCTTCTCGCCATATTCCATTCATTCTCATTACTTTTTCAATTATATAATTGCAAGTAATTGTTGCGGCAGAATTTCGAGAATGCACGTTTTAATGCGGATTGCTTCATATCATAATAATTCCCAGTGTTGCTGATTAGATTCGATTGTTTCCGGGTCTCGGCGTGGTTTGGATCAAGATCGCAACATTTCGCCATAACTTATCCAGATCGTGTGTGTTAATTGCGGCCAAACAGAACGCGAATGACGAAGATGGCGAAGATGAGAAGAAACAGTGCGTGGCAAGTGGGCCGATATTAATCCGCTTAACATTGATAAGAGCGGCGAAATGTCTTCGAGCGGAGAACGGCATTAGTAATTACACTGAAACGGCTTTTAAAATATTTAACGACGAGAATTGCATTTATCGGACCACAAATTCTGATCATTCTGGTATCAAAATATGAAATGTATGTGACATTGAAACGTGCACTCAGCCGATCAATGCGAACAAATATTTACGTTACAAGGTGATTGGAGCCGAACTATTTGTGTTTCCTACTAACCTCAGCTACTTTGCGCCTATTTCGAATTGGTACGTGACGATTTCCTAATTGGTTGTGTGCGCAAAAATTGGGTGGTTAACCGACCAATTCAATCAGTTTATTGGCAGGTTCAATTTGAACAGGAGAAAATTCAATTAGCACTTATCAGCCTCAAGAAAAAAATCGAAAACTTTTCAATAGTAAACTTTTGAGGAAAAGTAAGTCAAATTCCTTCAAAGCTTTGCTTTAAATGGGCCTTAGAAATTTCCAATGTTTGCACCTCCAAAAGAGTTATTCTATGTGTTCGAAAAGTCTCGCTTCATCCCATCCTCAGTGAATGTGCCTCAGATTTGCTCCAGTCTGGAAGCGATTTTCAAACCTTGCAGTCTCAAAAAATTGCTATTGTTGTTCCAATAAGTTGCTCTTTCTATTCTATAACTGTCGACTAGCAGAATATCTTTTCAAAGAATTGTGGATATTTTTTTCTCGGAACGTCTATTCACTACTGATTTTCCCAACCGAAGTGTCTTGAAAAATGAATTCTGAAAAACCACTAGAGCTGGCAACTTGCGGAAGACAGAAACTTCTATTTGTTCGAGCAGTTTCGCTTTTAGATCTTTGTCAGCGATTTTTCCCCAATTTTTTAAACATGACTCATGATTTTGATTTTTTTTGATAAATTTTAAGCGATATTGATTGCAAATGTGTCCCAAAGAAACCAATATTAGCCAAACCCAAAAAGATAGCACCTGGGAGAAGCTTGCATTACGAAGAGGAAATTCAGTTCTATGTATTATATACGTTTCGATTGTGTACCATCGGCACGCATATTTGAAGAATTTTTCAAAGTTCGTCCATTCTTGAAGCCATTGTTTGAAACGTATTGCAAGTGTGCCTGGGAAAATTAATCCAAGCGAAACCAAAAGAGGTAAGAACTAACGAAAAACCTTCTGAGAAAGTCCAGGAATGCTTTTATGTATTGAACAAGTTTCAGTTTTGTGTTATACTCAGGAGCTTTTGGAGAATTTTCCAAATTTTATCCAGTCTTCAAGCGATTTTGCACACTTGATTGCAAAAAGGCCTAAAAAATTAATTTTCACGAAACCCAAAAAGAACGCAAATGGCAGCAAATTGCATTAGGAAGACCAAATCCGCTTCTATGTATTCTGTGCGTATGGATTTTSTGCCATCGGCAAGAATATTTATAGARTTYWTYWAAGTTCATTYACTGCYCAAGCTTTTCTTCRTAATTTTTTGCAAGTGTGACTGGAAAAATTAATCCTGGCGAAACCAAAAGAGGTAARAACTAACSAAAAMCCTTRTGAGAAAGTCCAGGAATGMTTTTATSTATTGAACAAGTTTCAGTTTKGTGCCATCCTCTGGAGCTTTTGGAGAATTTTTCAAATTTTATTTAGTCTTCAAGCTATTTTGCACACTTGATTGCAAAAAAGTCTAAAAGATTAATTTTTGCAAAACCCAAAAAGAACGCACTTGGAGGCAAATTGCATTAGGAAGACCAAATCCGCTTCTATGTATTCTGTGCGTATGGATTTTCTGCCATCGGCCAGGATATTTATAGAATTTTTCAAAGTTGAGTCACTGCCCAAGCTTTTTTTAGAAATTTATTGCAAGTGTGACTGGAAAAATTCATCCTAGCAAAACCCAAAGAGCTAAGAACTAACAAAAAACCTCGTGGGAAAGTCCAAGGACGATTTAATGTATTGAACAAGTTTCAGCTTTCTGCCATCCTCAGGAGCTTTTGAAGAATTTTCTAAATTGTATCCAGTCTTCAAGCGATTTTGCGCACTTGATTGCAAAAATGTCGAAAAAATTCATTTTCGCGAAGCCCAAAAAGATAGCACCTTTAAGCAAATTGCATTAGGAAGACCAAATCCGCTTCTATGTATTCTGTGCGTATGGATTTTCTGCCATCGGCCAAGATATTTATAGAATTTTTCAAAGTTCAGTCACTGCCCAAGCTTTTTTTCGAAATTTATTGCAAGTGTGACTGGGAAAATTCATCCTAGCAAAACCCAAAGAGCTAAGAACTAACGAAAAACCTCGTGAGAAAGTCCAAGGACGATTCAATGTATTGAACAAGCTTCAGCTTTCTGCCATCCTCAGGAGCTTTTGAAGAATTTTCCAAATTGTATCCAGTCTTCAAGCGATTTTGCACACTTGATTGCAAAAATGCCTAAAAAATTAATTTTCACGAAGCACAAAAAGATAGCACCTTTAAGCAAATTGCATTAGGAAACCCAAATCCGCTTCTATGTACTCTGTGCGTATGGATTTTGTGCCATCGGCAAGGATATTTATAGAATTTTTCAAAGTTCATTCACTACCCAAGTTTTTCTTCGTAATTTATTGCAAGTGCGACAAAAAAATAATCCTGGCGAAACCAAAAGAGGTAAGAACTAACGAAAAACCTTGTGAGAAAGTCCAGCAATGCTTTTATGTATTGAACAAGTTTCAGTTTTGTACCATCCTCTGGAGCTTTTGGAGAATTTTTCAAATTTTATTTAGTCTTCAAGCTATTTTGCACACTTGATTGCAAAAAWGYCTAAAARATTAATTTTYRCRAARCMCAAAAAGAWMGCACYTKKARGCAAATTGCATTAGGAAGRCCAAATCCGCTTCTATGTATTCTGTGCGTATGGATTTTCTGCCATCGGCCAGGATATTTATAGAATTTTTCAAAGTTCAGTCACTGCCCAAGCTTTTCTTCGTAATTTTTTGCAAGTGTCACTGGAAAAATCAATCCTATGGCGAAACCAAAAGAGGTAAGAACTAACGAAAAACCTTGTGAGAAAGTCCAAAAATGCTTTTATGTATTGAACAAGTTTCAGCTTTTGGAGAATTTTCCAAATTGTATCCAGCCTTCAAGCGATTTTGCACACTTGATGCAAAAATTTAATTTTTGCGAAACCCAAAAAGATAGCACTTGGAAGAAAATTGCATTAACAAGACCAAATCCGCTTCTATGTACTCCTTGGGCCATTCTCAAGAGCTTTCAGAGAGTTTCCCAAATTTTATCCAGTCTTCAGAAAAGCTTCCGCCACTTGATTGCAATAGTGTTCCAAAAAAAGTTATTTAGCGAAACCAACCAAGCTGGCAGCTAGCGGATGATCGATCATCTTAGAAAGACTAATTTTGCTTCTACGTAATTCAAGAGTTTCCATTTTTTGCCAGTATCATGTCTTTATGAACAATTTTTCAAACTCGATTCCATTTTCGCGATTTCATTGCAAGTGTGCTTTAGAAAATTATTTCTAATCTAAATAGACCAGCGAGGAACCAACCCGAAATTGTATTAATACGACCGAAAACTCTTTGCTATATTGCATAAGTTTCAGTCCTGTGCCATCCTCAGGAACTGTTGCGAAATTTTCCAAATTTAATGCAATTTTCGAGCACTTTTGCAAACTCGAATGCAAGTGTCTCTTTAAAAATTAATTCTGGTTAAACCAAAAAAGCTAGCGGATGACGGCAAAGTGCACTAGAGAGACTAATTTGGGTCCTTTATATCGGATGAGTTTTGATTTTGCGCGATTGTCCGGTATTTTCGAGAATTTTTGAAACTTGATCCAACATTCAAGTCTTTTCCAACTTCATTGCAAGTCTGCCATCCTCAGAAAATTTAGAAGAAATTCCCGAACTTAATCCAATTTTGTGTCTTAATTGCATTAAGAAGACCAATTTCACTTCTCTACAGTCAATGAATTTCAATTTTAAACCAGTTCTTCAAGCCTCTTTCTGAACCTCATTACTTTTGTGCTTTAGAAAATTTATTTTGGCGAAACCAGCGAGGTAAGTATTTGCGCGCAAAAATTGAATGGTTAACCGAGAATAAAAGCAATGAATTTATTTACAGGTTCAATGTGAACAGTAGAAAACTCAATTAGCACTTATCAGGCCCAAGGAAGACACAATTCGGCTCCGATTAATTATTCCACGTGCCAAAGGCATTCGATTGCGTTCCCGCTTCAACCAAGCCTAACTTTACACATGAAATTAATATCTAAATTTTAAAGTAACTAAACCAATACTCGATTTCGTTGGGCATACATTCGCAACTCATTAACACACTGCCGACATGCAAATTATATTATTCATTTTTGCGCCTTTCCGCCACATGGCTTCAAGCTCTCACAACTCGCAGGAATTCCTAAGCAATATTGAAGCTTTTCAATGAAAAATACCCAGATTCGTTACACAACAGCACCCTATTTGGTTTAACCGGTCGAGGTCTAATACAGCGCAAATGAGAAATTGTGAACAGTGTCAACTAGGTATGATGCGAGCAAAGGAAAGTTCCCATGTGAATTTATAAAAAGAGTTAACGTGCAGCAGCAACCACTAGTTCTACTGTAGTTGCAAAGCACAAAAAGTCACCTCATTTTTTTTTAGTTTCGTTTTTCTAGACTCGGAAAAGTAACAGTTCTCGCAGCTGGATGGAGATCGCATTAGAATGACCAAATGCCCCTCTATGTGTTTTCTACCAGCGTCTCTATTTGCGGGATAAAAACTCGGTCCTACCGACTGCACCCAAACCTTGCCACCAGTTCGCACCCCATTAACTATTTATAGGCCGACAAACTATCGACCTGCATTATGTAATCGAGACCAGCAATAAGCCTTGAACCATGTAATTCGCATTTATTCACCGGTAAACTCTCATCCTCGTGCAAGTTAAGCCGGCAAAGATCCGATTAATTCCCAGTCCAGTGGCCTTAATAATAGCGGCCACACGTAAATAATTAAAAAAATAAATAAAGAAAACACAAGGCAAATGACACACATTTCCGTTGATAATCTTGCCAAATTGAATTAACGCAACCTGTATGTTGGGGGCGACCTCCGAAGCACTTGAACGGTTTCCAATTTACTTTACCGTGATAATTACATTTTGAAATTCAATGTGCTGCAAATTTTCTGAACAAAATTTAACTTGGAAGATAAGCAAAGAAAAATTAAATAAACATGTTGCACAAGGTATTTAAATGCTGCCATCCTTCCTTGGTCAAAGCTGAGATCTTTCTGCGTCCAATGCGGGAGGGAAAAAGTATACGATGTATTTTTAATTTTCATTTTATATATTTTATTTAAGAGTATTTGTGATAGTGAGATTGTGGTCTATTGCAAATTGAATAAGGTTTGTATCTAGCATTTCTGTATCCAAGACCACATAGAACCTAAAATAGGCTGCAAGTTGTTGTTCCAACCTTACCATTGAAATCACCCAAGATTATTAAGGTTAATGAGGCTCTTTTCAGTAAGGCTGAAACCATTTGCTGTTAATATCCTCCACTTGCCATCTGCGAATAGGCATGGGTAACACTGTGCTGAGTTTTGAGTGGTTGCCGCTCTGTGCGCTAATGAGTTATGACTCATCGCGTCTCACTGTGCCGCCCTTTGCATGACGCTTATCATTTAACCCAGGGGCGGATTAAAGCTTTACGAGGCCCGCAAATTTTAACACCTAAAAAAGGGCAACACATTTTTTGGCCAAATTTCCAGAAAAAGCGAAAAAATTGGAAATTACCACATTAATAAGAAAAATTATTCCCTGTCAGGCAGACAGTCAGCTTAGTTATGGTGTGAATTTGGTTCAGATTGAGCTCTTGGTTACTTCACAAGACGTTCGAACTTGAAATAAACGGCGATATTTGAATATGATACACAAAATTAGGCCAAAATGTTATGCAATCTGCCACTTTTTTGCATGTTTCTCTGCTAAAATGCCCACAACAGACCAACTGAAATCGAACTAAAAGCCAAGCAAAGCAGTCAATCATCGCAAGGGTCGAAAGAGCAAATTATTACATCATCTGTAGTTTTTTCGGAAAATGGGTATGAATATTCAGTTTTTTATCCTTCCTGCTAACTGCAGGATTAAAGCTTTCTATTCGAAGTGGATTTTCATCAGTGTGTAGTGTGAAACCGTAGCCAACTTCTTGAGGATTAATGGGTAGAAAATGGAGGATGGGGCGCCAGCTTGCAAAAAACCTTTGAAAATTTGAAGACATTTTGACAACAATTTTTCAATTTTTGAAAAACGCGATGCAAAATATGTCCCGCAACACATCTGCACGGACGACTTACTGTGCCGGTGCATTGAGTTGGCGCACCAAGCCATTTCGGCATCATTGCGCCAACTGCTGAAAATTCACTTTGGTACCCATGGAGTTACCCATGCCCATTTGGGAACAAGGAAACTGTGACTCATCGTATTGGTGGCGCATCCACGAAGGCTGATGGGCAAGTTCAAGGTGGTTCAGGACAGTTTTGCAAGAACATGAAAGACGAATTGTTGACGTCGCTCTAGGTCACAGCGTGTTGTTAAACCGGCCGGAACCAGCAGAAAACAGTTGGCTTCATAACCGCCTACTTTTGTCTTGATATAAGAATTTAACGGTACCGAGCAATGTCGAAGGTGTTATTAAGAGCGTCAGCTGGTTAAGTCATCCGCAGATCTATTTATTAGATCATTTTCAATGTGTAGCTGTTCTGTGGCCTTTAGGCCACATGCAGGATGCCAAACGCCTGCATAAAACCAATCACTTGACGTGTCCGTTTTTCGTTTAGAACTTGTGCTACACATTGACATTACCAGATGCAGCAAGTCGTGTTAAAAGTCTAAAATCGCTCTAACTGTTGTTACATTACGAAGGAATTCATTACTAGTGGAAGCTTTTGGATATTGCAAGTGCTTCAACCGACTTAGCGGCAACAGTGCCCCGTTTATTTCCTTTCAAAAAATTCCAAACATTCTGCAAGTTTACGCACAAACACAAAGTGTGTCAATAGCCATATTTTTGCAAATCATCGTCAAAGCGCCACTTATTGACCAACATTTTTTTAAGATTGAGAAACATTGAAACATTTATTTGTTTTTGAACATGAAACAGTAATTGAACGGGAAAAGTTAAGATAATCCTGGTTCGTCAACTTTGTCATGCTCTTAGCCACATCACTTGAATGCTTTTCTTCTTTCGCAAAACTTTTTCCGAATTAATACAATTTTCGCTAACGTTCGTCGATCTTATTTTTTACTCCTTTATGTTTCCCAAATTTGAAAAGTGCTGGAATTTTTTTCTAAATCGATTGATTATTTACTGATAGGGGCATAAACCACTCTTAATGCTGCAGCAGCTAGCAGGGTTTTGAGTCTTAAAGTGGTCTCAAAGTCTCAAGACTGCTATTTTCGCAAAACGGCTGGAAACAGATAAACTTTCCAGGGGGAAGTGGTCCTCATTGTCATGCTCTTAGCCATATACCGGAATGCGACTGAACTGTTCAATATTTATAGATTTTTGCGTCATGAACTCAAACAGTTGGCGAATTAATATTAACTTACTGCAAACCTCTTTGAAAGAAGTTGCAAGTCAAACGCACATTGAAAAAATAGTACAAATCTGCCTGAGGCAGCGGTAAAATCGAAACCTTTTTTCGCATAGTGCGGGCGTTGCTCTACAAAATCCGCCCAATATTAAATCTGGATCTTCACCTATTACTGAGCAAATAAAGTTCAAACTCATGAGTACATAAATAATTTTAAAACTTCAGCTTAAACAACGCTCAAAAAATTATTAAAATCCGCGTGAAGGAGACAAAAAACCGAGACTTTTTCCGAATTCCAAGCAAACAGGCTTGGCTCTATAAGATGCATGCAAAAGCAACTTGCTAAATTTACAAATTGCTGATGAAATAAATTCCTGTCTCCAGTCTGTAGAAGCAACTGCAAAGTCTAAACCCAGAGCTGGAAAAAATTTAAAAATTTGACTGACTCAAATCTGAACTTCACCAGTTCTTGTTTTGCAGTTGTTTATGGGACACAAAAAAAACAAGCATAAAAAGCTGATTTTCACCGTTTGTTAACGTCGCCGCACATTTTATTCGGCACTATTCTTTAGGGTTGGAAACTTCGACAAAACGAAGTAAAATAACTGGCTTTTACTAGTCGACTGACCGTTGGAAAACACGAGTTTTTCAAAAATTCGTCAAGGAAAAACCCAAAATTCGTGAATGCGGCCCATAACGTCACTCAAAAGAGAAAAACGGCATCTTTAAGTGAGGAAAATCTCAGTTTTATAAACATTTTCTGGAAGTTTCCAGGAATTTTCATTTACTAAGGCGAGTCGACGGCCGATGGGAAACACGAGGTTTCTAAAAATTCGTCAAGAAAAAACCAAAAATCCCTGAATCCAACCCATCACAACACTGGAAAGCGAAAATTCGATTCTCTAAGTGAGGAAAAACTCATTTTAATAGGAAATTTCTGGGA
The DNA here is from genome assembly GCF_020466585.1 of Dendroctonus ponderosae. NCBI lineage: Eukaryota > Metazoa > Arthropoda > Insecta > Coleoptera > Curculionidae > Dendroctonus > Dendroctonus ponderosae. The sequence continues at coordinate 1,255,643 of NW_026017213.1, forward strand.
GTTTTCAGGAGATTTTCGGATACTAAATTGAAGCGATTGGTGTAAACACAATTTTTCAAAAATTCGCCAAGGAAAAACCAAAAATCCCTGAATAGAACCCATAACAACACTGGAAAGCAAAATTCGATGCTTTCAAGTGAGAAAACACTCATTTTAATGGTAAATTTCTGACACTTTCCCTCATTTTCTAGCTACTAAGCCGAGGCGAATGGCCGTTGAAAAACACGAATTATTAAAAAATTTGACAAGTAAAAGCAAAAACCTCCACAATCCCGCTCATAATATCACTTGAAAGGGAAAATACGCTGCTGTGAGTGTGGAAAAGCCCTCTGTAACAGGAAATTTTTGGGGGTTTCCAGAAGTTTTTCGGAAAGAGAAAAAGACTAAAGAGAAACGGTTGGTCGTTGGACAACACCGATTTTTTAAAAATTCGCCCAGGTAAAACCAAAGATCCGGTTATCCGGTCCATAATATAACTCCAAAGCCAAAATCCGCAGCTTTAAGTTAAGAAAAACTCACTTTAATAGGAAATTTGTGGACCTTTTCCGGATGTTTTCAGTTACGAAAGCTAGATTTATCTTATATGACCATCTTTTTCTTTTAACTTTTTTTGCACTCTTGGGTGTCTCCAATAACCAGAAAATATATGGAAAACACGACCTTTAACTTCCCAGTGCAAGCTTTAACCCACAACTGAGAGCACTAAAAATTAGTGCACTTTGTCATGCTCTTAACCAAATAAATGTACGTTTCATATGTCCTTAAAATGCTCTTAAAGTTTTAAGTCTGTATTATTCTCAAACCATCTGGAAACCGACAAAATGTCCAAGCAGCAGTTCACTTCGCCATGCTCTTAGCTACAAAGACTGACGTTTTATTGACCAACTATTAGTCCAAAATTATCTAGATCTGTGCAAGTCTTTGCTACTTTAAATGCTCTCAAACGTTAAAGTCTATTATCTTTTCAACGCGCACAGAAGCAGGAAAAATTCAAAAAATTCGCTTTGCGATGTTCTGAATTTTTATCTCAAATTAACGTTTTATGAGCTATCTATTGACGCTAAAGTAACTAGATCTATGCAAGATTTTGTCGCTTAAAGCACCCTCAAAGTTTAAACTCTGTTAATTTATCAAACGGTCTGAAATCAGACAAAATGCCCAGAAAAACGTCCACTTCGGCATGCTCTTAGCCACATCAATTAACGTTTAATGAGCTATGTAATGACGCCACATTTTCTAGACCTGTTGCCCCTTAAAGTGCTCTCAAAGTTTCAAAACTGTTCTATTCTGAAACCGTTTGAAAACAAATTGTCCAGGAAAAGTAGTCCACATTGTCATGCTCCTAGCCATACAAACTAACGGTTTATCACCTGCTTATTTACAGAACAGTCTATTTCTATGCAGGACTTTGGCCCCTTAAAATGTTCTCAATGTTGTAAGTCTGTTATCTTCTTTAAACGGCTGGAAACAGACAAAATGTTCAAGTGGAATTGTCATGCTCTTAGCATAACAATTTCAATGGTTGTCTGCAAAATATTACTAAAACTTATAAATCGATTTTAACCGGTTTTGTCTTAATAAGCCCGATTAGTTGTTCCAGAACCACCATTAAGCTACTGTTTTTCCCGTTCGCAAACGTTTTTGGTCTTGCCCAACCAATGTTTTCTGCGAATTAAATTGCAGATGGTAATTTTGAGGAAATTGACTTGAAATCGAAAAAAAACTGTTTTAACTTTTAAGTCTTTAAGAAAATTTTCACTTATCGGCAACGTCGCCCATGGTTAAAATCGACGATTTAAGACCTATCTTTTAATGCGAAAGTATCTATATCTATGTGTCTAAAGTTTCAAGACTTGCATGATTGAAAAACGGCTGGAAGCAGACAAAATGCCTGCTTAGATCGCGCTCTGGAATGAAAGTGGAAGTTTTCCCTTAAAAGGGAGACTCAACAAAATAACAAGCAAACCGTAAAAGCCTGTTCTTTAAAGTGTTTCTTTGACCATCTGCTCATCAGAAAATAAAAAATAGCCGTTTTCTAATTAGCTTTGGTGCCAGATTTGTAAAATTTTCCTTAGCCCTCTAGAAAACACCCACTTTGGAAGATTCAAAAAGAAAATTGTGAAGAAATTTCGAGCAATGTGTTGCCAAATGTTTTAAATGAATTACGGCCATATAAGTGGTTCAGTTCGTCATGCTCTTAGCCACATAACTTGAATGCTTTGCTGGAAAATATTACCAAACTAATAACGCGATTTTGATTGGTTTTGCCTTAATAAGCCCAATTAATTGATCACTTTCTATTCTTGCACGTTTGGCGCTGTTGAAAACAAACAACGGCGACAATTAAACAACCGATTTTCCCCGTTCGCCAACGTGGTAAAGACTGGAAAGTATTCGTGTAACGATTAGTGAAACAATACGGCCATTGTGTGTCTTTTTTATCGCATTATATGGCCTGCACTTGACGTTAATAAGCGTGATTGGTCGGAGAGGGATTGATTGATGATGGACTGAATCAGTTGGTTACTTAATAAATAACTGGCAAATTCAGTGAAAAAAGTGCAATTTTCCTCTGCGAAATCCTGCGAGACGTGAAAGTGATCAATGATCAAATGCGTTTAGTTTCGAACGCAGATCGGCAGAAAAGTGAACGCACCGAATGGAAAACAAGAAACATTCACTGGTTTCGACTTTTTCTCGATATTGTTTGAACTGGGTCAGGTGCGCGCCAGTCACCATCCAACCAACCAAACAACACTTTTCAATTTTCCATCATAAACAGAACAGATTTTTTCCACTCTTAGAATCGTTCACCTTCTGGTCATGGCTGTGCGCTTTTTGCGAGCTGCTTCTTCACGACGCCGCCGCCTCGGCCATCGACTTGTTCCCAGCAGAAGAATTTTGATGAGATAATGAATGAAGAACAAGAAAGACATGACAAGTTGATGGGGGCATTTTTGTGAGCTGCGGCTTTTTCTAAGAATTTAGACTGCGCACCGATGATGATGATGACGCGAAGATTAATGCTGATGTCTTTGCTGCGAACAGCACTTACCATGGTGAGAGGAAATGATTGGGAAAATTAGATGGGGCAGGTGAAAGACAAATGGTTGATCGAACAAAAAGTTGTCTTTTTGTCTCGTTCCAGGCAGATTCTTCGGAAGACTTCGTCTTCAGCTTCCACCTCGGACAACTTCATCAATCACCCGATTTCTTGGTGCTTAATCCGCATAACTGACTAAATCGTGGTCGTTTCTTCTCATCAATGACCGAAAATGCGGTCGACCGGACTGCTGACCCACTCGGAAAGATGATCCGTTAAGCGCCCTGCAGCGCAAATCGCCCCAATCACATGGTCGTGCTTGAATCTGCAGGAAAACCGTCACGTTTTACTGAACCAATGAGGAATCGAAAGTCTTGACACTCGGTTGAATAAAGGCCGTTTGTGCCACTTTTTGCGACATTTAAGTGAAACCACACTCTGGACGGCCGGAATCCCCGATCTGAAGCCACTGGACTTCGGTTCCAAATCCTCACTCACGTGCTGATGGTGGTTACCTAATGAGCATCGCTTTGGGATTGCTTTTTTTCGCTTGTCTTCGCCTGCAATAAATGTCAGCCACTTATGTAATGGACGTGGAAGGGAACCAGTTTGACTGCGGTGTTGCACAACGAAAATATTCTTGAGAATTGGACGTTATGGACCTTTGCAGGTTCCCCAAATTCCGACCAGATCCGATAACAATGTGCAATGGAAAAACGGGTGAAGAACTGAAGAAAGATGTTTGCCAAAAGCCATGGATAGGAATATGTAGGTAGTTTTCTGCAAATCAATTTCAAAAACGCGATTTTTTTAAAGTTATTGATGTAGTTGGAATCGCATATCGGTTTTGCACGTTCAAAAGCCGCTGGAGTTCATCAAGGTTTAGTTCGCCGAAGTCAGCAAATCCATGCCGAATTTAGGTAGCGAATAATTCGCATGCAATTTTTTGTTTTTTAAATAGAGTCTTAACCAGTCTAACTACTACCGAAGAAATGTGTTTAGGGCTTTTTACAGCGAAGAATTCAAACTTTTTTATTAGGTACTTTGCTTATGGTTCCTAAAGAGTGCAAGCTGCAAAAGTCTGAAGCCATAAAAAGCAGTTTTTGGTTCCTCGATATTTCCCAAACAAAAATGTGTATGTATCCGGTTCAAATCGATATATCTGACCATTTTCGAAATATTTCGCATCGAACCTTCAAGTGATTTTTTGGACTAACTCAACTTGAATCTCTGAACAAAAATATGTTCGGCTCAAATTTTCAGTAAAACAACACTTAACGAACCGTATTTATGTTGGCTTGTTAAGAACCAATTTAAACTGATTTTTAAACTCAATAAAGCCCTTTTAGTAAATGATTGTCGCATTGGAAAAAATGTTTGTTTCGAAGTTTTCTACAGCTTTTCAAATTTTCCCGTTTGAACACTATCGTAAATTCTCGACAATTTAGTCAGAAAGTTAAAAAAACTGGAATTTTTTAAAACACAAACAACATTTTGATCAATTCAAAATGAAAATGATGCCAGCAAAAGGAACAAATCGCAAACCTCCAGCTCACCATATCCAGAATCTTAGGCACAGTCTTTCAGAGCTTGCGCTCAACTTTCACTACTTTGTCAACTTGAATGTGAAATTTTGTCCAAAGTTTCCTGGACAAGATACTTGGGACTGGGACATACTAATGACACTGTCCAGGAGTACAAAGGGACACAAACTCAACTTTCCGGCGTCTTACATTCATGAGCCACAGAACTTGTCTCAGAGTCAGCAACCGACTAGGAATTTGTCCATTCCAGAAGGAAAAATTCCCTCAGATTCCTGAAAAAGGACATTTTTTCCTGTAACCCCGTCTTCTCATGAGCATTATTGGGACCTGATCTTTGACCGATCGTGCTTGATTTGTTGGATAAATCCGGCCACTTTCTGACTTGTAAATCTGCGTATTTTCGTCTGTTGCGTCCTCATTTGGATCATCCTCCTCTTGACCTTGATCGGGAATGACAATTTTAACTTCTTCCTCACTTAAAATAGAGGCACAGTCAGCAAAACCAATCTCCTCTAAATCTGATAAGTTTTCAAATTCGAGCTTTTCAATACAGTTACTAATTTCCACAATATGAGCACGTGTGTAAAACTTTAAGTCGTAAAACCCAGTAGCAAAATTTGCTTTTTTTAAACCGATCGATGAGGTCGGCAGGGAAAGAAGAAGCATAAGAATAAATCGTGGATTCTGGTCCAATATAGTGTTTTCATTGTATCAAAAATTCCTACAAACTGAACATCAACATCATAGAAACGCAATCCTATTGGTTGTGACGTCTCTGGTCATATAAATGGCGGATTGTTTACCTTCCTTTTACGTGCATAGTGTTTAGTTGTGTGGTTGTGTTTCATTAATTATTTTGTGGATTTAAATAATTTATAGTTTGTGTTAAACTAAAAAATGGCTTCAGAAGGATTTCTTAAAGCGTCAACAAACATTTACCATGTGCACATATTTTTATCGTTACCGAATTTTTAAAAAACGACGAACGCTTTAATTCACCCGAATTTAAGGGTGTCAAAGCAGCAGCGTAAGTAAAAATCCGTAAATTCATTATTAGTTGCTCTCTCCTTAATATACTAATCTGTCTGTATTGGTTTAAATTAGGTAAATAATATATAGAATTTCACTTATTCAACTTAACCTAACCTATACACATGACTGCTTTAAAAGTAAAATGAACTCTTAAATTTGCATTTTGGGCATCACGAGAACAATATGGTGATATCGGATATGTGGAATTGAAACATGAGGGTTCTTTGTGCATTGTACAACGTAGAATTTGCCCAGAACACAGAATACGATCGAAGGTATATTCTGTCTGCCTCATCATAGCTTTTTGTTCGAACTTTCATTAAAATGATCCTCGCAACAAAAAAAAACATTGATTTTGATTTAGGAACATCACGTCTAGCTGCTTTGAACCAAAAAACTTTAGGCGCATAATCATGGGGAACGATTAGAAAGAGTGTTTGGAGCACTTATTGAGGTATTCTTGCATCCTGGCACAAAACACCACTTATTTTGTGATCCATAAATGTCACTATTTTCMATTATGCACGATAATAATAATAATCAATAAAATAATGGCAATCACAAGAGCTTAAATAAAAACACAAAGCTGCGAAAACAACAAAATAAACACGAGACACTTTGTTGATATGACCTGCTACGTCATAATGGGGATAGGCAACCGACGATACGGATTCGGCGTTTTTGGAGGAAAATATCTGATATGAATTTAAATTCGCTTTAAAATTATTATGGAGACTTTTTTKSMAAAAAAATTATAACAGTGTAATGTTTGTCATAACTACTTTATAAATATCAACATTAAAAAAAGCGAAAACACCCTATTCTGCTCTTGAAAGTCGTYCGAGAGGTGAAAACAAYGGGTGAAAAGATTGRWRATTGTGTGTCATTTTTTAACTCTTGGTGCTCAAGTTGAAGAAGCTAGAAMTCGAAAATTTGYCAACAAAATCATTGTARAAATTTGTTAATTTGACGTCTCTACAWACTGTTAGTTTCTCTGYGACTTAAAAATCAGCCTATRRAAGAAAGTTTCTTGAAGAAACTTGAACGATAAAATTCTGTTTCTCATTGGCTCTTTGAAGTATGTCTTAACAGAGATTCAAAATTGTTTATGGGCTTCTTTGTATATAAGAAACTGAATTAACATAAAGCACTGAAAGCGAGCTTAAAAAGCAAACTGAATTGGAAACGCCAAATGTTGCAAAAGCTGGAAAAACCCATAGAAAAAAAGGACGCAGAACCTTTACAAGTGCAAACACAAAGGACAGAGACCAAGAAACTTACAGTCTACAGGGTGGTTCGTTTATATCGGACGTGAATGAACGTTACAGACCAAGTTGCAGACAAGACTGGAACTTCAGTTACACATGAGGTATTGATTTTGAGCCATCTTGTATACCAAAGGATCAAAATGTGTAAACTCAACCCTCAATTCTCAGGTTAACAAGCTCCAAAAATGCCTCACAAGTGAAAACTCCCTATAGGATGGAGATTCTATGTTGCATGCTGAGTGGGAAAAATTGAAGATTTGCCCAGATCTTTGCCTCCCAATGCACCCCTTAGGCCTTAAAAGAGTGGGACCATGAGGCTAATTTTTGCAGAACTCGCAGATCATTGAATGGAAAATAAATGACCAGGGCATAAGCAACGATCGAACTAGCAGCAAAGCAAACATGTTCAATAATTACCAAATATGAAAATTGTGCATGTGCGATAAGGAAAAATTGAAGAGAGCAATTAAGGTCCAAATCAAATTTCCTCGGGGACCAAATTTTCTGCCGAGTATCGAGGAGAAGACCTTTTTCCTACTTCAACATCCTCACCTCCAAAATAAAAAAATACCAACAAAGTTCTAGTGGAATTCACTATCTGCCACCTCATTTTTCCGTCCAACTTGACGAAGTTTGAAATGAGCCTTTATTAGCAGCTGAGAGAATCCAGCCGGATGGTTTTTGCACCCTCGGTTCCATGACCTTGCAAGGCCTTTGCCAAGGCAAATCCTCATTCCAGACTGATGATCAGCTCGAGCAGCAATTGAACCGCCTTAAAGAGCAGATTTCCAGCGCCAGTCGCCATAAAACTCAGATAAGGCTATTTAAAATTCCATTTATCCGGGCGATAAGATCTCGGTTGGAAAAACAATGGAGGCTCGGTTACTTTTACCGGAATTTGCGCAATTCCAAAGCCTCAGGTAAAAGGAAATTGAAAAATCGGAAGCTTCTTGGAAGAACATTCTTAGGATGGAAACTCACCTCAAAACTGCAAAGTTTCTCGCCGACTTAATCCAATCATCAGTCACAAAACCAATTCTACCACATTTTCACTCCACTAGCGTTCCAATTGCGGAAAAAGCGGACGCGAAACAGCCTGAGGACGGTCGTCGGCACCTGTGCGTGTAACTTTTCACCTGTACGGTCTGAAATACCTTTCGAACACGTTGGCGATCGACCGAACTGAACTGAATGGGTTGCCGTAGTCCCTCCTCCGTCCTCACGCTGCCAGCCACTCGATGATGGCACAACAAAAGACACGTTTTGGTCTGGACGGCCTTTGAAAGTCGTCAGGCAAGGTTGGGAGGACGTTCGGTTTGTTTATCGAGAATCGGCAAACGGTGAAGACACAGCTGAGGAAGATTTGGAGGCGACGTTTTCAAATAGGACCGAGCTCGGCTCTAACGCCGATTGGCTCCAGAGGAATGGAAATCTTGAAGAAAATCAAGCTAGAGACAACATTTGGCAAAGCGACATAAAAGAGCAATAAAATATGTGAAGATGACAAACATTCAAAATTTGACCGGAAGCTTTAACTGATTGCTGCCTACAAAATGCATTGACGCTCAATTTTCCTCTTTGTTTGGGGCTGCAGGAATTTAATTCGCACATCAGTTGCCTGAAGCTTTTTTGAAACACTGGAATCATTCAAGGGATTCAAAGGGTTCAAAGAAATCGGAAACCTGAAGGTCAAATCAAATCAAATTAAAGAAAACTTTCGAGGAAATCATATAAGTCGAGAAGCCAGAGATTAATTGCCTGCTCCAACTAGTGAAGCACCGAGAACCTCAAACAATTTTCCAGAAAGTACAGCTTTTGACTGAAATTCGATGATTTTCTAGTAAACTGCCCTTAACACAATGGCTTTAAGATTTTTTTTACATTTTACACTCACACTCACACAGAAGCAATCGATTTAGTTTCGAAAACTTTCAATTTTCAGCGATAAAAAGTGAATAATTTGGTCTGCTAAAGTCTACAGTGAGGAACAATTAATTACTATTTTGTTAAAGATTTAGAAAATTGTTTTTCTACAATCACATAACTGGAAAAGATACAAAAGCTAAACAATCAGAAGTTGTTGAGTTCTAAGCCTTTGGGTTTAGTAGGAATTAATTGGAAAATTGGGACCTACACCAAGCCATGAGAAGCCACAGCATGCGTCACACCTGTTGATGGCGCAAAACCGAAAACTTCTCGGATCGCATAATCGCCTTAATTGGCTGGAAAATTGTTCAACAAAACGAGGTAAACCAAAAATTGAGCAATAAATATGTAAAGATGACGAACACGCAAAACTTTCAGAAGTTTTTAGCAGACTTCCGCAATAATGCTCAATTATCCACCTTGTTTGGTGCTGCAGGAATTTATTGCCACAAAATGCGTAAAACTCCTCATTATATGGTTGAGGGTCGTGAAAACCCCCCTATTTCAGATTATCTAATCCACTTTCGTCCACAAAATGCAATAACATCCGATACTCCAGCTCGTTCACTTTTCCAGCAATTAATTGGGAGCAGATACGCCTGCATCAGCTCTCTTTGAGCAAAATCTCACAACATTGAGAAATTTCCAAAAAATCACCTAAAGATGGCACAAAGTTCAAAATTTTACAGGTTATATAACGAACTAGACTAAGGTTCGTTATATAATGTAAGTAGTAATAAATCTCAATGTTCCAACTCTGTTGATTTTGGAGGAATTAATTGCAAAAGAAACACGTCAATTAAGTTATCTTGAGCAAAATTTGACCAAAAGTCAGAGCGAGAAATGTTGGCAAAAAATACCCGAATTTGACAAAAATTTTATAATGGGTTTTACTCTGTGAGACGCAATAGCGCCAAGGTTTTCAAGTCGTTTGGTTCTTCCGAGAACAATTGCAAAAGAAATGCTTTCACCAATCTTTCTTGAGCGAAACACCACGGATGAGAATATTTGCCAATAAAAATTCTGAAGATAAAACGCAATAAATATTTTAGATGTTTTAGAACCCACATTGGTCTACAAGACCCAATAACGTCTAAGGGTGCAGCTCGTATGGTTTTCCAACAATTAAATGAAGAATGAACACTTACACCAAGCTCTTTTCCGTAAAATGAAATAACCTAGAGAATTCGCCAAAAACAAGCTGAAAATGTCCTAAAACCGAAAATATTGAGCCGTTGGACACCAAATCTGATTGAACAAGCAGCAACATTATCCCATCGTTCATCTCTGTTGCGTGCCACCAAAATAATTGCAAAAGAAACACTCATGCCTTCCTGGGCAAAATGGGATAAATTAGAAATGTTTACCAAAAATACTTCAAATTGGCAAAATTTCAAAAATTTTTGCGTTTGAATAAGCGACTTTTCCCTATCAGACGCAACAACGTCAAAGTTTCCACCTTGTTTGGTTCTCCAGAGATTAATTTTCAGAAGGAGCGCTAACTGGTCACTAAACTGGTCAGGTTATAACGTGTGCCAAAAAAAATCTCGAAAATGAAAAACAATAAAAATGTCGGAGGATATAAAAACAACATTTATCTGCAAGACACAATAACGTAAAATATTCTAGCTCATATGGTTCTTCAGTAATTAAATGAAGAGCGAACACTTACACCAGGCCATTCAGTTAAATTTGATAAACTCGAAAAATTGCCAAAAAGAAGCTGAAATTGGCCCAAAAACCAAAATATTCAGCGGTTGGAGAGCAAATCTGATTTTACAAGCAGCAATCCCATCATTCTCTCTGTTGCGTTCCCACAAAATAATTGCAAATCATGCACTTCTGGGCAAAATGGGATAAATTGAAAATTTTTACCAAAAATGCTTCAAATTGGCAAAATTTCAAAACTTTTGGCGTTTCAATAAGCGACTTTTCTCTACCAGACGCAACCATGTCAAAGTTTCTAGCTTGTTTGGTTCTCCAGAGATTAATTTCAGAAGGAGCGCTATCATCAAACTTTCTTGAGTAAAACTGGCCAGGTTATAACCTGTGGCAAAAAAAAATCCGAATATGAAAAACAATAAAAATTTCGGAGGATATAAAAGCGACATTTGTCTATAAGACCCAATAATCTAGAACGTTCCAACTCTAACGGTTTTCCAGCAATTAAATGAAGAACGAACAATTTCAGTTAAATTAGATAAACTAGAAAAATTGCCAAAAAAGAGTTAAAAATAGCCTAAAATCGAAAATATTGAGCAGTTGGAGAGCAAATCTAATTGTACAAGCAGCAGAATTATCCCATCATTCAACTCAGTTGCTTTCCCAGAAAATAATTGCAAAAGAAACACTTACATCGTGGTATTCTGGGCAAAACGGGGTAAATAGGAAATTACCAAAAATCCTTCAAATTGGCAAAATTTCAAAAATTTTGGCGTTTAAACATGCGGCTTTTTTCTACCAGACGCAACAACGTCAAACTTTCCAGCTTGTTTGGTTCTCCAGAGATTAATTTCAGAAGGAACGCTACCATCAAACTTTATTGAGTAAAACTAAGTCAGGTATAACGTGTGCCAAAAAAAATCCCGAATATGAAAAACAATAAAAATTTCGGAGGATATAAAAGCGACATTTATCTACAAGACCTAATAACGTCTAAAGTTCCAGCTCGTATGGTTTTCCAGCAATTAAATGAAGAGGGGACACTTATACCGAGCCATTTTCAGAAAATTCGCTTGAAAAAAGCTGAAAATTACGTAAAATCGAAAATATTGAGCGATTGCAAGCAAACTCTAGAAGCAGCAATGACCTCCAGTCGTCAAACTCTGTTGCTTCCCAAGAAACACATTTTTCCTATGAAAAATGGGATTAATTCGAAATTTTCACAACAAACATAGTGAACATAAAACACCATAAAAATTGCAGATTTTTGGGAATTTTTCGAATCTGCCTCATTTTGCTCAAGGAACATTGTAGAAACCGTTTCCTCTGCAATAAATCCCTGAGGAACCAAAGAAAGTTGTTAACTGCAATGTCATTGCTCGAAAATTTTGGATTTTTGCAACTTCAGCCATAATTGTTTTGTCAAATTTCGTGTCTTATTTTTCTCTGGAGGTCTTGATGTAAATCTTCCTCGGCTCTCAATTCAGTCGCATGCTGCATCACAACGCAATTTTCGCCTCCCTTCCAAACCAAACAAAGGTGTTGGACGAAACAACGATTTTCACTCATGAATTCAACTGATTAAAATCTTCTCTTTTGATCTCTTTGAGTCTTCTTTGGCCCCACATGGAAGCTGCTTTCGCCCTCAATAATTCTTATCTTAGGCTGGCATCTAAATGGCTACTAATGCTGAAAGAAGCGGACACGAAATGGAAGCATTATCTTCGGTGGTCTCTTCGAAGGATGCACAAGGCCATGGGCGTTCGTTCACCCACCCACTACATTGGCGGGGATGCCTGATGGATTCGTCTCGATCCAACTAATCTCCTTTTGTTTGAGTGTTTTCATGTTTCTTCAGCTGTCTTTATAGGTAAATAATCAGCTCGAAGATGCATTGCATCCGGATGTTTCTAGGCCGAGAGTGCGATTGATTTGGTTTAATTTGCAAGTATACATTGGAATAATTTGCCATAAAGGCGTGAAAACGGCTGGTTGGGAGCATCAGAACGTGGGAATATATCTGCCAGACTTCCCAGCCGAAAACTTCATTTGGCTCCTATCGATTTGCGGTCGATTAATCGTCATGAGCAATTGAACACGTGGTTTTTTTGCGCTCAAGTAATCTCGATTGGTTATTATCGAGCGAATTTTTTCCGATCCAATCAGAGAATGTCGATTGCACGCCATGGCATCATACTTAAATGTGGCCCGGTTATATCATTGATCGATCAAACGATTTATCTTTACGGGCCTTCAAAGAATCAATAATTACATCGATCAATAACAAAAGTTGATCCAGACTAGCCCGGTTTCACCTTAATCGTGTTTGTTTCCATTGTTTTTCCACATTCAATTCCATTTTTCGCTTTGTAATGGAAACAATCGAAACTGAATCTACCATCAAAAGAATAATGCACATTGTTGCGCATGATGCAATCAACTTCATTCTGCAACAAACGAAGGGAAGCTGATAGATCTCGTTCTTTTGTAAAGCCGCCTTGTCTTTGTTGACCATCTTCAATGGAATTATGAGCGAAACCCGGTTATTTTGGGGCTTTTGCCCAAAAACCACTTTTTCTTTCTCTTCATCAGGGTGCGGCTGATTTGGGCTAATCAAAACGGTCGTGGGCAAATTGAACGGTCGACATCGAATTATCAGAACCGACTTAATTAAGTGTCAATTAATTGGCCGGGTTTTTGTTTCTGGGCAAATCGTGAATTTTGCAACACCAGCTAATTGGAAGGCTTTTGTAATTAATTACATGATTAATTAGCCGCTAGCCCTACTTTACATTCTACGATATTCAAGTTAAGGATTGAAGTTGCCTTTAAATCTGGTCAGTAAATATGAAAACAACAGACCATAATGAGCAAAAAGGCTCAAAAATTTTCCATATTGTATAATCGGCTTTCAGGTTTTAGGAGTTTGAAACGTTTTCAGTTTTCTAGGAGTTCAATGCAGAAGCTACATTTAGACGAAGCATTCTTGGGAAAAATAGCACAAACTAGAAAATTTGGCCCGAAACACCTGAAGATGGTGCAAGATTCATTCAATAAATTGCATATCCGAAACAACCGACTCTCGTCTACACGATCCAACAACGACTTAACTCCGGAAATTTTTCAGATCTAGAAAGATTTATTTGCTGAGAAATGAGGAAAAATCGAAACTATCTTGGGTTTTTAAAGACAATTTCGTCTACAAAGTGCAGCACCGGTTAATAATCTCGTTTCATCCTTCAAAAATTAATTGCCAAAAAAACGTAGACATAAAAAATCAAAAATTTAGAATATTTTTTTTTTCGTACAATCAAATACAACTCGTTTCAATACGAAGACTTTGAAACATTGAAATTACTAATGCGAAATTGGCGTCTAAACCTGAAGTAACATGTTTTAACTTCAGCTTCACTGTTAACTTTTGCGATTACGTTGTTGCAAGTGTTTTACTGCAAGTTGTTTGAGGTCGATATTTATTGTGCTAGCAAATAATATTTGGATCTGTAGATTCAAGTGTCTGCTAAAGATGCTGAAAGTTTGAAATTGCTATTTGATTTAGTCTGGAAGATGCGAATTTTTAAAAGAGCTCAGCTGAGTAAAATTATCGATTTTGAAGCCGACATTTACACAGCTGGCAATTTTCAACACTTGACACGATTTTTATAAAATTTTTCCTGTATTTAGAGTCTAGTCTCTTGTAAAGGTGACAGAAGTTTGAGAGGGCTACTGGTCTTAATTTGGTAGCTGCGAATTTTCCAAGCACGAGTGGCAGTTGAGAAAAAAAATTATTTTGAGACCGACATTTACACAGCTGAGAAAAAACAAGACTCAATATTAATTTTATGAAAATTTCCCAATATTTACTGTACAGTAACGATGCTAAAAGTTACAAAAGGCTACTGGCTTTAGATTCAAAGATGCGATTTTTTTAAAGAGGAGTAGCGGTTGAGTAAAAATATCGATTTTAAGGGCGACGTTTTAATTACAGAAAAATTCAAGACTATAGACGATTTTTATGAAGCGTTCCGAATATCTAGAGTCTAGTCTGTTCTAAAGGCTGCAAAAGTTTCAAATTTTTCCTGTCCTTGGTTTGGGAGATATCGAATTTCAAAGGAGCGGTAACAGTTGAGAAAAATTATCGATGTTGAGACCGATATTTATACATTTGCAAAACTTCAAGACTGATGGCGATTTTTATAAAACTTTCAGCATATTTATAGTCTAGTGTCTGGTAAATATCAGAAAAGTTTCAAGTGATTCCTGTCGTTAGTGTGGAATTTGCGAATTTTTAAATGAGAAGTGGCAGTTGAGTAAAACTATCGAGTTGGAGAGCGTTATTTATGCAACTGGAAAAATGCAAGAGTAACGACTATTTCTATGTAGCTTTTAGACTACCTAAGATGTAGAGCTTAGTATCTTCTAAATATGATCAAAGTTTCAAATGGCTACAACCTTAAGTTCGGCGGATGCGAATTTTTAAAGGAGCGGTGGCAGTTGAGTAAAATTATCGATTTTTAGACCTACATTTATCCATCTGCACAGATTCAAGCCTGAAAGCGATTTTTATAAAGCTTTCAGAATATTTAGTTATATTCAGAATCTGGTTCAGTCTAAAGATTAATAAAGTTTCAAATGGCTACCAGTTTTGTAACCAGAGTGCGCGGGTGAGTAAAAACATCCATTCGAGACCGTTTTTTACAAAGTTGGCAAAAATCAGAATTTTATGTGATTTTTATGATACGTTCTACATATGTAGATCCAAGTCTCTTCTGAAGATGGTGAAAGGTTCAAATTTGTAATTGCTTTAATTGGGAACATGCCAATTTTTCAAGGGAGGGCGTTTTTCTATGTGGGGCCATAGAAGTTTATTAAAGATAAAATTGAAGTAATGATAAAAAAAAATTAATTTTTGGATTTTCTGGAAAAAGTTCATAGCAAACTGCGTCGGTTTTTATAATTGAGAAATTCTTGGTCAAAATAGAATTACATCACTTTCAAAGAAAACGACTCAAATTCTTCCGCATTGGAATTCACCAAAACCGTTCCAAAGCTTAAAATCGGCAATGAAAGTCGACGTTTTGGATTGAGGAAAACTAACAGATGACTATAAATAGCTTCGTAAAGCTTCCCTATATAAAATAGCGCTTCCCAAGGGTCACAAATCGCTTAAAAGGGGCTTTGATGTGAAGTTCAAGGCAAAACATAAGCTTTATAACTAAAAGTTTTCGAATTTAAGACTCGTTTATGAAGGTCCATGTTGCATGTTGAAAACCTCACAGTCGCCTTAAAACAGCGGCAAAATGTCCAATAAAGTTGGACCAGTGTAGATACTGGCATGCTAACAACAAGACAAAGCTAATAAGAATCCGCTAAGTTTACGGTAAACGTTAAACTTCAAAAATTGGCTTTTTCAGTCGTTAAACCACTGTGAAAACTTGCAAAACTTAAAATCAACATAAAGGGCTCGGAAATGCGCTTTGTGAAGCTGAAATATATTTAAAAAGCTGCAATGATTGAGGCTCTGCAATGAGGAAAAAATTGCTGTTGACTTGAAACAGTTGTAATTTAAGGAATCAAGCTGGTTTATATGATCGCTGCTACAAAGCTGATAATTATCTGCGAAGTTCAAGGCAAACAACGAACTTCACAACTGGAAAATTTCCTTCCCAAAAATCAACTTTGGCGCTTTAAAGTGCATCTTCTAAAGGAAAAAATGCATTCAAAACACTGAAAACTTTTCCAACTGAAAGTAAGAAACAAAGATATACAAAATTTTCATTGACTGCATAAATTTTAAAAATATTGGAAACTTGAAATCAACTTCATGGGTTGATGAATGGACTTTGTGACGCCCAAAAGCCCTTAAGCAGCTGCAAAGCCCTAATTCGACAATGAAGGAAAACGCTGCTTCAAGCTTTTGAAATAATCCCTACTAGACTAACAGTATTCAAGTTGATTTCTTAAGCATGGCCCGAATCCGATGGCTTCGTAGAAAAAACTTTAATTGGTTAATATTTCCGGCCGAATTAGACAAAAAGCACGAATTGCCGAAAGTCATCGAGCTAACGGGGAAAAATCCCCAACTCCACAGCCAAATCAGAATAGTTCAGTACTGATGATGATGATGACTGACAGATTGATTCAATCACGTAATGCGAAAATTAGTGGCTGCAATGCGAGTCGGTTTTTGCCATTTTCCGCATATCTACGCATAGTCTATTATGTGTATCAGGCCGGAGAGAGATTCTATCTGCAGATGGTGATTTGAGCAAACGGTAAAAGTAATGATGAAGAATGAGATGGTGTGGTTTCTTCGGTCACGATTGCAGGTTCAATGACGTCGAAGTCGTATCGAGGCCGAAATATGTAAATATTTGAGCGCTAATTTTTCCAGCCGTTTTATAAATATTTATTCCGGCTGTGATTCGAGCACGATCGCCTCAACCTTGTCGCACTTCTCCTAAGTGGATTTACCATTTAATAAGACAACTTTCCAAAATATCGTCACCATCTAATTGGCAGCTTGATTATTAATTATTGGCTAATGTATGCAGACAACTGCTTACTCAATTTCTCCGGAATATAGAAATTTCAGGAAGCAATTATTAACTGTAGTACTGTCTACATAAGAGGACTTGATTTCGTCTTTGATTCGCTTGGGAATTTGCAACTTTTCCCCACGCGCACAGGGGCGCATTAGAGAAACTTTCCTTGCTGGGTGGTTTATTGCTGATATAAAAATGGTTTCTCTTCTGGTCCAAAAGTAGACGAAATGCTTCGCGCCACTGGTCAGCAGCCAATTAAACCAATACTTTCGTTGTTTGCCCATAAATCAAACGAGGAAACCGGCATGAAATCAACATTTTTCCTTGCGCCGTTGAAAATTGACTTATTGATATTTCAGCCAATTGAATTCAACAAATACGTACATTAATTCCCCAGCACGCCAAGGCTCTAATCTTCTCGAATCCATTCAACGGCTTCCCATCCAATATAAATCACCATCAGCACGTATGCACGTTATAATCTTCTATGCATACCCAATTTACCAAGCGAAATGAGCATTCTGCGTGCAACTATTTACCATTGCGCTCTTCTTTTATGCTTCGAACGTCCCTATTATACGTAGAAGTCGAGGAGTTAAATTGCGATTAGCGTCGGCCATAACGGTGTTGGTTTGCCCGATATCAATCAATTGCACTTTTTTCCTATTGTATATGCAAATGAACGCGCGGCTAGTGGAAATTTGAGAAAAAGGGCACAAAAGTGCCAATCGATATAAATGCAAATAACCGTCGAGAGAACAAGTGGGTGAAAATGGAAAAACTCACTCATTTGGCTTGCAACAGTTAGTATCAAAACAGAAGCTACAAGAATGGGCCCCGAGCCACTTTGCAAAGCTTTGCCTAAATCATCCGAGACCAACTTAAAAGCTCCTTCGCCCAATAGCGTGGCCTGTCAGCCAGCAGATCCCCTGATTTTAATCCCTTGGACTTTTGTTTTGGTAGTTATTTGAAATCCATAGTTCATAAAATGTTCCCATTAACGGAAAAGAAGGTTGATTAAAACGTCGTTGCCCAACGATTGTAAAATTCGCAAAAAACCACTGATAAAATTTCACCATTGAAATCTAGACTCTCTACAACTGGGGAATCTTTCTTTGCATAAACCCGGAGTTTGCTGGTTTTTACTGTTCCTAAGTCATGAACTCAGTATAGCGGAGAACACAGGAAAGATATTCTGCAAAGTTCCGAAAATTTTTTTGCAAATTCGAAAGTTCCACGGTTCCACATGTACAATAACGAACAATTTTCTATTTTTAGTTAAAATCGTTTTTAGTTTTTACACCTTTAATTGGGCAAAAGACGCCTAAGTGACACAGTTCTAGCTGCACAAGCCCATTTTGAAAAATGCTTAAAAAAATCCTTGAGAAAAGTACAAAAGCAAAACCTTCAATGCTACCAACTACGGAAACGAAAGATGATCAAAACTAAAAATTTCTCAAAAAAATTCCTGATGAAGTTAGACCTTTGAGATTTTTCCGATTCATGTACCCATTGGGTGGTACGTCTTTCATTCAAAAAATTCTCCATAAATCCCTGATGAAGCTGCAAATCCCCAAAGTTGTAGGATCAAAAGAACCGATACTTCTCCATAAAATTCAAAACGGCACCATTTTTCATTTAGTTTGATTATCCCACTTATAATTTCGGAAGACACGCAAGCATTGAAGATCATTTGTCTTCAAGAAACAAAGCATTTATAAAAAATTCTCGAAAAATCCCTGATAGAGATGAAAATTCATAAGTTTTTGGACCCACAGAACCGACTTTTTCCTACAAACCACAGAAACACTGAACTTTCAATACAGTCCATGTCAAACAAGCCCAATTTGAAAAATTCCCAAAAACACGTTGACAAAGATGCACATTTAAAATTTTATATTTCCCGCGCTGATGTTCTTTTATTTATGTTTTTTTACTTCGAGATGAGGAGAAGATGGCTGATTAAAACAGGCCCCAAAAAATCTCATTAAAAACTGGAAAGACTCAATTATTTAAAAATGTATGCTTTTAAGTCAGACGAGGTCATTTTGAACAGTTGTTCTGAAATGAAAGTTGCATGAACGGAAACTTTACTGATTTTAAAAAAGAGTTTAAAGCAGTTCTTAAAGGGCCTAAATAAATAATGTTTAATGCTTGTTAAGTATTGTTTAATTGGAAATTTTAGTAGAAAATTTCCTTTATTTATAAATCCAATTTGAAATAGACGTTAAACGGACAAATTTCAACTCATGTGGATATGGGTAAAAACTGATTTCTGTTTGAAGCGTTATTAGGTCCCCTTTTGCAGTAACTCTCTTGCAAAGCGCAAAAAGTACCACAAAAGCTTGTGAAGTTCAAGCTAAAGCTTGGACTTCATCAAGCAAATATTTGCAAGTATGCAGTTAACTTCGCATAGTTTCGAAAACCGTTTGAAAAAGAGACACACCACGAACTTCACAAGTTTAATATGTGCAAGTTTCTAAATAGCTTTAAAAATAAAATAAAACTCATTGTCAACTCCAATGGACGAGAAATGGACTTTGCGAAGCTTAAAATGCGAAAAAATATGCAAGCAGTGTGTAAAACTCATAAAATTGCCTAAAAATCTGCGAAGTTCAAGGCAAACTATGAACTTCACAAATAAAAAATTGTAAATCACGTCCTTTGATTATTCGAACTTGTAAAACAAATTGCAAAAATCGAAAACTTTAAATCAACTTCATGAGCTTAGGAATGAACTTTGTGAAGTTCATACTGTATAAATATACAAAAATGAATACTGGCGAAGTTCAGAAAATACAACAAAAGCTTGTCAAGTTCATACTAAACCATGAGCTTCACACAACTATTTGCCAACCACGAAGTTTGCAAGTTCAAGATGTGCACGTTTTTAAATAGATCTTAAAAAAAGAAACACTCACTGAACTGTGCAAAACTCAAAAAATTGCATGAAAATCTGCGAAGTTCAAGCCAAACTATGAACTTCCAAACAATTTTCACACTAACAGCTGACTCTCCTTAGTATTTAGCGCCGTTAGAGATTCGGACAATCTCAAAACTTAAAAAGCGTTTTATGAAGCTCAACATGTAACAAAAATGTGCAAAACTGATAATCGACAAAGAAACTCTTGTTTGCATTAGAAAAGCTCATAATTCTGTGAAGCACAATACGTAAATTTTCCAAATACGACCATAATAAAACTCAAGATTGTACCAAAAATGCTCACAGTTGACTAGAGAGATTTACTTGATGTCAAGCTAAGCTTAGTCTGACGGCAACTCACTCTCTGAAGCTCAAAAATACCACAAAAGCTTGTGAAGTTCAAGCTAAAGCATGGACTTCACCATTCAACGATTTGCAAGTATACGGTTAAGTTCGCATAGTTTCGAAAACTTTTTCAAAAAAGGACACACCACGAACTTCACATGTTTAATATGTGCAAGTTTCTAAATAGCTTTAAAAAATAAAACTTATTGTCAACTACAATGGACGTGAAATGGACTTTGTGAAGCTTAAAATGCGAAAAAATATGCAAGCAGTGTGTAAAACTCATAAAATTCCCTGAAAAGCTGCGAAGTTCAAGGCAAATTATTAACTTCACAAATACAAAATTCTGAATCCCGTCTTTTGATTATTCAAACTTGTAAATCAAATTTGAAAAATGGAAAACTTTAAATCAATTTCATGAGCTTAGGAATGAACTTTGTGAAGTTTACAAGCTGCTGCAAAGGTTTAAATTCGGCAAAGAAGGCAAACGTTTTCTTTAGAAAAAATACAGTTGACCTGAACGCGCTTTGCAAAGTTAATAAATTATTAAAAAAAGCTGCCAAGTGCAAAACAGAGCATAAACTTCATCACTCAAATATCTCCAGACTTGCAATTGAATTTCCTTAGTCTTTAGAGTCGTTTCTGAATGGGAAAATCTCAAAACTGCAAAAGCGTTCTACGAACTTCAAAATGCAACAAAAATATGCATAAATGAATTCTGACGAAGCTCACAAAATACAACAAAAGCTTGTGAAGTTCATATTAAACTATGAGCTTCACAATTCAACTATTTGCCAACATCAGGTTAATTTCGTATTTTTAAAACAGTTTGAAAAGGGGACAAACCACTTTACAAGTTCAAGATGTGCACATTTTTAAATGGTAAATCTTAAAAAGGAAAAACTCACTGAACTGTGCAAAACTTTGAAAATTGCTCGAAAATTTGCGAGGTTCAAGGCAAGCCTTGAAACCTCCTTTGTATTTAACGCCGTCTAAAACTCAAAAAAATCTCAAAACTTAAAAAGCGTTTTATGAAGCTCAAAATGCAAAATGTTAAGCTAAACTTAGTCCTGCTCTGCAAAGCTCAAAAAATACCACGAAAGCATATGAAGTTCAAACTAAATCTTGAACTTCAAAAAGCAGTTGTATGCAAGTTTGTAATTGATTTTGCGTAGCTTTTGAAGCGCTTTGAAAGGTGGGACAACTCCAAAGGCCTGGAAATGCACTTTGTGAAGTTAAAAACGTAAAGGAGTTATACAAGCACTGTGCAAAACTTAAGAAGTTGCGCAAAAAGCTGCGAAGTACACCACAAACTTCATAAAGCAACTGTTTGCAGATGTTTGAACAATGGAACAAAGTACAATCAAATTTGCATTTTTTGCAAGTTTTTTTAGCAAATCACACAAAGCTGCCAAGTTGAAAATAAAGCCTGCATGCAGCACAACAGTTTTAAACTCGATCTAAGCTTTTAAAAGATTCCCAAAGCAGTTGACGCTAAAATCAAGCCCTCTGAAAGCCTTCTGAAGCCTAGAATTTCACTAGAAAACTGTTTGCAAATCACAGCCGAGAAATCCTACAAATTGAGGTTTGCAGCTAATCATATTTGCGTTAACATCCTGAAGAATTCAACTAGAACACGAATATCTAGGATATTATGAGATAACTGTGCCTGGTCACCTGCCTTTGCAACGATGAACGAATTATCGCGGTTTTGCTTTATTTAATAGCCGTTGTGCATAAATGCGGTTATTATTTTGCCTGCCATTGATCGTTTCCGTATTTGCGCGACTAATCTTGTTAGTTTTTTCGCCAATGTTGCGGTCTGCTACAGGAAAAAGCAACAATTCTACCAAATCCGAGCACTCACCTAGCGTTTTAAGGGCATTTTCTGGGCCCCAACGGAAGCACCTCACGCAACTAAACCGGAGTTTGTTTGCAAGCCAACGGTTTCATAAAAGCCATTCAGTCGAAGGGAGCATAGGAAATTTCGGTTGGGCTTAACTGAAACTGTCCCTCCATGGTGCAATCAAACGACACCGCGGAGTCATTTCCCATGGAAAAGGGGCTGGGCACGTTGGTTGCACCCCGGCGGTTTTTCAATCAGTTAAAGAAAGTTGAGAATGTTTTTGACTTTTTCTTTGAATCGTCTGCAATTAAATCGAGTTATTCGACACAATTTCGTCAGTGCTTACTCACTTAGAAATCCGGCTTACTCACTAGGTGATGAAGAAATTTGCCGACGATTTTTTTCGCCTCGGCTCGATCGAGTCGATTTATTGGTTTTCTGCTCGTTAAGAGACGAGTAGAAAATAAAAAACAGAAAATACCACCCTTGAACACAACAATCCGGAAATTAACGCCTGCACAAGTCAAAAATTTAATCTATTGGGCGCATTCGCCAAGCGTCGTGAAAAATGAACTAGAACCAGATTCCCAACTAGAAAATTTGAATAATTGGCTTCCAGCCTTCCAAAGAAAACTGTTGAATAAATCCACGATCCCTGCCTAACGAGTTGGGCTAAAGCCCCCAGACTTGTTTTATAGCCAATGGAGCCCCTTTCGTTATCACGCAAACAAGTCGAACCTTGAATAGCCATACAAAGGCCCGTTTAAAACAATTAAGGAGCATTTGCCAGGGAACCTGAAAGGAAAAAACCGACCGCTTACCTTGTCAGGAATGCGCTTGATGTGGGCCGACGTTGTACGTGTATAATGGAAAATCGTGTCGCTTGGAACCTTGAACCGATTTTAAGTACCGTAAACGATAATGGTCAGGGATTTTAGTGATGTTGAAAAGGAAAAGCTCCATATATTCGATGCAATTAAGGTTTATCCCGGGAAAGTCCAATTCAATTACCAATTAGCGTGCGTCTCTGAGCG
The DNA here is from genome assembly GCF_020466585.1 of Dendroctonus ponderosae. Taxonomy (NCBI): domain Eukaryota; kingdom Metazoa; phylum Arthropoda; class Insecta; order Coleoptera; family Curculionidae; genus Dendroctonus; species Dendroctonus ponderosae. The sequence continues at coordinate 1,278,811 of NW_026017213.1, forward strand.
AATTAGGAAATGCTCATGCATATTCAGTTGAATTGTCAGTTATTTTCTGATTATGCAAACCCAACTGGTTTCCAGCTAAGAATCTGCACATTCTAACACAATGCAATCACAAGTGCACAGGAACTTTTCATTTACATGCGCTTACAGGGTTTGACACGGAAGAAAAAAGTTTACGTTTTCGGTCATTTCAAAAATGTGTAAGTTTCATTCCAAGCCACTTATCGCTTTGAAATTTTCACAACATATAGACAAGTCATAAGCCTCAACAGGGCGAAAATCCTAAAAAAATCTCACTGAACTCTGATTTTTCACAGCGTGTGAAAGGTGACTTTGCAAGTGAACTTTCCCAGTCACGTGCAGGTTTTTTGCAAAATTCGTAACTTTCAAACTGAAGCAACTAATGAAGTGCGATTTTTACAGTGGGGAACAGAAGCACGAATCTATAGTATAAGCGCAAGTTTTAATAAAATCCCACTTCGCTCCAGTTTTCACAGGATCGAAATGGTGCCTCATTGCAGGCTTTCGTTAGTAAACTCCCAAACTCCACCAACCACCAAAATGAAACCTGCACAAAAACAGCAGATGTATCACTCTGAATGCTCAGAAAATTTGAATAAAACTCAACTGATTCCTGATTTTTAACAGAGCACTATAATTAGCACGCAAACATTTCGTCTGAGTTAAACAGGCTCGAGTTTAAAAATTTGTAGCTTCTAAACAAAATAAATCCGCAGCAGAAATTGCGTGTCCAGATAGGAAAAGCATCAAGCTAACAACTAAATCTAGCAAAATCGCACTCAACTCCGCTTTCTAACAGCGAAAAATTCGTAACGTTCAAACTGGTGCAACCAGTAGCGCGAAATTTTCACGCGAAAATTTCAGTTTAGAAATGGCGGGGTCTTAAAAATCATATTAAAAATATCACTCATTTAAATGGCACAAAGCCAGCAACACGAAATTATCTGGAAAGGACTAATATGAAAACTTTGAGAAATTCAAGAAAATCCCAATTAAAGCTAATCTATCACAGCGTAAAAAATATAGGCGCAACGATTGGACATTTCCATCCATCTGTAGACTTTGTTTTAAAAAATCTTAGCTTCCACACTAAGTCGTTCCTCATGGCAAAATTTTCACAGGGATCTGAGAAATAATCGATCCGAAAAATGCAATAAAATCCCGCTTCAAACTGAGTTTTTACATCGCGAAAAAGATGACTTCGAGTGTGGACTTTACCATCCAATACGGGCTTGCTTCTAAAAATTCATAACATCCGAACGGAACAATCTTTCAGTGGAAAATGTTCACAGCAAATACACAAAACCGCAGTCTAACAAATCTGGAAGCTTTAATAAAATAGGGCTTCCAACTGATTTTTACAGCTTCGAAAGTGGCTTCATAAGCTGACAATACAATCCATCTCCAAAGCGTCTTTTACAAAATAGTAACTTTCCAATTAACCCATTTCCTACTTTACAATTTCCAGAGCGAGTAGAAAAAGCCCCAGTCTGAAAAGTCTGAGAAATTCAATTTTAAAGACAAATTTCGATTTTGAACGGCCTGCAAAACTCCATCAGTCTATTTGCAGACTTTCTTCTAAGAAATCGCAATTTCCCAACCGAATAATCTCTAAATTACATCACAACAAATATAAACAGCGTAAATCTGAGAAATGTGAGAAATACAATAAAATCCTTTTTCAAGCTTATTTTTCGCGGCGTGAAAATATGGCTTTCCAAGTGAACACACCCAAACATCCGCAGGCTTTCTTCTAAAAAAATCATAACTTCCAAACTGAACCGATGCCGCATATAAAATTTAAACAGCTGATAGAACAAGTATCAATCTGCAAGCTTCGTAAACCGTAATAAAATCTTATTTAAAAGTGATTTTTACAGAGGGAATGAAAATGTTTCAAAAGTGGAGATTCTCATCCATCTGCAGGGGTTTCTTGACACAATCATAGCTTTCGAACTGGACCTTTTCCCAAATGAAGGTAAATTGTATAAACAAATAGAACAATCACTGATCTGAAAACCCTGTAAAAAGCAATAAAATCGCACTTATAATTTATTTTTTGCAGCGTGGAGAAATGACTTTACAAGGGAGCATTCTGATCCATCTGCAGGCATTCGTTTAAAAAATCCTAACTTCCGAACTGAACAATGTGGCAACCGGAAATTTTAGCGGCAAGTGGAAAACTCATTGATATAAATAGTGTGGGGAAATACTATAAAACCCCAGTCCAAACTGATTTTTCACATAGTGAAAATGTTGACTTGACTTGAAAAAAGTAGGTATGGCTATCCATCACATGTTTTCCTTTCAAAAATCATATCTTGAGCACTGAAAACACTTTTAGTGGGCAATTTTCATAGCAAATAGGGAAAGTAGCTGCAAAATAAATCTGAGAGCGTAAAATCGAACTTCAAACTAATTTTTTACGGTGTGAAAACCTGGCTTCTACAAGTGGACAATCTCAATCATCTGCAGAGTTTTTTGGCAAAATTATAACTTTTGCACTGAATTATTTCCTACTATGCCAGACTAACGCGCACAAAAAGCACAAATCAGCAAATTCTGAGAAATGCAGCAAAATCGGGTTTTAAACTGAGTCAGTTAGTTCAGTCCATGTGTAGACTTTCTTCGAAACAATTGTACTAATCCTAGTTAATCCGGTGCTTGATACCACATTTTTTACAGATTAGTGGACATATTTTACATGTGAACATTCCCATCCTTGGTAGCGGTTCTTTAAAAAATCGTAACTTCGCAACTGAACCATCTCTCAGTTGCAAATTTTCACCACAAACAGAAAAAACATTGATCTGGAAAATGTGTTGAACTTAATAATATCGCACTTCAAACTAATTATCGGCAGCGTGAAAAATTGGCTTGACAACTGAACGATTCAATCTATCGCAGCCGCTCTTATAAACGATTGCATTTTCCGAACTAAGCAATTTCCCCTTTCGAAATTTTTCGCGGCTAATAGAAAAAGCATTGATCTGAAAAGTTGATCTTATATTGTACCAAAATCCCGGTTCAAAGTTATCTTCTTAGAGCGTGAAAAAGATGGTTTGCCAAGTGGACACTTTCATCCTTCAACAGGCTTTCTTGAAAAAATCATCACTTCTGACCTGAGCTAGTTGGCACTGATAAACATGCACAGAGCATCGAAAAAGTAACGGACCAAAAATTACGAAAATTACAATAAAATTCCACTTCAAATTGAGTTTTTCAGCGTGAAAAGGATGGCTTTCATTGAAGACGTTCTTACAAAATTGTAACTTCCGAAATTAAATATTTCTCAAATCAAAAGTTCTCAAAGTAAACAGAAAGATCATCAGTTTAAAAAAAAAATTAAAAATGCAATGCAATCCTACGTCCAACTGATTTTTCGCACCGTGAAAAAAAGCTTTTCAACTAGACATTTCCGTACATCTGCAGACGTTCTTAAAAACGGTTGTAATTCCCGATCTAAACAGTCTCCCACAAAAAAGTTTTAACAGCAAATATAGAAAGCCTGGATCCAAACAGTTTGAGAGATACACTAAAAACCCACTACAAATTAATTTTTCCCAACGTGACAAAAATTACTTTCCAAATGCACATTTCCATCCATCTGTGGCGTTAGAAAATCGTAAATTCGGAATTAAACCACAACGCAATTTAGAATTTTCACAATGCATAGACAAAGCATCAGTCTGAAAATTCTGAACAAATGCATAAAATCTCGCTTGAAGATTATTGCGCAGACCGTGAAAAATTGGCTTTACAAGTAGACACATCCATCTGCAGGCGTTCTTTTAAAAAATCGTAACTTCCGAACTCATCCATCTCAATGAGAAGTTTTCATAGCAAACCGTTCTGGAAAATATCGTAAACCGCACCCCAAATTATTGAGCAGCGCGTGAAAAATATGGCTTTACATGTGGGCACTCTGCAGGAGGATTTGCAGAATTGTCTTTAAAAAATCGTAAATTTCTACCCAAAGCACTCGCCACAGCAAAATTTTTATAGTAACTAGAAAAAACATAAGGCAGAAAATTCTGAAACATTTCATAAAATCCCACACCCAATTATTGGACAGCGCGTAAAAAAGATGGCTTTACAAGGAGACATTCTCGAGGACAATTTACAGAATGTCCTTTAAAGAATCGTAAATTTCAACCAGAAGCACTTTTCAACGCGAAACTTTTACAGTGAGTGGAAAATCCGTCAGTCTGAAAATTCTGAAAAGTATTGTAAAATCCCGGTTCAACCTTATTGCCCAGAGCGGCAGAAATATGGCTTTGTTAGTGGACACTATCCATGACAATCAACAGAATTTGCTTTAAAAAATCGTAAATTTCGACCCGAAGCACATTTCAACGCGAAACTTTTACAGTGAGTAGAAAACGCGTCAGTCTGAAAATTCTGAAAAATATTCTAAAATCCCGGTTCAACCTTATTGCACAGAGCGGGAGAAATATGGCTTTGTTAGTGGACACTCTCCAGGACAATTTGCACTATTTTCTTTAAAAAATTATAAATTTCGACTTGAAGCACATTTCAACGCGAAACTTTTACAGTGAGTGGAAAACGCGTCAGTCTGAAAATTCTGAAAAATATCGTAAAATCCCGATTCAACCTTATTGCACAGAGCGGCAGAAATATCGCTTTGTTAGTGGACACTATCCATAACAATCTGCAGAATTTGCTTTAAAAAATCGTAAATTTCGACCAGAAGCACATTTCAACGCGAAACTTTTACAGTGAATGGAAAACGCGTCAATCTGAAAATTCTGAAAAATATCGTGAAATCCCGGTTCAACCTTATTGCACAGAGCGGGAGAAATATGGCTTTGTTAGTGGACACTCTCCAGGACGATTTGCAGAATTTTCTTTAAACAATTATAAATTTCGACTTGAAGCACATTTCAACGCGAAACTTTTACAGTAAGTGGAAAACGCGTCAGTCTGAATATTCTGAAAAATATCGTGAAATCCCGGTTCAACCTTATTGCACAGAGCGGCAGAAATATGGCTTTGTTAGTGGACACTATCCATAACAATCTGCAGAATTTGCTTTAAAAAATCGTAAATTTCGAACAGAAGCACATTTCAACGCCAAACTTTTACAGTAAGTGGAAAACGCGTCAGTCTGAAAATTCTGAAAAATATCATAAAATCCCGGTTCAACCTTATTGCACAGAGCGGGAGAAATATAGCTTTGTTAGCCGACACTCTCCAGGACAATTTGCAGAATTTTCTTTAAAAAATTATAAATTTCGACTTAAAGCACATTTCAACGCGAATGTTTTACAGTGAGTGGAAAACGCGTCAATCTGAAAATTCTGGAAAATACCGTAAAATCCCGGTTCAACCTTATTGCACAGCGCGGAAGAAATATGGTTTTGTTAGTGGTCACTCTCCAGGACGATTTGCAGAATTTTCTTTCAAAAATCGTAAATTCCGACTTGAAGCACATTTCAACACGAAACTTTTACAGTGAGTGGAAAACGCGTCAATCTGAAAATTCTGAAAAATATCGTGAAATTCCGGTTCAACCTTATTGCAGAGAACGGGAGAAATATGGCTTTGTTAGTGGACACTCTCCAGGACGATTTGCAGAATTTTCTTTAAAAAATTATCAATTTCGACTTGAAGCACATTTCAACGCGAATGTTTTACAGTGAGTAGAAAACGCGTCAGTCTAAAAATTCTGAAAAATATCGTGAAATTCCGGTTCAACCTTATTGCACAGAGCGTGAAAAATTGGCTTTACACGTAGACAAATCCATCTGCAGGTGTTCTTTTAAAAAATCGTAACTTCGGAACTCAACGATCTTTCAATGAGAAATTTTCATAGCAATCAGAAAAAGCGTTAGTCTGAACAGTCAAAAAATGTAATAAAATCGCACTTCAAACTGATTTTTTACAGCTTGAAACATGGTAACTTTCGAACTGAACCGTCTCCTAGTTCTAAAATTTGACGCCAAATTTAAAAAGCTTCAGCCTAAAAAGTCGAATAAAATCGAAACTTCAAAGTAACTTTTCTCATTTTTCCAATCATATTAGTTAAGGCTGTACACATGAACTATACAGCGAAATCTGCCAATTAAATTTAAAAAAACGGAAAAAAACCTATCGAAAAATATATTATTTCATTGGTAATATTGACGGGTAATAGGGCCAGTTTATAAGTTGCCCAACACTTTCACTCTGAAACGCTGTTAGGTAATGGTAGCGTAAATCAACCGGGCCCATGTCTGGCCGATTCGACGGCCTCCAAGCCAACCAAGTGCGTTATTTCGGCAAATAGCCGAGTAATTAAATTGGCATGTATTTTATAACGTCCGACTTAACACCACTGTTAGATAATGTTTTTCCCACAGTCACAGAGAATTTGTAAGTCAAACACTTACCTATCATTTTTCGATGTTCCGGCTCCATCGCCCTTGCAGCTGGATAGGGAATAAGTGCGTTTCTTCTTTTTCTTCAGGCACAGCACATTGGCAGCAATCATGACAGAAGAACTTGATCAAACGCCCAGCGAAAAAGTCACATTCTAACCGTCTGCGCACACTCAAAACGCGACCAAACTGCACATAACCTTAGAAGGTACCCTTCTTAGGGCAACCTGCCATCTGCGCCCATGAATGAAAGTCGACGGCTTCTGGTTTCCATCTGCCTGCTGCAACCAATGAAACAAAAAAAACACTATCAATTGTATGGTTTCAATTGTAGGATTTTTAGGTCATGCATTATGCAAGGCGAAGCATTTAGCAAATAATAATAATTGTTATTGTTCGGGTAGGCGTCGCAATTAAACGCGCGCCGTCCATACTTAATGTGGCTGTTGAGGTTATGTAACCGGTAAACGGTATTCGATAACAACATTCCAAATCGGTACCAATCGGGAATTTGCAATTAAGTTGAGGATCCACGGTTAATATTGATCGATTTGCGTTGTGCAATCGATAACAGCCTGTGCCGATCTATTTGGACGTGACGTCATTATTTGGGACGCCATTTTGAAATTGGCTCATGTTGGCAAATTCCCTTCTGGGTTTCTTCGCGGTAATTTGAAAATGCTTTTTTTATTTTACAGAAGTTTTTGTCCAATTAAAAGTTTCTTGGAGGAAAAAACAAAAAAAAAGTTTGAAGATCGACATGCGCTAATAACGTCAAATTTCCGCCCCTGCTCGGTGGACAAGCGACATTTATTGTGTCACTACCAAAAATCTGGGGACGGACTATACCCAGACTTGGAACCTACAGACTTTTCAAAAATAGTTTCATTTTGGTCGTTTCAGCTTGCGGGTAGCTGGAACTTCCAGAAACTTCTACAAATTGCGATATTTAAAAACGCTGAATTGAAAAAACCAGACTGTTGTGAATTTGTTTCGATTATGGGAGCTTGAAAGTTTTTGAAAAATCTTATTCGAACGACTAATTGGATTCAATTTCATTGGGACAATTTCACACTCTTTTGAAAATATGGGGTGTTTTAGGCTTGAGACGTCAAAAAGTGAAAGTTTTTGCTCCTATTTCTTTAGAGGTTAGGGTTTTCTGACGCCACTTAATCTGTGAAATATAGTTTTCGGGATGAGCAATTAAGAGGGTTCGGATATTTTTAACTCTTTCGTCTACTGAAAAAAGTCAATCACTGCGACCGCTTGATCATAGCCTTTGATAATGTCTGCCACAGTTGCAGTCGAAACGTCCAGTCCTAAACCAAAACACACATTTGGAAAAGTTCAACCTGACTGAAAATGCCCTCAACTCGAGCTGTTCACTTTCCCTCAGCCATAACTTCAGGGCTTTTAGCACGATGTGCCACATCAAAGGGCCATTTTAAGACCACTCTCCTCTCTAAACTTTCGCGCTTCTTATGGAGCTTCCAGAGGAACAAGTGAAATGGATTTTAATTGAAGCTTGTTAGCATAAAACCAACTAGCTGGCGGCAAGGATTGCATGGAACAATAAATGTTTAATTACAGCGGTTTACTGCGTTTAATGTGTGCTCTCTTGAGTAAAGCAATTAGTTTTATTGGGGGCTTTAAAGTCGAGTGACACAACAAAGTGGCCGTATAACAATACTTTCGCTGAAGATATTTGAGCGCATAAACTAGTCTTTTTACAATTGAAAAAGTGACAAAGAGAGGCAGTTTCGTTCTATTGGACTATGAGGAAACTCACCCGAAAGGAATCGAACATATTTACTACCGTAACAAAGAACTGGACACTGAGGCGTAATGAGTCCACAAACAAAAGGGAAAATTGCTTCGCAATCTCAACAATTGGCAGTTAATTATTATGTAATACAACACCATCTACTACTACCGCGTAATATATACAACGCGCGATATATAATATGGTCTGCACTTCGGCATACATGGAGGAAAATTTAATCTGGCTTATTCATGGTGGATAATGATACACATGTTAAGCGAAGGAAGGTCGTTTCAAGCCGCTGAATGTCGTAAGCACAGTCTAATTTAGATTTTTCTTGAGAGAGCTAAAAAAGCGGCAATCTACACGAACTGTTAGAGTCCAAATGGACAGTTACAGGTTTCAGGTCAATCAAGTGAGTTAAAAATATGTGAGGGCGCTTGGAGTCATTCCTGTTTGAGTCAGAAGCGGTAAATGAGAGCAAGAGAAGAAGAGCAGAGTGAAGCAAGAGCAGGAAGTGGCATCCATTCCAAAGACCTCATTTCGCCCCAACTGCCTGCGATTAAAGTATTAATTGGTGGACGGATTAACTGCCATTAATTAGCCACCGATCTCAAGTAGAGCGGCACTCGAAAATTGTATGTTGACGATTTCACTGCGGAACAGCTCAACTTGAAAAAATTCTACTGGATTTACTGATGATGACGTAAAATCGAAACTTACCCAACTTATAAAACGCGGTTCGTTCTATAAGGTGCAGACCAAGAAAACTTGGTAGCTTTGCTACTTTCAGCGGAAATAAATGCCCAGTACAAAAACTAATAACTTGAAAACCTGCCGCATCTCTAAAAATTGTTCAAATCTTTTCAAATCAAACCAAAACTTTTCTTCCAGGCAACGAAAACTTTGCTCTACAACATATGTTCAAAACTAAGTAGCCAGCTTCACTGATTTCTGACTTAGGAAACTGCGGACTGTGGCTTGTATAAGCAACTTGAAAATCTAAACCCCGAGTTAAAAATTGTACAAATTTGGCCGACAAAGAAATACATTCGAAACTTTTTTCCCGCATAGTGCAGATATTGTTCAACAAAATTCGCCTAAGAGCAAATAGGAACTTTATCAATTCCCGGCCAAATTAATTTCAAACTTACTTCGAAAAAGTCAAAACTACAAACGCACTGTTGGACAGTTCTACAAATCTGCTTGAGGAAAGGTTCGAATCTAAACCCCCTTTTCGCAAAATTATAACAATTTGGTTGAAAGGCGCATAAAAAGGAAACTTTTTCACAGATTGAATCAGAACGAGCCTAAAGAATAGAAAAGAAGTAATAAGATATATTTAATCAAAACGTGTAAATATCCAGCAATAAGTCGGTGATCATTTTGGGAATGTTTCCAGTTTCCATCCATTTCGCCATCGAAGTTATGAATTTGTTCGTTTTACCGAGAATGTCTTGCTTTGCTCAGAAATCGTGTCTAGAAGTGCAGGATGAAAAAATCGAAAACCGCGCAAAAACACTCCGAAGTTAAAAATTAATTCTGAATTGACCAGTGTTTTGAA
>NW_026017213.1:1289533-1297238 GCF_020466585.1 Dendroctonus ponderosae
TGCTTAAACCTTCATTACGATACCTCAACTGATTGCTCGGAAATCGTCTTAAAAGTATAGGATTGAAAAATGGAAAATTGCGCAAAAACATTCCGACGTTTTAAAATGCATTGTGATTTCACCAGTGTTTTGCACGGTGAACACAATTCACACCACAGATAAACTCAAGCTTTTCTTATCAAGTGCTCAAACTTTTACTTTTACTTTACTTACTTATTACAACTTTACCTGTATAGTATGGAGCCTGTCTAAACATCTTCAAAAACAAAACCCTGCTTTAAAAAATTCTACAAATTTGACTTATAAATATATAAATTTAAAACTTTTTCGTCACATAGTCCAGCCCAGACCTTGGTTAACAAAATGCTCCTAAAAGTAAACCCCGAGCTTCTCCAGTTTCTGACCAAATTGATTTGAAACTTGAAGCACTTGACAAAATTGTGCAATTCTGCTTAAAGAAGAGTTAGAATCTAAACGTTTTTTTCGCATAGTGCAGGCTTTTTTTTATTTTGCTCTACAAAACGTACCCAATATTAAATGTAGAACTTCACCAATTCCGGAGCATGTTAATTTCAAGTAAAATCGAAGCTTCTAATGTGTTTCTCCTTTATGAGTTCAGGCAGAAATAAATTACAAACTTGGGCCCGCATTAGCAAATTTGTGAATAAAACTTAGTCTTAAAACCATGTAGAAACTCGCCTAAAGATAATTTAAATTAAAAAACGTCACATGTGCATACAGCAGACCTTGCTCTAAAAAATGCAGCGGAAAATAACATCGCTAACTTGACTAATTCTCGAGGAAAAAAATGTAAAACTCAAGTCTGCAAAAGCCACTAACACGCTCTACTTTGTTGAATAAACCGCATCTAAAAACAACTTGCTATTTTCACAGTTTTTTTTTTTAAACCAGCTCCTACACTTTTAAATCCAAAATTGTACACAACTGCCTGATGATGTTACAAAATCGATTTTTTTTTCGTAAATAAAGCAATCGTTTTGCACTGTTATCCAATAAAAAAAAGAAGTCAACTTTAGTCATTCCTGAGGAAATGAGTCCCCAACTCGAGGATTTTTAGAGCAACTTTTAGGCGAAATGTTTAAGGAAAATTCAAATTTGCGTCCAGAAAACTTGAAAATTACACTTTTCTCGAGCAGCCTTTGCTGTTGAAATGCATCTGAATCCAATTCCCAGGCTTTCGCCTTTTTGGCAACCTCGAAAACAAAATCCGATTTCATAAAGTTGATGACATCAAATCGGATTTTTTTCACGCTTTTCTATAGGTAGATGATGCAGCAAAAATCAGGAATACATATAATAAAGCTAACTTTATTATTTCCCGAGGGAATAAATTTTCAAACGCGGGCCTGCATACACAACTAGGAAAAGCAAATACAAACCGAGGGATCCAAAAAAAGATTTTCCTCTAACGAATACAGACTCACTACTTTTATAGTTTCTGAGAGGATCAGTGTATCCAATTTACACTTGGCAAAAACAAATAAACAAGCAAAAAAATGTCCTAATAATGACATAAAATCGAAACTTTAGCGGAATAGATGCCAAACTCCAGCCTGCTTAAACACACATTTTTAAAAATGGTCCGAAATTTCTTAAATCGGCGATAAAAATTTAAAATTTAAACTTAATTTAAAAAAATGGATGAAATTATCTGGGGAAAATATTAAATAGTAACAATTTTAACACATTCTGCATCAATAAATGCTTAAGTCGCTCATAAAAAGCTTGTAAAGGAAAATGCAATTTCCAAAAAGTGTGCAAATAAGTTTGAAGAAATTATAAAAGCCAGACGTTTTGCATACATAGGTCCAAACTTGCTCTACAGATAATGGACAAAGAAATGCAAAAAATGGACATGCAGAACCAACCACAAAAATCCAATACAATTTTCCAAAATTGTACGAAGTTCTATGATGATTAAATAAAATTTAAAGGTTTTCCCCAAAGAGAGCAGAATTTATTCTACAAAATGCATATCAAAGCAAATGGCTAACTTTATTAAATTATAAAAAACTGCAATAAAATATCCAAACTCAGACCTTCGTGAAAAGGTAAAAATCAACAATAATTGAAAAAATTGTACCAAATTGCCTGAGGCAGGTATAAACTGAAAACGTTGAAAAACACATGCATAAACAACTTCAAAAACACGCGTAGAGGCTATTTAAAAAATTATACAAAATGACATGACAAGGAAAAAAATTCATAAATAAAGTAAATGTTAATCTACTAAATTAAAAAAAAAATCAATAGAACACTCAGCGTAATTTTATAAAATCTGCACTAAATTGCCTGATGATGACAAAAATCGAAACTATTTTCTTATGTAAAGCAGACTTTGTCCTACAAAGTCACTCAGTCACTTACTCCGACGCGCCTCGTAAACCAAACGCAATCGTGAGAATTAATCAAAATTTTCCTGATGATGGCCGAAAGTCGAAACTTTGTTCACTTATAGAAGTACTTTTGCGCTAGAAAATTTATCCGAAAATGAATTTTTGCCTTCGCAAGTTACTGAGGAAATTAAGAATAAACTTTGACCTGCAAATGCCACCATAAAAAGGAGACGCAATTGTGAAAAATTTTTGAAAATTGCCTGACGATGACTAAGAATTGTAGCATTTTTGCATAAGCAAAGCATAATTTGCGCTACAAAATGCACATAAAAGCAACTATTTCACTTTATTTGTTCCTGAATAAATAAATGCAAAACTCCGGCCCGAACAAAGAATCTCCTGAACCAAACGCAATTTTGAAAAATTGTCCAAAAATGCCTGATGAAGACTAAAAATCGAAACGGTGTCCGCTTATAAAAAGCATGTTTCGGTATAAAATGCATCAAAAACTTACTTTCTGACTTAGCAAGTTACAGAGGAAATAAATGTTCCACTCCGCCCTGTTAAAACCACCACAGAAACCAGACGTAATTTTGAAAATTTCTTGAAAATTGCCTGAAGATGACTAAAAATCAAAGCTTTAGCCGCGTATAAAAACACACTTTGCCTTATTGAATGTATGGAAAGGCGACTGTTTCACGTGATTAGTTCCTAAATAAATAAATGTCAAACTTCGGCCTGAACAAACAGTCTCATGAACCAAACTCCGGCCTCAAGGCAATTTTGAAAAATTCTCTGAAGATGAATGAACATCGAAACTTTGTCCATTTAAGAAAAGACTTTTGTACTATAAAATTATTTGAAAATAAATTTTCTAACCTCCCAAATTGCAGCAGAAATACATGCTCATCTCTTTAAACTCTAATTTTTCTAAAAACTAATAAAGAAATTGTACAAACTCGCAGGAGGAAGACATAAAATCGAAACGTCGTCTACGACGATAAAGCGGTTATTGTGCTACAAAATTGAGCAAAAAAGTCAAACCCAGAATGGCTAAAAATCCTCAAAGACAAAACGAAAATAAAAAAATTGAAGTGAAAACATAAATATCAAAACAACCTGTAAAACAAACGCAATAGTGAAAAATTGCGAAAAAATTCCTGATGATGACCGAAATGAAAATCGAAATGCTGTTTGCTTTTAGAAGGGCCTTTGCTCAACAAAATTCATCCAAAATTGATTTTCTGATTTCACAAATTACAGAGCAAATAAATGCCAAACTCTGACCTGAAAAAAACTCTATGAAAACCAGACGCGATTGCAAAAAATGCTTGAAAATTGTCTGTCGATGACTGAAAATTAAAACGGAAAAAAAAGGAATTCATCCAAAATTGATTTTCCGACTCCTCAAGTTACAGAGAAAATAAATGTTAATATCTTAAAGACATCAGTAGGCAAAAGAGACAAAGTCGAATATTTTTCTGCGAAATTCATCTAAAATCCAATCAGCAACTTTACTAAATATTGAGCAAAGAAATGTCAAACCCAGAATAGTTGAAAAGCTTCGAAGACAAAACAAAAAAATCGAAAACTGCCTGAGGAAAGCCTAAAATCGAAACGAGCATAGTTAAAAGCAAATTACTGTCTTTACTAATGGATGATGAGATAAATGTTAAACTCGGGCTTATATGAAACTCTGACATTTAAACCCAGTTTAAGTAAACTAGGTAAAAGAATGCTAGGTAGAAAAAATTGTACCAAGTACCCTGATGGTGACCACTCAAAACTTTTTTACATTTTTGCTCAATGAATTGGAAATAAATATCGAACTAAATTATGCAAGACACATTTGAAAAATCTCCCAAATTACCTGATGATGGCACAAAAACGAAACGTCCGCCAAAAATAAACTGTTTAGAGACACTTTATATCTCGCAACTTGATCGGGTATTTTTAACTTCACTTCGCAATATTGCTAAACACTCTTAGATCTTCGCATAGGATTTTTCAAAAATGTCCAAAAAACTCCAAATTTTCAATTGGTCATTGACCAGCGCTATAGAATACGCTGATTACATAACTGTGATTACCCAATCGATTGACGACACGTGCCTTCACTTGCCGCATTGAAAATCAATGAGAACCTTGCTTGGCCATACCGGAACCGGAAATGCTCCATGTGACTGGAAATTCGAATCAAATCAAACCTGCCCAGGTGGATGACAAATTGATTGGCACCAAGCAATTTGTCTCAACTCACCTATACGACTTGCACTTTAGCGAAATTCCCCGCGATCAAACAAAACAACCGAAACGAAAAACAGAAAAAAACTTGCACTAAAACAAGCGCACGCGAATGGTACCGGTACTTCGAGCACGACGCGATCCGGCCTATTCTTGGCCTCAAAACAGCTGCGTTGCGACTAGTTTGTTGGTTCTGCGGCCGGTTCCAATGCCTCCGGTACCAGCGGGACCGTACCAAACCGATTAACATGTGCGGAGAAATGTTTTAATTCACTCACTACAGATGGAAAGTCCAATGTTGCTTAAAAGTACCCGAAAATCCCATAGAATTAGATTGTTGACCAACAGGCAACGATAATCTCTTACTGTCCTGCTGACTGCGCCAACTTCAAGAAAGTACACAGTAAAATGTCAACAAAATTGCAAACGAGTACCGTTCGCAATGACTGATGTATTAAACATGAAAACTGATGTTGTGAAATGAGGTTATAATGTGATTTTGAGCATAGTACAGGGTGATTTTCAACGCTTTATCTCCGTAATTGTTAGTGGTGCCAAAAAAGCAGGATAAACGCCATGTCAAAATGCCCCAACTTTCATAGTTAAAAGAGATACAGAAAAGTGCTGAAAAATTAAAAAGTAATTTGCAGGTGCGAACAAATAGGTACATTGTTGCAAAATATTTTTTTTTGAAAATATCTAAATTTTTGTACAAATTCCGTTTTTACTTGAGGAGTTTGGAAAAAAATCACGCAAATTTCCATCACCCTGTAGATTTTAAAACCAAAATAACTAAATTTTGTTAATTTAATGCTGTTAATACGTGCATCTAAAATTAAGGGACGTGCCCATGGGGCATTTAGTTGATTTTATTGCCCAAAAACTTGCATTTTGACCAAAAAGTGTGATTTTTCGAAAAGTTGCAATATTTTCATTTTTGTGCTGAACACAAGCATGCAAATGTTTTGAAGCTTTGTGTTGCTTTAGTCCGCTTCGAAGGACCACTAATTTTTATTTATGATTTTTTTTCAGATAACAAAAGATACAAAAAACTCAAAAGCGCAAAATGTGCACTTCTATGTGGCTCTATACCAAAACCTTTAAAGCCCAATTTTTGAAAAAAAGCACGCCTCTGTCGCCCATACCTGATGATAGTTCAAAAATAAGTCGAAACATTTGCGTCTTATGGCTAAACCTCGCGAAATGTTATTAAACCTTACAGCATTATCTTCTGAGCAAACAACAAGCCTCTGAGCCAATTTCTGAGTGAGTTTTCTGCAGGTCTAAAACATGTAAATTATGCGGGCTGCCACTGTAGCAAATTTGGATCGGCAACCAATATGAAGACAAAAACCCCTGTTGGTTTTGAACAATAAACAAACAAAAAGTCCCATGGAGAAAAGTCTGGGAAATCGGGAGGCTTGGTAGTACGTCAAACGGGTTTTTGCTGTGCGGAATGTGCTCGTTACGTGTCCGACTATTGCTCAACCGAATCAATGTCCTTACTAGCAGGTTATTGCAAATCGCCGCTTCGATGCAATAACTTAAACAATAATTTTTTTTCGTTCGCTAATTCGCCATCATTTATTTACCATGAAACGAAATGCATTGTTCGGTGCCAGCTTAAGTGTAAATCTTGCGGTGTTTGCCAATAGTGGGAGCGTCCTGTTTGTTCCCGATAAGCCCCGAATCGGTTATGCGGATTAACGTTTTGAAGTGTTTACATCCCCGATTGCTTGTGGAGGATCAAATCGAAAGGAGTGGTTTAGTAGTACGATGGTGGAACGCCCTGTATAAACATCGACAAGAATTGGGCACAACAGCTGATGTTGCGCAAAAATTCGGTCACCTGCTCGACCGGTACCGGAATTTGATGGAGCCCCATTGACCTCCTCGATCTCCGGATTTGGTGTCTATCGATTTTTTTTGTTTTCGTCCATTTCGGTCAACGTCCGGCCCTGGGAACAGACAGTAACAGGGGGAAATTAATCCAAACGCGCGCTGACTTCGATTCTCCTTCTGAATGGGAACTAGAGGATATCTTTTGGACGCATTGACGTCGGATGTAAAAAGTAATGGAATATTTTGGTGATTCACGCAACAGCAGGATAAGAACACCACTTGGCGCAGTCGGTAGGTTTTTGCTAAAAGCAAAGGTTAAAGGGGGCGTTGCCAGCAACAGGTTCACCTTTTTGCTCTGGTTTGATTTAGGCCTGGGTAACACTGTTGAGTTGCACTATTGAGTTGCTGCCGCTCTCTAAGTTAACGAGTTGTGACTCATCGGTCAGCGAGTTATAATTTATTTGTTAAAGCTTTACGAGACTTTTTTTAAAAAAGGGTTATTAACATTTTTTTTCAGTAACGTTTTGCTACTTTGTTCAAACAACTAAAAAAAAGTAAACTAGATTTGAGTTCTAGCAACAGAACTGAGTCCAAAGAACTTCGATGAGTTTTCTTGTAAAATCGATCTTTTAATTTTTTTGCATAGAAGATTCAGTCTTTTACAGTAAAACGTTAGGAACAACGCGGTTTTTCTGTTTAGAGACGATGTTGTTTAGAAATATTGACCTGAAAGTGAAGAAACTCCAGTTTTCAAGGGTTTTATTATAAACTTTCGCATTTTCAGTTCGGGGAAATATTTTTGGACAACACCTAGAAATAATTATTAGGGTTTTGTCCATAATTGGAAGCTGCAGAAAGTTTTCCAATCATTTTTGCAATGCGGTTAAGGAAGCGAGTGTTCCAGTAAAGTTTATCTTATAATTTTTTACAGAAAATACCTGAAGATTGGCAGTATTTTAAGTAAAACTAAAAAATAATGCGATTTTAGCGTAGAAAAAATTGCTTAATAGAAACTTTAGAAATCCTCGGAGCGATGAGGGCGGCGAATTTTCCCAATAATTTTTTGTAAACTTTTGCTCTCTGGTCGTTTTTTCAATATAGTCTTAGTTGCTTTCGGTAAAAACCTTTCAGTCTTCTTACTGGGCTAGATTTTTTTTCGGTGAATTTGTACACAATTTAGAATCCAGAATTTAATAAACATTTTGAAAATTGCTCAAAAATCAACTGATAATCTACAGAAAACTAAACCCCACTTGGAATCA
>NW_026017213.1:1298237-1301918 GCF_020466585.1 Dendroctonus ponderosae
CGACACTTTTGACAATATTGCTGCTAAAATAACTAAATCAACCAATCCAAAATAACATTTCCGAGCTTTTAGCACGAATATTCCAAATTTCAGAACTGAATCGGGGCTAGTTTGCCACAAGCGAATTTATGAGCAAATGTGCACAATTTAGACCGGGAGCTCTAATGGAATTGTTTCAGCTAAAAATTATTACCTGTGGAAACTTTATGTGTGGGTGTATTTGGGAAAATTTGTCAATTGTATACATTGTCTTTGGGGCCTCGACCTGTTGCTCCAAAAGAACCACCGAAAAAGATTTATCGATCCGGAAGCTCCAACAACAAGCAAACCGTATCCAGAGAAGCTAATTACCATCCTGCTTTTGAGAGAAAATACCGGAATATTGCCAGTATTTTAAGTAAAACTAAAAAATAATGCGATTTTCGCGTAGAAAGAATTGCTTAATAGAAACTTTGCAAAAACTGGAATGACCTGAGAATTTAAAGGAACTTTAGAAATCCTCAGAGCGATGAGGGCGGCGAATTTTCCCAATAATTTTTTGTAAACTTTTGCTCTCTGGTCGTTTTTTCAATATAATCTTAATTACTTTCGGTGACAAACTGAATAAAATTATTTGGTTTTTGTTCCAAATACGAAGCTGAAATGGGTTTTCTAAAGTTCGCTGCAAACTGATGTATGAGGACTATTTTGTAGCAAAATTAATTTTGTAATTTTTGGCTGAAAACACCCCATTATTGTCAGAAAATAAGAGAATCATCAGAAAATTATGCTTTTTTGCGTTTTCGATTAAAAACTTTTCGTTTTGTTATCGGTTTTGGAGAAAACCTTAATGGTTTTCGGGAAAAGTCGGTTAGAATTTATTTCCGTTTCGAATTCGACACTGAAAAACGTTTTTTTCAAATTTATACAAAGCTATAAATTTGTCTTATTTGTCACTTTTCGCGTAAAAGTCCTGCAGATCGTCAATATTTTTAAGAGAAACTACAAAATAAAGCGTTTTTGAGTAGAAAGCAAAGCAAAAAAAATTCAATCAAAACTAAAAAAACACATTTTTTTACAAATTCTACCGGCTTCAGAGGAACGGACGTGACGAGAATTCCAAATAATCTGTTATAAACTTTCGCTTATTCTGTTCGTTTTTTGATAGAAAATCGTTTGATTTTTGTTCCAAATTCGAAGCTGGAAAGAAACTTCAAAACTTTTTACACAGCGACGAAAGATTCGAAATTTATTTCATAATTTAAACACATGAAGACACCGTCGGTGTATGTAAAAGAACTGAGTGGAAGGTTTGTAGCTCACTGAACCTTTCGCACTCGAAGAACCTGAAGGGGCCTGAAAATGCGGCACCTCCGTAGATCTTGATATGGTTTTTTAATGAAAATAGCCCCGCATCCTGGACTTGACCTGATGCACTTCGAGGGCATTTTCAACCCTTTAATAGTGCAGAAGAGGTCCTGTGGGACCCCACGATTTGATATGTCCACGGTGAATGCGCGCAAACTAGGATACGGGTCGATATGCGCCACAAAGGGCAAATCTCCTTCAGTGTTGGAATAAAAGCGGCACGATTCCGATCCAGGGGGGCGATTTTTCGTTTCCCAATTCGTTCCAAATGATCCAGATTGATGCGGTAATGTGAACGCGAACCGGAAATGTGCGTGCCAATGTAGATTATGTAAAATCTCGTGTAAAAATCAGTGCTTATTATTGTAGCGCGTAGATTAGCTTCGCCGTTTATTGTGTAGAGGTTTCGCTTTCCTGGATTTGTAAAGTAAGTTTAAGGGTTTGCGGTCCCAGCTGGGCACTTTTTTGTGCGGGTGTTGCCGCTTTTAGGAGTTTCCCAATCCAGATGGCTTCTCAACATTGCCTTAAACCTAAATCAAGGAAACTTGTTGAATGCATGATTTGCACAAACTCAAATTCATCCTACTAACTGCGCCAGCTTTCCAGGAATCCAAACCGCAGTGTCCCTTCATCCTTCAGAGCAGGTTCTTGCATCCCTATGGGATTTTCCATTCAGAACCCACTCAAACTCGCAAAGCGCAAAGTACATAAATTTTATTATTGGCGCTTTCCATTAAAACCCCATTTCTTGACCTTTTCCCCACTATGCAGAAGCGACCTTAGTGCAAATGATCCGCCCTTTATTATCACGTGCTCATAATTTGACGCAGGGCCTTTGAAAGGTTCAATATCCGTTCATTCAAAGGGCCATGAAAATGTATTTTTCCTTGGTTAGCCGTGTTGGTCTCCTCCAGTTTACCATCCACGCGAATCAATATGGCACATTTCGTGGGAGTCGTTGGAAAGCTGTTGCTGTCCAGGATTTGTTTTCGACGAACAATTCGCCGCAAAAATGGATCCAATTATGGTGAAAAACTGGAAAGCTATTAGAGTGAGTGCAGCACGTCGACTCCTTTCGGCTTTATGCCGAATAATTAAAGTGGAAGCCGGGAGTTAGAGCGGACGAAATTGCGTTTTCGATGATTTATAGCGGAAGAACCGGCCGATCAATAGGCATTGTCGGTAGCTGGATGTCATGGGGCTTTAGCGGACAAATTGCAACTGGTTGGCCCTTAAACTGGCAGGAAATGGAAGTCAAATTGAGTGGAAATCATATGAAACAGCGAAGGATTCTGAGCTGTGGCAAACTGCGGCAATTCCTACCGACTGCGCCCGCTTTTCAAGTTTTCTCACATAAAGCAAACTTCTCGCTTTGACCGACAGCCCGAAGGCATGACGCTCATCTAAACTACTGAATGGACCGAACAGAGCCACGTTTCCTCGTCCAAACAAAGTTTCTCAAAGTTTAGCGTCTCAGAGCGTCAAACTTTCACGAGTTTCAGATGGTCCTAGGAAACTAATTTGTGAGCTCAAATACATATCAGTTCAACGGTTTTAAGCTCAGCGATTGCCGAACTTTCATAATATTGTCTCTGTTTGCCACCTGTGATTGTTTATAAGCAAACGCCCATTTTTCATCGGTTTGAAGGTTCAACGGAAAGTTAAAAAACAGTTTCCCAGCAAACCCCGGAACAAATTCAAATTTTGTGCGCCTAATAAGGGAAGACTTGTTAAGTGCACATTTTCGGGTGTCAATTTCTTCTGGTTGCCAACCGGTGAATTTATAAAGCAAACGACCATAATAAATACCTACTGCAGGTTTGTGGACGTTTTTTTTTTAGAATTCAGCTTATTGCCAAATAAAAACCGCTTTTATGCGTTTAACGGAAGCCTATTTTATCATAAGAAATCATATCATAGAAAAAGCGCAATTTAGACTTGATGGTTTAAAGAAAATTGTAGGAAATGCGCCAAAATCGCCTAATAAACTTTTTAAACATTTTTTGCACCCTTTCACAAAAATGCAATCTTTCAAGTGGTATAGTTTGCACCCTGGAAACTTACAAAGCAAACGTGCACAATTTCAATTCCAGAATTTTGTGCAAATTGCGAAAAATCCTCAAAAAGCACTGAATAATCCAAATCAAAATAAACCCTGGGCACTAAAAGAGTAATCGTTTTTTAGCAGTTTTAAACTTCTAACTGTCCTAATTTGCTACTTGTGAATGAACAAATTAAACGCGGATAAGTTTGACTTTGCAAATTTTCAAAAATTCTTCCAGGTGGTATAGTTTGCACCCTGGAAACTTACAAAGCAAACGTGCACAATTTCAA
>NW_026017213.1:1302917-1304667 GCF_020466585.1 Dendroctonus ponderosae
CTTAACAAACGAATCCTTCTCCACAAGTTTGCAAAATTTCAGCTTTCTTACTGAGCTAGACTTTTTACCGTAAAATTGATAAAGGAAACGGGCACAATTTAGACTCGAGAATGTAATGAACTTTTTGGAATTCGCTCAGAAATCACGTAGGAATCCGAATAAAACTAAACTCTCTAAGCTTAACAAGGGAATCCTCCACAAGTTTGCAAAATTTCAGCCATTTTACTGTGCTAGATTTTTTACCCTGCAATTGATAAAGGAAAAGGGAACAATTTAGACTCCACAATTTAATAAACTTTTTGGAAATTGCTCAAAAATCACATAGAAATCCGCGAAGAAACTAAACTATCTGAGCTTAACAAACGAACCCTTCTCTACAAGTTTGCAAAATTTCAGCTTTCTTACTGAGCCAGACTTTTTACCGTAAAATTGATAAAGGAAACGGGCACAATTTGGACTCCAGAATTTATTGACCTTTTTGAAAATTGATCAAATATCACATAGACATCCGAAAAAAACTAAACTCTCCGCGCTTAACAAGCGATTCCTTCTCTACAAGTTTGCAAATTTTCAGCCCTCTTACTGTGCTACATTTTTACCGTGAAATTGATAAAGAAAACGGGCACAATTTAGACTAGAGAATGTAATGAACTTTTTGGAATTCGCTCAGAAATCACATAGAAATCTGAATAAAACTAAACTCCCTGAGGTTAACAAGCGAATCCTTCTCTACAAGTTTGCAAACTTGCAGCCTTCGTGCTACACTAGATTTTTTACTTTTACCGTGAAATTGATAAGGGAAAGGGGTGGCAATTTAGAGTCCAGAATTTAACGAACTTTTCGGAAATTGCTCAAAAATCACATAGATATCCGAATAAAACTAAACTCTCTGATCTTAATAAAGGAATCATTCTCTACAAGTTTGCCAAATTTGAACCTTCTTACCGTACTAGATTTTTTTCGTTAAATTGATAAAGAAAACTGGCACAATGTGTACTCCAGAATTTATTAAACTTTTCGACAATTGCTCAAAAATCACAACGAAATCCGAATAAAACTAAACTCTCTGAGCATAACAAACGAATCATGCGCTACAAATTTGAAAAATGTCAGCCTTCTTACTAGGCGAGATTTTTTACCATGGGATTTATAAAGGAAACGGGCACAATTTAGACTCCATAATTTAATGAACTTTTCGGAAATTGTTCAAAAATCACATAGAAATCCGAATAAAACTAAACTATCTGAGCTTAACAAACGAATCATTCTTTACAAGTTTGCAAAATTTGAACCTTCCTACTGTACTAGATTTTTTTCCGTCAAATTGATAAAAGAAACGGCCACAATTTAGATTCCAGGATTTATTGAACTTTTTTAAAATTGCTCAAAAATCACATAGAAATCCGAAAAAAACGCTCCGAGCTTAATAAGCGATTCCTTCTCTACAAGTTTGCAAAATTCCAGCCTTCTTACTGTGCTACATTTTTTACCCTGCAATTGATAAAGGAAAAGGGCACAATTTAGATTCCACAATTTAATGAACTTTTTGGAAATTGCTCAAAAATCACATAGAAATCCGAATACAACTAAGTCATCTGAGCTTAACAAACGGATCCTTCTCTACAAGTTTGCAGTGTTGTCATTTTTTTTCGGTGAATTGGTACACAATTTAGAATCCAGAATTTAATAAACATTTTGAAAATTGCTCAAAAATCAACTGATAATCTACAGAAAACTAAACCCCACTTGG
>NW_026017213.1:1305016-1310671 GCF_020466585.1 Dendroctonus ponderosae
CTTTTACAAGAATGCAAAATTTCTGCCTTCTAACTGTCGTAGATTGCTCGCGTTGAATTTTTAAAAGAAACCCAAGATTGATTCCAGAATTTAACCGAAATTTCCGAAATTGCTCCAAAATCTGTGAGAATCCGAATAGAACGAAACCTTCTAAGCTTCACAAGTATTCAAAAATTTCGTTTTCTAATTGCCCAAGATTGCTTCACGTGAATTTATAGCGCAAAACTGCAGACTGCAGAAATGAATTTATTGAGAAATGCACTTTATGAATGAAAGTCTGATTCACGAATTAATTAAATAAAAAAAAATTAACATTATAAATCAAAAGTGTTCAGTTGACGTTGCAGAGTGTGCGAAAAAAAGACACTTTTGACAATATTGCTGCTAAAATCACTAAATCAACCAATCCAAAATAAAATTTCCAAGCGTTTGTTGCGAATATTCCAAATTTCAGCCCTGAATCCGCGCCAGTTTGCCACAAGCGAATTTATGAGCAAATGTGCACAATTTAGACCGGGAGCTCTAATGGAATTGTTTCAGCTAAAAAAAATTATCTGTGGAAACTTTATGTGTGGGTGTATTTGGGAAAATTTGGCACGAAGCCAATCAGTCGAAAGCAATTTGTCAATTGTATACATCATTTTTGAGGCCTCGACCTGTTGCTCCAAAAGAACCACCGAAAAAGATTTATTGATCTGGAAGCTCCAACGACAAGCAAACCGTAACCACAAAAGCTAATTACCATCCTGCCAGAGCGACAGGAAACTTTCCGCTGGAAGAGATGAATGGGCAAAACAGGTGAAGATGGCAAAAAACCCAAACCTCCCTCTAGCAAGGCGCCCTTTGAGGCAGGAATACTTGTTGGGGACTTTTGAGGGTCGGACGTGAGGGCCAATGAAGCACAGAAGGGCCGAATGTCGAACTTTTCAATTGCTTTTGTTCCACGCACCGGAAATGTTGGGATAAAAACACGAAGTGGATCAAGGATGGGTCAAGCTGCCGCAATTTGCGTGCGGGTACATTTTTGGATCGATTTTCTAATAATACCGAAACGGCTTCAAGCTAGACGGCTTTAATGGTGTTGCTGGGGGTTTATTACTTTTAGAGCCGCCATATCCGGATATTTCTATTCGGTCGATCAATGGAAAACTACGTAGACTGATCACTTTTAGAATCAAGTCAGCAGGGGGTTTTAGAACCCCAATATGTAATATCGACTTGATCATCATCAAAACAAGTTGTTCAAAAAAAACGAAAAAATGCTTCTTCAAACAAATTTCTGTAGATATCGATGGGAGCAGAAGCACATACAAAAACTATATATACAAAATCTTATCGTAAAAAGATGTGCATGTTTTCAGTTTAGACAAACTCTTAGAGCTAGAGAAAAATAAATAATAAATACAGAAGGAAAGAGACCCCCTAAATGCAAGTGGCTAAAGAAGAATGAACTTAAACACTTAAAAATGAATTTTAGTGGTCGCATTAAACATTAAATAAAGCAAATGCGAATAACTAATTGAAACTTAAACGACAAATACAAAAAGTAACAGAAGCCAGACACGGAAATCGCAACCTAAACAACGCAAGTGAAGTTAAACAGAAATAATAGAAAAATGTATTAAAACCGAGAACAGTGAAAAAAACTGTGCTGGACTGAAAGAAAAATGTTTTAATATTAAATTTCACTTTAAGTTAACAGATGAGAAACGAAGACTGAGAAATAATTGCGACGATGACAATACAAAATTGTTGAAAAAAAATGCTGTGACGAAAGGTTTGACAAATTTATGTAGGAATCGATGGGAACAGAACCACATACAAATACTGCGTATAAAAAATGAAATTAAGAATCAAATAGTAGAAAAATGTGCAATTTTTCAGTTTAGACAAACTCTTAGAACTAGAGAAAATTCAATAATTAATACAGAAAAAAGTGTCCCTAAATGCAAGTGGCTAAAGAAGAATGAACTCAAACACTTGAAAATTAATTTTCGTGGTCGCATTAAACATTAAATAAAGCAAATGAAAATAACTAATTGAAACTTAGACCACCAATAAAAAAAGTAACAGAAGCCCGACACGGAAATCGCAACCTAAACAACGCAAGTGAAACATCACAGAAATATTAGGCAAATGTACCAAAGCAGAGAACAAATATTTTTTTTGTCCAGAGCCTTAAAGCTCGTTCACACGGTGACATTAATGTGGTGACATCCAATGTCGTCACGTGAATGCCCCAAAAATGTCACTGTCTGAACACCCAAATGTCTCAATGTCATAGTGGCGTGACGGTAGTGTCACATGTCAATGTCACCGTCTGAACGAGCCTTTAGACAAAATTTTTGTGCTGCATTTGAATGCCACATTTCAATATTCTCGATCCATTTTGATTTAGTAGTTTTAAAGCTCAAAACTTCGGTCTACATTGAACGGTAATTTCAATAATTACTACAAAATGTCAAATTTGGCACACTTCAAAACCAGATGACATGATTTGCTGGGATTCCAATTCAATACAAACTTTTATGTCGATTTTCTCCTAAACCAAGAGGTTTCTCAAGTCGTGTGAAGAGCACATTTTCTGTCTAGTATTTTCTCACGTTTATGATGACATATTCCTTTTTGTGATATTCGGCGGTTCGAAAATGATCTGCGGCAAATGAAAATTGGATTATAGGTAAAGTGCCATCTAGTGGCAAAGTCGAAAAACAAATTTTGATCAGACAGTTAGAGATCACTATAAAACACTCTGTACCGATTTTGAATTGAATCTGCAAAGAAATGTTTTAAAAAAATTAGTTGGATGAGCTGTAACTCGAAAAATATTCAGATTTCCAATTTTTGACACTATAAGTTTTCTATCATTATTTTAGCATGTAGAATCACTCGTAAAAATTCTATAACGCATTTTTCGATCCCCGTGTATTCCCCTCGGGGTGTTTAGGGAGGACAGGAAAAATAGTGAAAAAACTTATCAAAACCTGCTTGTTAATTTTCAATTAATTATTGTAATCATGTTTTCTCTCCGCCTTCTTTTATTATTGACGTATATGGCTTGGCCTACTTTTCACCCGACGCAACCTGTTTGAATGCCATTGACGAGGCGCTGACTCCTATCGAATTCGAGGGCTTTTATCAATCATCTCGATATTTAGGCTTTGGCCCATTTACGCACCTCACAACAAGAATTCATTAGCCGTTGCAAGCCCTGCTCAGGTTTTAACTGTCCTACCGACTGCGCCCGAACTACCAGGAATGTCTAGGAACTGTTATCAACACAGTCATAAATTTGTGCACATCAATGCCCTTCGGGCTGTAGTAAATCAAGG
This sequence comes from Dendroctonus ponderosae, assembly GCF_020466585.1. NCBI lineage: Eukaryota > Metazoa > Arthropoda > Insecta > Coleoptera > Curculionidae > Dendroctonus > Dendroctonus ponderosae. The sequence goes on from NW_026017213.1 coordinate 1,308,349, forward strand.
CCCTGCAGGCAATTTCCTGCAAAGTCTCACGAGTAATTCGGCACATATCCGATGTATCCAGATCGGCTTCGATTTTCCACTCCCCAATGTAATGCGGTGTATGGCTTGTTCCAGAATGAAGTTAGGCTTTCTGCCCACAGACCGAGAACAATTCCGCAGGGATGGACTGGTCCTGTTCAGCAAGTTAATTCGCACAAAAAACGTCGACGGTTTGCAGGAAACCGTCCCGGAACGATCCGACGACCGAAAACAGAAACTTACGGTAAGTGCCACTACGGCTGTTTCGCACTGTCAGAAGGACAAATTGATTCGATTTTTCCGACCGGCTACAATAAAAGGCCCTAAAGAGAGGACGAATCGAGCTAAATGGGTTAAATGGATTAAATGGGAGTCCACGTGACGGAACATAATGGCGTGCTTAAGTACAGGATGATTTTAACTCGTGAACTGTTCTGGCTGGAAATTGTGTGCTGCCGACTGCGCCAAGTTGCGATTGGCACTTAATCTTTGAAAGCACATTTTCCAGTACGTTTTCAGCAAAAAACTCGATTGCAACGGCATCAAATGGACACCCGGTTGATTAACAGGAGGCTAAAACAGTTAATTTTGCAGAAATGCTTGACCACCTTGGACCTGACGTCACTAGGAGTGGGGAGTTGCGTAGGTACCGGAATGTATCTGGTGGCTGGGATGGTAGCAAAAAACGTCGCTGGCCCGGGCGTGGTCATCAGCTTTATCATAGCAGCTATAGCTAGCATTTTTTCGGGTAAGTGCCCACAAATGTCTAGGAAATGCTAGACACCAACTAGTTTTTCCCATTCAATAGGATTTTCTTGTACCCTTGCGGCGAGCTCTTCAAGTTCACAATGTGCTCACTTTGTAGACGATCTTTTTACCAACCACTTTTCTTAGTGGTGTTTTTTGAGCAAATGCGAGTTTCAACGACTTTTGCTCAGTAAAGTTGCATCTTCCCTATGCATAAAACCGGCTTTACACCTGCAACTTCACTCGTTTTTGAAAAAATGATGTCAAACTTATGATCAATAATGTCAAACAAATGATGATTGATGAGGACTCAAAATCGAACTCAAAATCGAACTCATAAAACAGACTATTGGCAAATAAAAACCGTACAACAGTCACTCTATATCTTAAGTGGAATTGAACCTTTTCCTTAAGTCGAATTGAAACTGCATGGAAAAGCGTGAAATATTTGAAATAATTTTTAAAAATTCCTAAATTCCAGAATTCCTGGTTGAATGTCTGCGAAGACCACATGAAATTTAAAAAAATCTTGAAAATTGCCTGATGGTGGCTGGAATTCGAAACAGTTTCCACTAGGAGAACATACTTTGCCCTGCAAAACGAATGCAAAGATGAGTATCTCGCTTCGTTAGATCCTGCATAAATAAATGCCAAAAAAGCATCCTCTTAAATAAAACGAATTTTTTTGTCTGATGATGGCTGAAAATCCAAACTTTGTTAACTTATGGAAGGGAGTTTGCGCTTCAGAATCCATCCACAATTGACGTTCGGACTTAGTGAGTTGGAGAGGAAATAAAAACTCCGTCTGGCAACAACCAACACGAAAACCGGACGCAATTTTGAATAATTTTGGAAAATTGCCTCACAGGGCCTGAAAATCAAAGCTTCTGTGCCTTATAAAACATACTTTCCCCTACAAAGTTCATGCAAAAACCATCTTGCTTTGTTAGTTCCTGAATAAATGAATGAGAAACTCCGGCCTCCAAAAACACCTCGATGAACCAAGCGCATTTTTGGAAAAATTGGAAAATATGGAAAAAAAATCCTGATAATGACTGTAAATAGCTTTGTCCGCTCAGAGAAATCATTTTGCGCTATAAAATCCATGCAAAATTTACGTTATGACTGGGCACGTTCGTGAGTAAATAATGCTAAACTCCGGCCTGCAAAAACAAGTTCCTAAACCAAACGCAATCCTGAAAAATTGTCAAAAATTGCCTGATGATGACACAAAATCGAAACTTTTGCCACGCATAAAAGAGAGTATGGACAACAAAATCCCTACAAAAGTCACTGTCTAACTTAAGTGGGTTCTGAAACAATAACTGTTGAACTCGATTCTACATAAACAAACAAAAAATAATTTTTAAAATCTTAAGAAATTCCTAAAGAATGAGGCAAAATCGAAACATTTTCGTCTTACGCGGACTATGCTCTGTAAATGTGGTTCAAAAGTAATTCTGTCATTTTGCAAATTTCTAATCAAATAATACAATAGTCAAACTTCAACCTGGATAAAAACATGCGATTTGAAAAATTCTTGAAAATTATCTGATGA
>NW_026017213.1:1311670-1313915 GCF_020466585.1 Dendroctonus ponderosae
ATTTTGAAAATTTTTTGAAAATTGCCTGAAGATGACTGAAAATCACAGCTTTAACCACGTATAGAACACACTTTGCCTTATTGAATGCATACAAAGGCGACTGTTTCACTTGATTAGTTCCTGAATAAATAAATGCCAAACTCCGGCCTGAACAAACAATATCATGAACCAAACGCAATTTTGAAAAATTGTGAAAAATTCCATTCCTGATGACTGAAAATCGAAACTGTGCGCTTCTAAAAAGCGTGTTTCGGTATTAAATGCATTAAAAACTGATTTTCTGTCTTAGCAAGTGATGGAGAAGTGAATGCTAAAGTTCGTCCTACAAAACCCACCACAAAAACGAGACGCGATTTTAACATTGACTAAAAATCAAAACTTTTTCCACTTCTGAAACAGAGTTTTTCCTATAAAACGCATACAAATGAGACAGTTTTCTTTCGTTAGTTCCTGGATAAACAAATGCCGAACTCTAGCCTGCAAAAGCAAACGCACTTTTGAAAAATTATCAAAAATTGCCTGATGATGAATGAAAATCAAAACTTTGGCCTACAAAATACATACAAAAGCGGCTATTTTAGAAGAACCAAAACTAACTCAAAATACTTACAAAATGTGACTCAGAAAAAATCGAGCAAAAACAAAATATTGATTTGCTTAGTAGTGGCTTAAATGAGTGAAAAGTGGGGAAAAATAGAATTTCCCTAGGAAACACCACTAGGAAAAGTCGTCAGTAAAAAAATCCCTACAGGACAACTAGAAAATCACCAGAATTTTAAATAACCCTTCCTCATCTTTTAGGAGCGTGTTATGCGGAATTTGGGGTGCGAGTACCCCATACCACAGGCTCCGCCTACATGTACTCATACGTGACAGTGGGGGAGTTTGTGGCCTTCATCATTGGCTGGAACATGATCCTCGAGTACCTGATTGGTACCAGCGCATGCGCATGTGCGCTCAGCGCCTGCTTTGACGCGCTGGCCAATGGGGCCATCGGCAAGGCTTTGCACACTCGATTCGGGGACTTTATCGGTAAACCCTCAAAAAACAACAAAATCCGGATTTAATTTGCCCCTGGCTTCAGGTGGAGACCCCGACTACATGGCCTTCTTGATCACGCTGCTGATGACGCTGGTGCTTGCCGCCGGGGTCAAAAAGTCGCTGATCTTCAACAATATTCTAAATGTGATCAACTTTTCCGTGTGGGTGTTCATCATGAGTGCGGGAATGTTTTACGTTAACACCGATAACTGGACCAAACATGACGGTTTCCTAGCGAAAGGCTGGCCAGGGGTAAGAGTTATGGTTTTTTTCTTCAAAACTCTTCAGCAGCTCGGTTTTTTACGGCAGGTTTTTACCGGGGCGGCCACATGCTTCTACGCATTCATCGGTTTCGATATCATCGCCACCACCGGCGAAGAGGCGGCCACCCCAAAGAAGTCCATCCCATTGGCCATCATTTCCAGCTTGGGGATCATCCTCACGGCTTATGTCACCAGCTCGATGATGCTCACCTTAATCGGTAAGTAACAATTGGATTGAGCGAAGCCCTTAATCAGCTTGGTAAATTGCACATTTATAATTGCATAATCCTCGCAGCAGAATGCGGCGATGTGGATAAACGCGTCGCTTTTCATCAGCATGCCGTGAAAAAAAGGGCAAAAGTTCGAATTTGATCCATATTCCTGGCTGGTTAATCAATATCGAACTCGGCTCTGTTCCGGCTTCTCTCTGGAAACGTGCCGAGTGCGGATTTCCCTTATTTGTTAGCGAAAAACGCCACTTTTGTCGTCGGTCACGTCATTAGTATTATTGCGATTTGCGACACCTACTCACTTTAAAATTGAGAGTTTTTCTCTTGTAAAATTTTCATTTTACTTTATAAAACTGCTTCACTGACACTGTCAACCACTTCCAATTCACATCCATGACTTGTCGGAAAATGCTGCAAAATTTCATCTTCCAGAAGAAGAGGACTTCCTGCTTCAATCACTGAAAACCTCACTTCAACTGCAAACATTTTGTCTCTTGCATCTGGTGGTTTCTGGTGCTTACCTTGTTTCGTGTTCTTCACACCTTCCTTCTTGTGCAACTCGACCGGCCCACAGACTACACACTAAGCAAGAGATCTGGGGGTGCCATAATAAGTTATCATTAAAGCGCGGAATATATGCAGTTAAATTCAATCAAAATATGCGCATATATATGCATAATTTTTATTCCAAATATGCAATTATATGCATTT
>NW_026017213.1:1314914-1335912 GCF_020466585.1 Dendroctonus ponderosae
CTTTGCATATTTTCCGCCCTCTAGTTATCATCATCCCAATCCATCCAGCAAGTGCTAGCGAACGTTTGCCAATAACAAATCGTAATTGTTTCAGTTCCCTATACGGAGGTGGACCAGGACTCTGCCCTGGTGGAGATGTTCGGGCAAGTGGGGGCGTTCCGATGCAAGTACATTGTGGCCGTAGGAGCCCTGGCAGGTCTCACTGTTTCCATGTTCGGCTCCATGTTTCCCATGCCCCGTATCATCTACGCCATGGCCCAGGACGGGCTGATTTTCAAGTAGGTACTCCCCCCTAGTGGTCCCCTGGGGCTCTTTTCCAACGCTTTTTCCAGAACATTCTCGCAAGTTTGGCCCAGCACTGGAACCCCGGCCTTGGCCACCTTTTGTAGCGGACTGGCCGCTGCAGTTGCTGCCCTGTTCATTCGCCTGGAAATCCTTGTGGAAATGATGTCGATAGGTAGAGCAACTGCCTTCTTCCCTTGTCCTACTCTACAGTTCGCTAACGTTTGCACTGTCCTTGTTCAGGAACCCTGCTTGCCTACACGCTGGTTTCCACTTGCGTGTTGATTCTGCGCTACCAGCCCCACTCTACCAACCTTGTAGAGTTGCTGCCTCAAAGCCTGCGCACTCCACTGCGAGGCTCCCCCACCAAGGAGGGCGTCCAGCACAGCCCCAATGGGACTGCAGGTATTGAAGTAGGAGGGGGGTCAAATTTCCTGCTCACCCGATTGGTTGCAGGTCTTTACGGCAACCAGCTGGCTCCGGATGCGCTCCGGCAGGCCATCGACGCCAACCTGGATCTGCCTCACGGCCCCACTCCGTCTCCATCGCCTCTTCCTTCGCAGCCCACTCAGCGCGTGATGGTACGCAGAATCACCCGCAGGTAATTGAGGCTAGTCATTGGCCTCACTAGTGTTTAAGCTTGAGGGTTTTTCTCGGTGTTCTTCAGCTCGCCGGATAGCGACGACACGTTTGGAGCAGACGAGCAGGAGGAGGAGTACTCGATGCGGGACGATCAGTTCTTGGTGTCCGATCGAACCGAGAACAAGTTCTACGGTAAATGCGTCAAAAATCGTTGATTGTTATCGGGTTCTGATGTAGGGAATGATTCAGGAACTCTGCACGGGGCAGGCAGCGCCACCAGCACTGGAGGAGTGGTTGGATCTACTGTGGGGCCCAGCTTGGGGTATTTAGGGCGAAGACTGCAGGTGGGAACTGTGAGGAGCAGCACTTCAACCAAGGAAGGAAAACATTCAAATGATTTCAGGAAGCGACTTATTTGTGTCCGGCTATCTTCCCCTGGGTGGACACCGGGCCAGCCACCGAAGAATCGGGCATGTTCGTGATGAAACTAGTCGGCATCCTCTACCTGCTCATCATCATCTTCGATTTGATCATCGTCAACGGCATGGACAACATGAACAACGCCACCACCGTCTTTCTCTTCTTGTTCTTCTTCGCCATCCTCGCCCTCTTGCTGGTGATATCCAGAAAGCCGCAAAACAGGCAAGTCTAAGTCCAAACCCCTCAACCACCTGGCTGACTTTGTTGAGTATTTAGGAACACCATTCTGTTCATGACTCCCGGGCTGCCGTTCGTGCCAGCGATTGCCATCACTGTAAACATTTACCTCATCCTCAAGCTGTCCAAGCTGACGCTCGTCCGGTTTACCATCTGGATGTCTTTGGGATTCATCATGTACTTCTACTATGGCATTAAGAACAGCACGTTGGAGGAGCACCCGGATGCCGAGGGCAACATCGAGCTAACGGTTACTGACCACGAGAAGAACAGCTTCGGAAACCCGTCGCCTTATAGGCCAGACCAAAATATCTTGTAAGTCCCCAGAGGTCAATTAATATGAATGCCTGAATTCGAATGAACCTACATTTGTTCAGCCAAGACCAATCGACGTACAGTTGGAACCCCAGCATGTCTTGGGACCACACTCCGTCTTGGGCGATGCAGCAACAGCCGCAACAGCCCAACACTTGGGGACAGCCGCAGTACCAAGTGGAGCAACAGTACAACGTGCAAACCAACAACACCAGGTACTTGCCTTTTCCCAGCTGGGAGCAAAGACATAACAAGAACAATCACCGTTTTCCAGGTCTGTCATCAATAAGCCGACTTCTGGACGAGCTCAGACTTCCGCTGCAGCATCTGGAACGACTTCCAGTTCCAGCTCAGCGCCTGGACCAACTCTGTTCGTCAACGACCCGACTGCCTTTCCCACTTGGGATGACTAAATTAGTACAGAGTGAAGCAACTAAAGAGGCAGCAGACCAAGAGGGCGCCTGTTATGCGCCTCCCAGGTATGTTCGTCCGGGGGACTCGGCCATGTTCGCATCATATATGATGCGAACGATTGCACAGTCCCAGTCGTTTCTGTTCTTGTTGAGTATTTTTAGATCGTAAGTAGGGAGTTATGGTGAGTCGTCAAATGCAGCTCAATCCGTTCGGGGAGTGTATTAAATCAAAGCAATGTACTTCAGTAGGGTTGCACTTGTTAAGCAACGGGACTACTGATCCAAAGCCGTAGTGATAGCCGGTCAACGAAAGTTTAAATAGGGTTTATTTAATGTAAAGCATGAACTTGTATCCAGTGGACAGGATTTCTCTATATGACGCAGCATTATTGATTCACCGGGTTCGAAAACCTCATTCCGATTCTACGCTAACGTTCTAAGATTCGTCATTTAGGTTAGTTCGCCCCGGGGGGGTTGGGATTCATTTTGCTTTTTACGCCCCCTAAGAAGTCATCTATGTATAGTCGAGTCGTTCCATTAGGTTTAGGATTAAGCCTCTTTCACCTCTGTTAAGTGTGCGTAATTGATTAGTCAGTAGTAGATCCCAGTAGCTGAGGTCGCAAGCCAAAAGGGTAATTTTTGTCCAAATTGAGTCTTGGGGAGTAACTAATATGAAGAACACTGCGCCACAAATTTAACGCAAAGCCTGAATATTTCCAAACGCTTGACTGTGAATTGTGAACAATTTTTACAATTTCTTTTGCGAACTTTAGCTTTACTTTTGGGCGAAATTTAATTTATAAGATTGCAGCAAGCAAAAAATGTATTAAACATATTGTACAGTGTTTCAATAGAGCCATGCTTAATTGGCCAAAGCTTAAATGGGTCTGAGACCAACATCGGGAAGCTCAGGCAGAAAAAAATATATCGTCTGTTAACCCCCGGCCATTTAAGAGACATACATTTTTTGTGGGCGGTCACATTTTCCGCACGAAATTACTTTCAAACATTTCCTGAAAAGTTGTGCAAACAAAATTTTAATACAAGCTTACAGCTGTCGACTTGCGTGGCAAAATAAACAGCCATCAACTTACAATGAAATCAAAAGAGATACACTTTCGAGGGCATTCCTTGAAACTAATTGGTTTTTCGGGTTTTTAGGCCGTCGTTTGGTAAAATTTCTTCTTGACGTTTTGCTTCTGAAGATGCAAGTCACTCGTGCTTGCGAAACGTCAAGACGAAATTCTACCCAACGACGGCCTAAAAACCCGAAAAACACATTAGTTACAATGAAATGTTGTTCCCACAGCCATATTGAGCAAAATTTTCTTTGCAATTACAAAAAGTTTAGGTAAATTTCGAGCGAAAAATGTCAAGGGTCAAAAAAAATTATGTCTCGAATGTCTCTGGATATACGGACGATTAAAGATCGAAATTACTCATAAGAAATAGAGACAGACATAGATTTAAACTTTGGCCAAAAAAACATGACACTATTCAAACACTCTGTTCAATATGTTTATTTCATTTTTTGCTTATCGTATAAGTTACATTTTGTCCCAGAATAAGGCTACAATTCGATAAAAAATTATTCAAATCGGATCACCGACCGAGAAAATACTCGCAGTCAAAAGTTGTAAGAAGCACGAAAAATTACCCTAAAAGCCGCTATCTAAAGTAAAAATAACTCTAAAGCTGAAAAATTTATCTTCCTGGTTCTACGAAGCGTTATAAAAAGAAATAAAAATATACAACTAAAAAGTTAATTGCAAATAGGAAAAGTTGCCGCAATGAGACAAAGAAGTTGCGACCTAAACAAGGCAAGCAAAATATAAGATAAATAATAGAAAAATGTATTAAATTCCACAGAGAGAACAATGATAAAAACTGTGCTGCACTAAAAGTAGAATATTTTGGTATTAAATTCCACTTTAAGTCAATAGATGAGAAACAAAGATTTTGAGAAATAATTGCGACAATGACAATATAAAATTGTTCAAAAACAATGAAAAGATACTGTGACGAAAGATTTGACAAATTTCTTTAGGAATCGATGGGAATAGAAGCACATACAAAAACTGGGTATAAAAAATTAAATAAAGAACATACAGTAGAAATACGTGCAATTTTTCAGTTTAGACAAACTCTTAGAAATAGACAAAATGTAATAATTAATACAGCAGGAAAGTTTTCCTAAATGCAAGTGGCTAAAGAAGAATGAACTCAAACACTTGAAGATGAATTTTCGTGGTCGCATTAAACATTAAATAAAACAAATGAGAATAAATAATTGAAACTCAAACTACAAATACAAAAAGTAACAGAAGCCAGATAAGAAAATCGCAAACCTAAACAACGCAAGTGAAGTATAACAGAAATAATAGAAAAATGTATCAAAAGCGAGAACAATGAAAGAAAACTGTGCTGGACTGAAAGTAGAATATTTTAATAATACTAAATTCCTCTTTAAGTCAACGGATGAGAAACGAAGAATTTCACAAATAATTGCGACGATGACAGTACGAAATTATTCAAAAATAATGGAAAAATGTTGTGACAAAGGGTTTGACAAATTTCTGTTGGAATCGATGGGAATAGAAGCACATACAAAAACTGGATATAAAAATGAAATAAAGAATCATACAGTAGAAAAATGTGCAATTTTTCAGTTTAGACAAACTCTTAGAACTAGACAAAATTTAATAATTAATGCAGAAGGAAAGTGTTCCTAAATGCAAGTAGCTAAAGAAGAATGAACTCAAACACTTGAAAATGCATTTTCGTTGTCGCATTAAACATTAAATAAAACAAATGAGAATGAATAATTGAAACTCAAACTACAAATACAAAAAGTAACTGAAGCCAGATAAGGAAATCGCAAACCTAAACAACGCAAGTGAAGTATAACAGAAATAATAAGAAAATGTATTAAAACCGATAACAATGATAAAAACTGTGCTGGACTGAAAGTAGAATATTTTAATATTAAATTCCACTTTAAGTAAACAGATAAAAACGAAAAATTTGAGAAATAATTGCGACGCTGACAACACGAAATTGTTCAAAAAAAAAATGAAAAAATGCTGTAACAAAATGTTTGACAAATTTCTGTAGAAATCGATGGGAACAGAAGCACATAGAAAAACTGGATATAAAAAATGAAATTCAGAATCAAATAGTAGAAAAATGTGCAATTTTTCAGTATAGACAAACTCTTAGAACTAGACAAAATTTAATAATTAATACAGAAGGAAAGTGTCCCTAAATGCAAGTGGCTAAAGAAGAATAAACTGAAACACTTGAAAATGAATTTTCGTGGTCACATTAAACATTAAAGAAAATAAATGACAATAAAACTACAAATTCAATTTCAGTTCAAATTAAAGTTCCGAGCCAACGCGAGAGAGTAAAAATGACAATTTTGAGAAGGAAGCAGGAAGATGCCCAGACGCAATTAAGAAACGAAAAAAGCACTGAGAAATCTTTAACAATGTCTATAGAAGCTAATGGAAGCACAAAAATTGACTGTAAAAGATGACGTTAAGCATCAAAGAGTAGAACAATGTGTGATTTTCGCACTCTAGAATACATCGCTAGAAGCTAAGAAAAATTGTAACTAACCAATAAGCAAAGTGTGGCCGAATGAAGTTGAAAAATCAGTTTTCCTGTTTTATTGACTCAGTTCCTATTAACTTATTGTACAATACTTTACAGAAAACTGGGACTTTTACGTTAAATATATAGTTTTGTATCAAAAATCGCGGCTAAAACAATAACAATCCGATATTTAATACTAGTAATCATTCAAGCGCACTTAGAGATATGAAAGTCGCGTTCAAAGCCACTGATTGAAGTGCACTGAGGTGAAATCAGGGGGCGTAAAAAGCACCCCAAATCGCCCGGCTATTCAGGAATAAGTGATTTAATTATCTTCAAATGATCATAGATAGGGTATCTAATTGTAGGTAAAAATAATAAAAGAACATTCCAGTTGTTTTCCCTCACCAGCCGAAAATACCAGTTACTTCCGTGACGTTGAGATTGGACAAAGAGTGTTTATATACAGGGTGTCCCACCGAGAACCCCCGCGATCGATATCTGGCAAACTACAAGGTTATCTATTTTATGCTTGGGAAAGTAAAGTAAAAAAAAACACACAAAATATTCAAATGGAGACGAAAATTTTAATTCAAAATAAAGAATAAACCTTGTAATTAGACGTGGAAAACAACATCATTTAAATGTCCTCCACGGGACCTTCTACATGCCTCAATCCTTTTGAGGTAATTTTCAATGACTTTTCGGCACATTACCAGTAATATCTCGGTCATAACTTCACGCATATTGGCTTTCAGTTGCTCAAGAGTTTGAGGATTGTTGGCGTAAACACGATTTTTCGCATAGTCCAACAAAAATAAATCTAACGGTGTTAAGTCGCAGGATCTTGCGGGCCAATTGACATCACTCAATCTCGAAATTACGCGTCCTGGAAATTTCTCCTGCAATAGGGCTCTAACTATCAGTTTTGTGTGACTAGTTGCCCCATGCTGCTAGACCCACTGGTATTCCAGATCAAAATTTTCAATTTCTCTCCAAAAATAATCGGTTAACATGCGCTCACAGTGCTCAGAATTGACTGTTATGGCTCTTCCTTGATCGTTTTAAAAAAAATACGGTCCAATAACACCGCCGGACCATAATGCACATCATACGGTCACTTTTTCAGGATGCAAAGGCCTTTCTGCGATCACCTGACGATTTTGAGAGCCCCATATACGGCTGTTCTGTTTCGAAAAATGAGCCTCATCGCTGAAGAAAATTGGGTTCGAAAAATCAGCATCAACGGCAATGATTGTTCAATCACCCAATTTGCGTATGTTCTGCGTTGCTCATGGTCTTGAGGCTTAAGTTCTTGAGTCAGTGAGACTTTGTGCCGATGGGGCTTCAAATCCAATTGCAAAATTCGCCACAATGAGTCGTAAAACAAGCCCAAATGTTGAGGACGTCGGGGAATGGACGAATTCAGGTTTTCCTCCACACTTTGAGCAACAACAGCGATATTTTCAGCTGAACGAATGTTGCGATGATACACAGACCATACAATATCAGTAACCAATCCAGTCTCTTCAAATTGTTCCACTGTGTTCGAAATTGTTTGCTCTGTGGGTCGATTATGTCAACCGTACTCTGCTCGTAAAGCCCTAAACGTCGATACAGCAGAATCGCCATTTTCGTAGTAACATTTAATAATTTTTACGCGTTCTTCGACGGTTAAACGATCCATATTCCAAAACGGCAAAACTTCAACTAAATCAAAAACGCTTCGGATGACATTTACCTTTGACATATCAAATAGCAAGATTTGACTTTCCTAACCTCGAAAAGTTGTTCATTTTTCCTATAAAGATATAGGTGCTACTTAATTTGAGTCGCATTTCTTGTTGAAAGCGACTTACTTTGATCGAATCTCGACCAAATTTTGATAACCATTAATGTATCTGTTAAACAATACGTTTAAAAATGACGTTGAGAAAACCGTCCAAAATATTTTTTTTCAAATGGAAAAATTAGGGTAAGTTTGTGTAAAGATGTATATTCCAAAAGTGTTTAGTTTTCGAAATATTGCCAATTAATTTAATATTTTCACACGACTATTTAGTCGCATCTTATTTTAGATACCGTCACTCTCAGTTGCCATGACGAAAATCGCCATTTTTAATATAATCAAATGCCAAATGAATACTCACAGCTGTCAGTTATCTTTTGAAAATAATTAATAATCATGACCAGACGCTTAAATTATACAAACGAAGCTTATTAAACTTATTTATTATTTATGTGGATGTGATACAGATATCAAGAATTCAAAATCATTTTCAAATAGTCAATTTTGCGTCAGCAAATATTCAAAATACCCAAACATCCCACTTGAATTCATTCAACAAGCGAAAACTACCACCATCGAGCCAAAACAAGAAGGTCGGGTATTCTATTCATGGTATCATTTACGCTACTTTACTACACATTTCTTCGAAACCGGTATTCATGCGCATCGAAACCGGTTTAGAAGACTCCGATGGTCACGTGGGGTCAAATTCCTCGAGCAACCCCGCTTCCTATTGGCCCAAGTCGGATTCGACGCATTCCGACGAAGGTCTCGCTTCGGGGCGTTTCCCATTCTTCGGGTCTCCCCGTCTGCCATCGGATGAATGAAAATTCCGCGAATTCTTCGGGATATTCTTCACGTTTTATATGGGTTTCGGTTAGAGAACCAGATTTAAGGTGTCATAGTCAAAATGACCGAATTTGCCCACAGATAGGTTGATTTTCCCGCCCAATTCCAAATTTATTTCATAAATTAACTAATTTTTGTTGAAATTCACGCATGCACAAAGTAAATTTGGGGAATTTCGGGAGACTCTACAGTCAAATATTAAGCAAGTTGGCCCAAAATGGCCACTTTGTTGACAATATTTTGAAAACTAAACACTTTTGGAAAGGACAACCTTGCACAAACTTGCCCTAATTTTTAATACTGAATATAACTATCAAAAATTGGTGTTTCCGGTTGAAAAAGTTGATTTTGGGTGGTTTTCTCAATTTTGTTTTGAAACTGGTTTTGTATTAATAGTAATCAAAATGTTGTAGAAAATCCATTAAAGTAAGTCCTTTTCAACAATAAATGCGACTCAAATTGGTAGAATCCAAAAACCTGATAATATATAGGGTGCTCCATTTAAAATAAGAAAGTTGTTGCCTACTTCCAGTATAACTGGGAGTGTGGCCATCTTGAAAATATTTTTGATCGCTAGTCCTTAATGACTTGGGCAAACTGTCCAATTTTCAAATTTCTTTAAATTACGGTTTGCCAGATATCAATCGCGGCAGTTCGCGGTGGGACACCCTGTACAGCTGTTTTTGTTTTGTACCCGAACAATTCCCGATTCGAATTCTTCTCCAATCCAGTCCAGCCTCGTGAAGCATGGCATTCCTATACATGTTTGCACAATACAACAGATTTTTCGAATTGTGATACTAATTTTATAATTAGATTTTTAAGTTTAGAGCTGTGCGTGCATCTAGAAGATAAAGAAGCGTGTTTAAATTCACATAGAACGTCTTAACAATGAGTTTCTTCCGCAAATCAACATATCAAGTAGCCAAATGAGTGAAATTGCCGTTTAGATTAATCGAGAGCCATTCGTAGCAATAAGCTCGGCCAGTTTATACAGGGATACGAGTAGGACGAACCTTTCAAGTTGCTAAATATTTGTTGATCCATCAAGTAAAGCCAGTTAGTTATTCTTAGATACCCTTAATTCACTCTGTACGAAGTGCACTCTTAGTAACCCACACTCATGTACATTTTTGTAAATATTTTGTTTAATTTTTCGACCATTTCTTTATCGCCAACATTGTAATAGACAACATGTTAGCCAATAATCTTTAGAAGTGTAGAGTTTGGTTTACTTCCTCAGAGTAGAGCTCATTGCGTTCGATTGGGTTCCCAAACAAGCCGTAGACTAAACTACCTTTAATTTCTAGCATAAGGATTGCCTAAAATTATAATGTTCACTTAAAGTTTTATTAAAATGTATTAACCCGTTGCCGAGTCTTTATATCATTGTTTCCTTTCCATTTGATCAATGTTTTTGAAGCGATTCTTATTAACTTTGACTAGACAATATGCGCGATCGAACACTATCTTGAAAAACGTTGTGAAAATGTTATTTTATTAGAAACTTATCAACAAACTAAACAAAAATAAACAGCCCAGAAAAATCCATTTTTCAGAGAAACTGTTGAAAAACTGTTATACACGCATCATAGTAACTGCAGAATTTCCAGCTGAAGTTAATGAAATTATTGGTATTAAAACCAAATCGAAACTGAAAACCTTTGAGAATGTTCAGTACGTTAACAGGATCATCACACAATAAATCGTAAAAAAAGAACAGCAGGGTTAAGAGCACGTCCTTAACAGGCTAATGCAATGACTTTGCAATTGAAGAATTTACTGAATCAGTAGGTACATAAACTTGAAGACGTGAAGACTAGACTTTATTTTGTTCGTTATTTGTGAGGCTTCTTTATGGCCTCTTCTTGGGTTCTTTGATATTGATTGTCTCCCCGTCTTTTAGTGTTTGAGTTTTATTCGTTATAACTGTTTACTGAGACTTTCTAGATTGCATTTTCAGATTTAATCATTTTCTCACTACACTTGAAGAAATGCGCTTAAAGTTTTAACAGATGGTTCATAAGGATTTCCCCGTGAAATAAACCCGAGAATTTTCACCAGAAACGTTGTGTTTTTGTTTTTGAGCATTAAAAGATTATTGCAATTTGGACTTGAGAAATTGACTAACGAGAAACTCACGAAGATGAAAGAGGCAACATCAGAATTTCAACATGAAAAAAATTTAAATTTTGAAAAGAAACGACACTAGCAGAAGACAAACTGTACATGGAAAGTTCAAAAACTTGAAGTTGTTACGTTAAGAGTATGTCATAATCACGCTAAGCGCATGACTTATAATTATAAGTAAAATTCTAAAAATCCCCATGTATTTAAGTTTAAAAAAAAACGTTTTGGAAAAACTTTTATTGTACAAGAGAAAGTAAAGAAGATTAAACAAAAATCGTACCAACACGATCAGAATTCAGACATCAACAAAGGAAATTTTTGCTGAGAATCTAAAAGAAACCAACAAGAATTAACGAGAAAGATTATTTCCTTAGAACAAATCCGAGAAATTTGCTCAGACACCTTAAAATTAAAATGTTGAGGTTTTTAGCTACGTTAAGAGCATGTCTTAATCACGCTAAAAGCATGACAAATAATCTTTGTAAATGAGGAATTAGCTGAATCAGTCCCAGTTAACCTTTAAAAAATTAGTTCTTAACACTTTTGCAGAACAGAAAGTAAAGAGGTTGAAACAGACGTCCCCCCTAACTAGAAATATTGATGATAACCCAAAAGAAACCGACTAGAATTGATGCAATGAGACGCATTCAAGGAATTTCCGCAAACATCTTAAAAACGAAATGGTAGAAATGTAGAATTCAAGAGATTCAAGAGGTTTTTAACGCTTCCGCGGAAGAGAAACTGATGAAACAGACTCCGATCCAACAAAACAAACAGGAGAGAAACTCAAAATTTAAACATCAAAGAACAAAAATTTTAATGAGAATGCAAAAGAAATCAGAATTGAAGAAATTTTATTATTTCAATACAAAAATTCCAAGAAATTTTCGCTAATTCTTTAGAAGGCGAATTTGACATTTTTTATTCGGCTAAGAGCATGACTTATGATCAATGAAATTGGTGATTTGGGAGTTGCCTGAATCAAACTATAGATTGATTAAATTAAAAATGTCACAGTCCGATTTCTATTGTTTTGTCAGCATATTTTCCGAAAAAGACAATGTAGTTCTGGCTGAAAGCGGCGTTTTTGCTACAAATTGTACCTAATAAAAAAGACCTAATCTACAATGGGAATACTCTTTTATCCTCCAAATTCAAAAGGAGCAGATCTAAATAGAAGCGCTAGTTTTATATAGACAAGAATAGAAAATTTAACAGGAGATTGCTTCCTGGCTTCCGATGTTTCAACCTTTATTTTTAAGGCTCTAACAAAAAAATTGTTTCAATTCTTTTGTACAAAATAAACCAGAATATCAAATGCAATCAAAGGAAGTAATAAGCCTTGTTCTATGGAAGTAAGCGAATGGTTACGCGTTAAGTGTAGTTGATAATTTGGCCGTGAGGGAGCGGTGTTGCCTATGTTTCCAAACGTCGGTTGAACGCGAGAATTGTAACGGGTCTACCGGTTGCCCGGATATTTTCGCATGCGAGGATCTTGACAGCGCTGGCCCCGGTGAATGGCGCGCAGTTTGAAAATTTACATTTAGCGCCGTGAAGTATTTTTCAAAACAAATTGAAGGGGGATACAGTAAAGTCCGCTTATAATGAACCCGGTTATAGTGAACTTTCGGTTAAAACAAACTTTTTTCCTTTAATTGAAATGTCGTCCTTAAGGACCAACGTATTTTTTACTGGTTATAACAATCCCGTTTATAACAAACTTCCGGATATAACGATCACTTTTTAGGTTAGTTGTATATTCACTTTCCGTTTATAACGAACTTCCACGCTCAGCAACACCAATCGTGCGGAGTTGTTTATATTAGTGAGAGCGAGAGACAGGCAGTGACTAGTTGTTTTGGCCGCGTTATGTATGTAAATCGTTTTAGAATGGAAAAACAAAAACTCAAAGCTTTTTCACAAAATGAAAAGTACGAGATTATTAGCAAAATAAAAAGTGGAGTAAAGCAGAGTGACATTTGTAAGGAATTAGCACTTGGAAAGTATACTGTTGCAACAATATGGTAAAACAGAGAAAACATTTTATCAGTGTATGACAAAACAAATATTAGATGTAGGAAGTTAAAATTATCTGCACATGAAAAGGTTGACAAGGGACTTATTAAGTGGTTTACTAAAAAAAGACAAGAAAACGTTCCCATAAGTGGCAGTGTTTTGCAAAAAAATGCTAGTGAAATGGGGAGTAAAATCAAAAACAAAGAATTTGCTAGTTCTAAAAGTTGGGAAAAGCGTTTCAAGAAGAGGCATAATATCAGTAGAGGAAAAATTGTTGGAGAGACTCCCGGTGAAAAATTCTTCTTATGAAAACGTTAGAGGCGATAAAAATGAAACGTTTTCTATAAATCTCTTAGATGCAGTCAATTTCATTCATAGAGCTTGGCAAAAAATTAGCCGAAAAACCATTGCAAATTGCTTTAAGCATGGGGGATTTGAAAGAAAAGAAAATGATTATGAACCAGACAATAAAATTCTACTTAACGAATGGTTAGAAAAGTATAAAGACTCTGACTACGAGTACGACACAGACGAAGATGTCCCAATGTTGTCGAAGAACAAGTTAAAACCAAATTGAGTGATTTCAATTTCTTCGAATATGTGAGCATTAATAATGGCATTCTTGCAAGAGAAATGTTGACCGATGAGCAAATTATAGACTCCGTAACCTCATCTACAGCTTTAATCGATAATGAGAAAGATGAAAATGAGAAAAACATCTATTTTTGCAGCAGAAATGTACAAACAAAAATTACAGACTTTATGAAGTAGATTTCAAATTGAATTTTGTGTGTTCTTTTTGTGTTCTTTTTAGACATACCTACTAACTTCTATTACTCTATGTAAAAATAACGAAATAAAATACATCACGTTTTTTTGTATTATTATTCGCTTATAGCGTCCTCCGGATATAACGAACCAGTTTTAGTTCATTTTTCAAGTTCGTTATATCCGGACTCAACTGTATTTAAAATAAATTGCATTTGGTTTCCTAAATCGTATTGGTAAGAGGGTTTTTGAACTCCGTACCGATTTTCCTGCAGCAACACTTTCAAAAATGTGTTGATGGTTTCAAACGGAAAGGAAAGTGAAGATAATTTTTTTAAGTCAGTAATAAAGATAGCAAAGATTTAAAATAAATAATAAGGGTGATCGTGCTGTTTGACTCCCTCCGAATTTTTAGCGTTTTCTTTTTTTTCCCTTAAAGAACACTTTAAATGAAACAGTTTTAGCGGAAAAAATTCCCAGATGGTCCATAAATTAAGCCAAAAAACACTCACAAAGTTTGAGGAAAATTACCATTTATAGGCCAAATTTCTCGCGGCGTTGCCAAACTGCGCAAAACTTTTTCAGTTTATAAAAATTGTTTCCTTGGATATATCTAGCATGTAGATTTATTCAATTTGGGTAGATTTAGATTATTTAGATATTTTCAGGTTATTAACTGTATTGCCTTTTTCTTAGTTTGAAATTTTATCCATAGTTAGGTTAGGTTACAACTGAATTACTCATTGATCAACTTTGATCAGATCGTAATGATAATAAATGTCCAACGGGGAGTTTAATAAAAAAAAAATCAAAAATTGCCTTTTTCATTAAGAAATCACTTCAACCATGCTAACACAAACAAACTAACTGAAAATTAACCCAAATGAAAAAACGCAAAAATACGGGGCAACACGGCATTGGTGAGGAATTCCAGAAAAAGACAAATAATCGCCATCTGACTAGCGACGGGCTAAATAACCTCAATCAAAGGACGACGTTAGAAAAGATGCTAAAACTTTTGCGAAAAACACAATTACTATGCGATCTTAGCGACAGTTTTGCATGTGGACTTCTGAATGGTGGATTCCTAATACACGATTTAGCAGAAAATAGGACCAAACAATTTAATTTTCGTGCATAAATAAGTGATTTTGGATGTATTTAGTACCGTTCACATCATTTTCAAACTGCGCGCCATTCACCGAGGCCTGAGCTGTCAAGATCCTCGCATGCAAAACCCTCCGGGCTAGCGGTAGACGTGGACAAGCCGCAGTTTACTGGCAACATGGCACTTCAATCAAAATCCCATGTCAAATCGCACTGACATTTCGTGCGCGTACATAAAAAACAACATCGATAAACCTTAATTATCTGTTTTCGTTCATTAAACTATGATTAAGTGCGACATTGACGCGTTCCCGTTTTAATTTGGCTCCAAGTTTTCAGCCCCCCATAGTGCATAGGGAAATGAGACTATTCGGTAACGCTACTGACGCAATGATCGTTGAAGATGTGGGTAAGTAATTGTTGGGGCTCCTGGGGCCTCCCCCCTAGAGTGTTGGCACGAACTCATAATCAAGGTGTTGTTGTGAAGTTGACAAAGCTTTGCTACGCCTATACCTGTGCTATGGTTGAGCATGAAAGACTGATTAGGAGCTTTATTGTTACAGAACAGGCAACCAGCGACAAGCTGGTTGAAGAGAACTGGCAGGTGATAATGAACATTTGTGATAAAGCAGGCAAGTCCAGTGATGATGCCAAGGCCTGGCTGAGGGCCATTGTGAAGCGGCTTTACAACACTGACCCCCATGTTGGGTTGAAGGCTGTCACGGTGAGAAACCGAAGCATAAAACTTGTCCGAACCCCACTTTGCTTGAACAGTGAGTCACGCTATTCCGTTTTAATCTCTTAAGCTTCTAGATGCCTGCATAAAGAATTCTGGAAAAAATTTCCACGTCGAAGTGGCCTCCAGGGAGTTTGAGAACGATTTCACTAAGCTCATGACCAAGGGGCATCCGCAGGTGGCCAGAAAACTGCGAGAATCACTGAAGCGCTGGTGCGACAACGAGTTTAAAACCGACGTGCAGCTCAGTCTGATCCCCGCATTGTACCACAAGCTCAGAAGCTCTTATGATTTTACGTCCACAGATACGGTAGGTTTTTCATGTCAGACAGACAGTCTAGTCAACATTCTAAACTTTCGTAAAAATGAAAATGATGGAGAAATTGTGAGAACGCTACTGAATACTACGCTACAGGGGGGTCAAAGTGCCTACAAACGGTGACACGCACTTTCTAATCTGACTAAAGTGAGCTACTGGACATTTTTGGATTTTGGGCTCAATTTTCTCAGCATGGCTTTGAAATGGAGAACTGTTCTACTTCACTTGTTTTGATATGACCGAAAAACGTTAATTAACTGAAAATTTGTTCGGATTTCGGGAATGCCTAATGCTTTGAAAAAGTCAGTCTAATTGAATTTTTCTTACGCAGCCCACAAAGACAAGACCAACGAAAACGAGCGATCCAAACGCAGTGGAGTCCCAAGAGGAGGAGGACCAAATCCTGAAAGCCATCGCGCTGTCTTTAAAAGAAACTACCGGTTTGTAAAGCAACTCGGTTGCCCCCCACGGTGGCTAATTATTGGGGCCTTGTTGCAGGGTCGCCCAAGAGCACATCATTAGGCCAACCAGCCCCTTCTTTGTATCCCACCGTGAACAATTTGGCAGCTCTTTCGATTTCTGCGCCCAACCCCCAACCAGCCAAGGAGCTTCGCAAAGTACGCGCCCTGTACGACTTTGAAGCGGCTGAAGACAACGAATTAACGTTCAGTTCGGGGGAAATAAGTGAGTTTCCACTAGTCTCTAGACCCCATAGGTGACGCTTATTCATTACGCTTTATTCAAACAGTTATGGTGATTGACGATTCCGACCCTAATTGGTGGAAGGGCAACAACCAGAGGGGCGAAGGCCTGTTTCCGGCCAATTTCGTTACGGCCGACCTTTCAGTGGAGCCAGAAAAGTTCCGTAAGTCCATTATAGGGGAAAAACCGGGACAAATTGGCAATTGGGTGTGCTGTTTCAGTGATAGAAAAAGCCAAGAAAAGCGTGCAATTTAAAGCAGAAGTGAAGGCGGAGGAAAAGGAGCCAGAAGACATCGAAATCAACGAGGACAAAATCAACCGGCTGTTGCATCTGCTGCATGAGGCGGACCCGACTAATCCGGAAACCGACACCGATGAGTTGTTAAGTTTGGAAAGTTAGTTTTCCATAAGAAAATTACATCAGAATTTATCGCCGAGTTATTACAGGGGAAGTGATTGCAATGGGGCCCCTGATCGACACAGAACTAGAGCGGGTGGACCGCAAACACGCACAACTAACTCAACTCAGCGCCAACCTTGTGGAGGCACTCGGGCTGTATCACACCCTAATGAGGGAGCCCCAAATTCCCAACAGCTTTGAGCCCACATACGGCTACGCCCCTGTAGCCCCGCGCCCAAATGTATGTTGCTGTTCGCCGCGCGGCCTGAAGTTAATTTCGTTTTTTTACAGCAGTTTCCGCAGCCGCCCATGGGTATGTACCAGATGCAGGGGCCTCCGCAGGCCTACCAACCCCCGTTGCCGCATCCCCAACCCTACCCGATGCCCCAGATGATGCCCAATCTCCCAATGGGCGCTCCCCAGCCCGGCAGCGGCGCCCCGCACGGGTTTCCACCCGTAATGGACGAGCGGATGATGGCTCAGTATTCACAAGGAGTAGCACAGCCCCCGTTTCCCAACAGCGGCCCCTTTTCGCAGACAAACTTCCAGGGCGGTGTTACAGGCGCCCCTCAGCAGCCCCACTACGTCACGTCGAGCACCCACATGCACTAGCGGAATTACTATATTCTCTAAATTATTATTTTATCAGGCCCAAAGGCGGGTTGATACGAAATACAGTTAGAACGAAAATTTCCGCTGAGCACTGAGCAACTAAAAATCAAGTTAAGCCAATATAGGACCTGCATTATCTGTATATTATTTATTCGAATGAGAGATAGATTTGTGATTATTCGTTGTGTAAAAATATACCAATCATTGCGAGTTATTTTAAGAATATGGGGTTTTTACTGTGGCACAAATTAGTGTTTTGTGTGGCCTATTGGACTTACCCCAAGTTCCCAGCATAGTCCTAATGGTCACTCACTTTGTGAGTGTTTATAAAACTTCCACTTTATACCCAAAATGGCAAATACACTAAACATTCGGAATTATTCCGAACTTACACGTTCTCTGCATAGAACGCAACAAAAAGGGGCTCTAGATAACCTCAAAGGGTCATTGACCGTTGGAAGCTTTTCTATGTAGAGCCCCATAGTTTGATGTGGGGTGCTGAGTACTGAAGGGCACTGGTTATGACTAGTTACTGATTAAGGCGCCAGCCCTTAATGGGGATTTTTTTTGCAAATATACTCGGAATGAACGCAAAAACTAGTTAAGTAACTGACAGCTGGCGTCGAAAGGCAAATTGCAATTGGCGACTGTTAAATGCAATGTCTCGCTTTAGTTTTGCATAGATAAGAGAGATAGAAATAGAGGACTGTGATTTGAAAATAACCGTTACTAAGGCGGTTTTTACTAGATAAATGGGAGGCGTCGTCTATTGAAATTTTATTTTCACATTTATTTAACCAGTACGTTATAGATTATTACATAAATATAAAAGTAAGACATAACCTTTCAACGTCACGTTCAAAGAAAATAAAAATATATTACTACATAAGTCTATAAAAATACAAACAACTGATAAGCTACGTTACGTTAAAGAACAGGTGAGGTTTCTATGAAAATTGAAGAATAACCACTCGCTCAAATAACTTTACGAATTTCAATGTATGTTCAGGTCGAGGGGAGAGAACTGTGATATCGATAGTACTTTAAAGCTGTACAATACTATTTGCAAAATTTGGGATTTATTTACAGCTAACGCCGATCAGGTACATACTTGTAATATGTACGAAAAAATTCACTGCTTAGATCCAGCCGAAATGCCGGTCACCGTCGAGCAAACGACTAATATACAAAAGAACCTAACCTAAGATAGGCCCGATCCCAGTAACCGTCATTAATCGCTCGACTTAAGTTCGGTTCAAAAGCCCATGCATTCACTAACTATAAGAACACCGTAAAACTAAATTGCTATGACGCGATCGATAGACAGGTCTCCATAAGAACAAGCTTGTAGCTCTGATTGGGCGGCTGGCGCCTCCATTCGGCCAATGGAAACTATCTAAGCTAATGACGTTAGTCCGCATGGCCAGCGGCCGTGCCACGAAGAGCCACAAGCCGTGTAAAACCATATTTAAATTAAGCAAACAAAATTTCAAACGATAACCATCCTACTAATATAGTCGCAAAATATTACAAACCAATAAGAACGCAACAGTAAAACAAACCCTGGTGGGGGGGTGGTAGTCAGGATTTATTTCCATTGTCTTCACATTCTCACCGGGCTTTTGATTTTACCGTTGCATTACGTTAACCTACCAATCTTAGCAGATAGAAAACGGGCAGATACGCAGTTATTCTGCCGGTTTTTCCGCTTCTGTTGATGGGGTATCGACGCCCGTCGCCGCTTCTTCTACTGGATCTGCTGCTTCTGTGCTGGTTTCTTCTTTAGGCGCTGCCGACGTTTCTTCCTCTTTCTTCTCGTCTTCCGAAGCGTCTGCGTTATCTGCACTGTCCTCCTCTTTGGCCCCGTTTTCGGTCGCCTCTGGCTCCTGCGGACAAGTCAAAGCCCATTTAGCTTTAGAGGAATGGATTGGAAAATTGCTACTCACTTTGGAGGACTCTGCAGCGTTGTTATTCGCCGACTCTTCCTTTTCCTCGTGAGAGTTGGTCTCCATCGGTTCCGGTTCGGACTTTGTCTCTGAAGACTCTGCTGGAGAAGCGTCGTCTTTCGACACTTCGCTCTTGTCTTCGTCTTCAGTCACTGAAGAATCCTATTGAAAATAGCACATGGGAAAAGCGCAATTTTTTCAATGGAATTGCGTACTTTGTTTTCATCCTGACTCTCCACCGTCTCCTCTATGACGGGTTTCTTGGATCGCCGACCTCGGCCTTTACCCGAGGGCGTTGCGGCCGCACTGGATTTTCGCTCTTTCTTCACTGGGGGCGGAGGCGTTGCCGTCGCCCCTTTGGAGGCCGAGCGTGTCATCCGACGACCTTCAGGTGCCGCTTCCAGTCCCTAAATTCCCATAAAACTCAATGTCTAGCCGCAATATCAAACGCCTTCACTCACCTTCAGGATGGTCTCGCTTTCTTCGCGCACTTTGTCAATGACCGAAGCTCTAGCTGATTTGGATCTCCGACTTTTTGGCGCCTTTTCATTCTGAAACAATGTTTTACTTTACAAGGGTGAAATCGAGAAGAAAAATTGTAGACTCGAAAAAATACATAAAGACATAAGCTCAGCTGGTAAACCATGCAAAACTGCATCTCATCAAGCTAAATCGCCTATTTACTGGTCATTGGAGGAGCAATGAGCGCCTGAAGCCCCCAAACAGCTCTTAAACATCTTAAATTTTCCCTCCAAAAAGTAGCAGCCAAGCTACGACGTGCCGTTGTTAAAGCAAGCGCTACGAGCAGTGAAACATCGCTACTAACGTATGTCGTGCGCTTGATTCACAATTCGCGGCGTACATCGCTGGATTTCTTCATGGAAGATTCCCATGGCGTTTTCCTAATGGTACCTGCACAGACCGAACCCGGCCTGGATCCACATTAGGAATCCATCCAAAATTCCGCGTTTAGACGATGAACAAGCTGCCTATAGCCGGCCGTTCAACCTGACATTAGCCAACTCTGGTCGCAGTCAAATATTATGGGCACATTGCAAGGAAAAAGGGCCAAATCCGCCACTCTTTGGCACTAACCTGGCTGTTCTCCTCCTTAGCGGCATTATTGGTATTGGCCGATTCCACGTCGGACATTTTCACCGCTTAATATCGAATATTTGCCACACAAACGAACACTTTAACCGCACGAACGTTCCGGGTCCTTGTTTACTCGAAGAAATGGCGGCGAGCGTGGGTCACGTGATGCGACAGCAATGTCGCCCGAGCTCATGTCTGCCAACCAACAATCTGTCCGAAAAACGCCTAGTTGGGCGCTAAAACTGCAATATTCGCATATAAATCTAGTTAAAATATGCTAATAATTACAGCAAAATAACGATTAATAGGACTAATTTAGCCCTAAAACTGCCAGAGTGTTTTAGCTAGTCAATGTTGCCAATAGCACGGTGTTGCTGCTGAAGTTGCCTATACGCTAATTCAAAAATCTAACCGTCTCATGGCGGTAAAATTATAAACTACACTTAACGAGTGGAATTTGGTTTACTTCGTTTGCTTACATTTGGTGTTCGGTGATTTGTTTTGTACAAAGAACATTGTTTTGACCACTATTTCTCTATGAAAAGTAATGGGAAGTTATACTGCATAATAGAGAGTTATTGGACAAGCTAAATACTGTCATGCAGTACTAATGTTATTCCTTATTTTAATACTGCATTTGCGTTATTTCTGTAACGAAATGATAGTTATTGGAATGCCTAGTT
>NW_026017213.1:1336911-1353586 GCF_020466585.1 Dendroctonus ponderosae
AACACAGCTGGATTAGTTTTGTCTTCCAAGGCAGCTGGTTTTCCTTCAATCAAACATAAACAGTAGCAAAAATCACTTTTTTGTACAAATACTTACAAGTTATGAAATGTCGTAAGCAAATACGATCATTTCTCATATAGATTTCACGTAGAGGCACCCGTTTTAAAGCCTTAACACAAGCATTTCGACGTTCACTAGAGAAAGCATTCAAATCATCTCTCTCTTGCTAAAATCTGAAAAAAGAAACCGTATCTCGTTCAGCACGCATTGAGCATTAAACGACACTGCAAAAATGTGGCATTTTGAACCAATTGTATAAGTAATACAAGATTTAATACGTAGTTAAACGTAATGTTTACATATGTAAACAAGTAGTCAATTGGAAATGGGTGAAACTGGGTTATGTTTATAATGAAATAACTTGCAAGCGGACGTCAGAACTGTCAACTGCCAGTTTAACGTAGAAAATAAAACGTACAGTATCGGGGCACAAATACTACAGAACAGTACTTTAATTTTGCAGTACTTATTTTCTAGACTGATTTTCGCAGGCGTTTGTGTCAAAATAGCGCAAACTATAATACTGCATGAACGTATTGGCCTACCAATAACTCTCTAATATACTTACTGTCTGCATTATTTCGTGAGTGACAACCCATTATGAACAGTATTACCAAACACCGGTATTTTTTTTTCATATTCGCAGCAATATCAACATAAATTAGACCCTCACCTTTCGCTTGTTAACCAAGTGTTACTCGTTATCCTCCCTAATTGATTACGTTGCGCACCGCGCCTATCGGAAGTTAAACGCGCGAATAGACAGTAAAGTGGCAGACTAGAAATTCCACTTTTGTTAAAAAACGCAGAAAACCGTTGATTTTGTGGCGTGACAAATGTGAAAAGTGTTTTAGCGGTGTTCTTGTGCTAAAAAGTGTGGAATATTTGTCGAAATCATCGTCAAATCGATGCAATTGGCATAGAAATATGTCGCACACACGCGCAAATAAGGCGCATATGGCGCAGACAGACGCATAAAGAACGCCGATGCAATCCAGGTATGTCAATTTTTTGCGTAAAAATATTAAATTCAAACCCATTGCGTGAAAAGGTCCTCGCATATTGTGCGCTTTATTAAAGTTAATGCGTGTAAAGCGTAATTGGCCCACTTTATTGGTCAATAAATCGGAAAAAGGAAACTAGGAAAAAACTCACGTCTTGTTGACGTATTGTACCGTGGATAGCCGGGTATCAAACTCTTTCTTCAGCTTCCAACTTGTATTCACCTCGGTATAACTTTAAATACGGAACAGGAGCACAATAACTTCAAAATTATCGTCAACTTCACAAACAATAACAATAACAGACGGAAAACTCGCTCTTCCGACTCGCGGGGTTTAACCTTTTCTGCATCCGGTCGTTGCTGTCATTTCACTCCTCCCCTCTGGTTCTTGTCGCCGCTTATATAGTTTCCTCCAGGTAACCCAGAAGGTTCTCGAAATCTCCAGCCCAGGTGTGAAATTTCCCGCTTCTAAGTGTCATATTTGACAGTAAATGGGGCTCCCCTTTACTGAAATTCCATCAATTTCGATCCCCCCATTCCAAACGTGAGTACCCCAGGCCATTTCCGTTACAGTATTTTACGCTTCAAAATGTTAAATGACTTGACGACCTGTCAGGTCAGAACCATAGATAAAGACAAGAACAGCCCCCTTAATACTGATATGGATTTATTGTTCTATGCTAGTAATAATAAACGGGTAATGAGCTGTTAAATTCTGGCCTGCGGGAAGCCGCTAAGGCGCAGCGGGGTGTTGAGATGGCGGATGCAGGCGGCCCCCTTGCAGGTGACCATCTGCTTGAGGACGTCGTGCAGAAAGCCCCTCTCGGTGCGGTTGAGGTGATCGTAGCGATTCTGCAGCTCGAAGGGGTCTGAAACCGCGTCAATTAAGCGTACAGGCTACCGAGAGGATTTGCATACCTATGCGTAGGTTGTAGAAGGTGATGAAACCGGTGGTGAATTCGCAGTAGAGGAAGTTGTGGGACAAGTTGATGGTGCGCAGACAGGAGTAGGTGTTGTTGTTGGCGTTCATGCAGAAGCAGAACTGGCCGCCCGTCCATCTGGGCGCGGTGCGCCAGTGGTCATTGTTGTGCTCGAAGCAGGTCATCCGTTCATGATGGCAAACTTCCTCCCGTTTCTTCTGCTTGCGCAAGCGGGTTTTCTCCTCCAGATCCTCCACTTTCTCCCCAGGGCTCTGGCCCTCCTCGTCGCAGAAGCAGTACTTGTACTCGTCCTTGCGTTGATTCCTCTTCTGAAACCCCACTAGTTACACACCATGTGGAGCTGGTCGACTAACGAGTACCAGATATGGCTTGATGATGGTGCCTTCAGCAGTGAAACACACACACTGCTTCTCCTCGTCGTCCAGCACCGCTTTTTCCTCGCGGCATTTGTACTTGCGCCACTTGCCGTTCTCCTGCTTGCAAAACCAGCGTTGCCGGCCCCTGCAGGGCCACTGCGCCTCATTCAGGCACTTGAAGGCGTCCCGGCTGGCCCTGGATAGTGCTCCCCCTGAAATCTTCGGGTTGAGTCTGGCGCGGCGCCCTTACCACCCATTGCCCACCTTTCCTGGTTATCAAGTTGGTGCTCAAATAGTCGCCAGGTTTGGCCTTGGCCCCGTCAAGGGGCGTGTTCTTGAACAGCTGCACTAGCAGCTCGTTGTTGAGGTCGCTTGCGTTTTGAGGTACTGAGTACTGTAGCAGGTTGCCTTCGTGTCTTTTTGTCTCCAAATGGGGCGTCTCCCTGCGGCCCGAGCTGAGCATACGACCAGTTAATGTAAAGGTAACGAAAAATTGAAGCTTACAACCTTTCAATTAGGAAGGTGTCGTGCCATTTAACGCGCCTCCGGTTGAAGAGTAGCGGGAGGATGGAGTGGCCGTCCATCTGGGGCGGCACACGCACGCCCGCCAAGTCCAGGAAAGTGGGCGCCAGGTCGATATTGAGCACGATTTCATTCAAAGTGGCCCCCGGCTCTATTCCAGGGCCCCGCACTAGGAACGGCACGCGAACGTCGAACTCAAACGGGAAACTCTTGCCCTGAGATGCACCAGAATTAGGCTCGTCTATCGAAATTGCTGCTCCAGTCTAGCTACCTTTATCAGCCCAAACTGCCCCAAGTGGTAGCCGTGGTCGCTCGTGTAGACCACGTAGGTGTTGTCCAGCTCCTCCAAGTGATGCAGCTCTTTGACTACGGCCTCCACCGCGTCGTCCACCGATTGCAGCGTCTGCAGCCGCTTGGTCATCAGCAAGTCAGTGAAGTCCTTGTGCACCGCTTCCATCCGCCCGGTTACCTGTAGAATCCACTGCTTGTCTGGGTTTGGGGCGTAGTTGTAGGATGGAGTGCTGGGGGAAGTCGGCGATGTTTTAGTGAATTTCAATTCAGTAGGCAACACTTCTTCCAATTTTTGGAAGAGGAGGAGCAGGAGTTTTTGCTATCCCCACTAAAATCGCTGCACCCCAATGCGGTTTTTCGGGCTTTTAGGGGGTCATGGAATATAATTTTTCCGGGCGTTTTGTAAGTACAAGAGGCTTGCATCTTCAAGCGTGCTGGCGAAACATCAGGAAGAAATGCTATTCCCTGACCCCCAAAAAGCCCGAGAAACTCAACCAGTTACTTTGTAAATCAATGACCTGCCGGCGATAGCAGAGGGGAAAGCACCAAATTAAGGAATGCTGCTCCTTAGCAGTTGGGGGCGCGTATGGCGCCACTCACTGATGGGTGGTGACATTGAAGTACTGCTGGGCGTACTGCGGGGCGGAGTCTTCCGGCCCGTGGGGCGCAGGAAACGCCAGCACCAGCATGATCGGCTTATTCGGATACTGCTTCTTGGAGTGTCGGATGAAGTTGATTGAATCCCGCGCTATCACATCCGTGTAGTAATCCTTCTCGTACTCGAACCCGTGCCGCCTTGTCTGTCCGTTCATGTTGAGCGAGTAGTTGTAGTACTTGGAGTTCATGATGAGGCCGCCCCACTCGCGCCAGCCGGGCGGCACATAAGTCCCGTTGTACTTGTTCAGGTACTTTCCAAAATATCCTGCATGTGGGGAGAAAGAACGAGCGTTAGCCCAACGATTATTTTCTTGGCCAAGACATTTTCTGACCTGTTCGGTAGCCGGCGTTGGACAGATAGGTGGCGAACGACTTTGTTTCATGGGTGGCCTGCCAGCGGGGGCTCGAGCAGTTGTCTTTGTTAGTGAACACCTGATGGTTGTGAATGTACATCCCAGTAAGCAGGGAGCTGCGCGACGGGCAGCACATAGGGGTAGTGACGTAGGCGTGCCGAAATTCCACTCCCTGGTCGCGCACGTGCTTCAAGGTCTTCGGCATGTAGTTGAGGGAGCCCAGCTCTACGTCCTGGTCATCAGTAAGGAATAGCACGATGTTAGCCGGCCGTTGTTTGCGCCTACTGGACACATCGCCTACAACCACTGCGGCGCAGGCCATCAGGACCAATAGAACGCCCCTGTCCATCTCCTGGCCTAATTAATAATTAATCATTATAAAAGATATGTTAAGTCCGCCCCTGGTTTGTTAACAGTGGGTCAACTCTAGCTGCGCTGTACTTACAGGAATATCTAAAGTTTGTGGATCAATCGCAGCCACTTGCGCTGAGAGTCGGCCAAAGGGTGCATACCTACGACGCCATTGGTCGAATTAAGAGCCCCGTCTAACCTAAACGGTCGGTACCATTGGCCGCTTGGTACTCGCTTTGTTAGCGTGTTCTATGTCGACTGGGCTGGCTGCACTGCACTTGCCCATCCGTCTTGTTCAATTAAGCCAACTGCTGATGTACTGGGTGATCAAAAGTGCGTTCGGCCGAAGACTAGGGGCAATTTAAGCGCAAATAGATCATAATATTATGTTGTTGAGGCAAATGAGTCAAATTCGTGGTGAAAATCGAGTTGCTAGCCTTCAAAGTGGGGCCGAATGTCAATGTCTGGTGACTAATGGCGGATGATTGACTGTGCGTGACTTGATGTGTCATTAATTGGGATTTTCCAGCATTTTGGAGTTTTCCACTGCGGAGTTGCGGAATTTCTTGATCTAGAAGGTTTCTCCTGGTGGTTTTGTGTAATATTCCTGAGTTGAGGAAGGTTTTTCGCTGGAAAAGCGCTATTTTTCAGTTGAGTTCTTTCTGACGTCTACTGTCAAGGGCAAATATTAATTATAAATACAGAACATACCCAGGGGGGATATTTTGTGATTATAAACAGATAGGGGGATCCGTCAGTGTGCAGTTGGTGTCACTCTCTTTATGAACGACTATACAGGGTGATTCCTGAAGAACGGGAAATTCGAACGGAAGATCCGTGCCTATTTAGATGCAACTTTTCCAAATCGTTGGATTGGTTGCTTCTTCTCCTTCTCTTCTCTAGCCATTGAGCGTCCACTGCTGGACGAAGGCCTTTCCTAGTATCTTCCTAGTAGATTCCGAGCATGGCACGTTCCATGGCTCTTTGCGTTACGGTCAGCTTCTGCATGATGCTTTTCGTGAGGGTCATTTTTTGGAGTCCATAAGTTGGGACCGGCATGATGCACTTGTCGAAGCATTCTCTTATCACTGATATGGGTATTTTCCCTTTGAGGATGTTCCTTAAATTGGAAAAGGCTGCCCATCCTAGTTGTGTCCGTCTTACAATTTAATTTTGTGACCTAGATATATGTGTTCCTGGACTTTTTCGGTTACAGAGTTGTTGATTGTTATTTGTTCGTCCTCTTGGTGAGAGTTCGTAACTTTCGTTTTGTGCAAATTCATATTTAGACCGATAGCTTTGGATTTGGTATTTAACTCCGATAGCATGTCTTGTAATTCCTCAATACTGGAGCTCACTAGAACAATATCATCAGCAAAGCGGAGGTGACTTAGATAACATCCATCGATTCTTATACGTTTATTTTCCCATGCTAAGGCTTTGAAGACGTCTTCCATCGGCAGGGTAAAAGTTTAGGTGATAGTTTGTCCCCTTGCCTGACTCCTCTTTTGATCTTTACTTTGCTGGTAGACGTAACTTCGTCTATTCTGGCTTTGACGCAGGGTTGCCTTTTCATATATCGTTTTGATTAAGTTCGTATATCTCGAGCCAACTCTAGCATTATCCAGACTCTCAAATACTGCATGTGGTTCTATAGTATTCTATAGTTCTATAGTTTTCATATACAGGGTGATTAAAAATTGGCGTCATTCCTCTGGAGGTGTTGTCTGGCGGTGTTTTAGGAGTACAGAAAAAGTAGTTAACAAAATTAATTGCTATTAAAAACAGAGAAATTTGGAAAAACTGTATTAGAAAAACGGCAACAATTTTTTTCAAGGTAATCTGCCTAATTAAGATTACGTAAATACCTGTTGCTTCGTAATTATTTAAAACTCCGGTAAACATGGAATTATATGCAGAAAGTGACAATAAGATAGACAACGATAAACGGTAAATTCAACGGGAATCTATGAATGACAAAACCTATACTTCGAAGCTCAATACCTCGCATTATTAATTTGTTTACAAATTACAAAAACATGCATTTGAGTCTGTAACTCCAAACAAGTGTCTTCTCGAGCAGCTTCTCGTATTCGGTTAATTAACTCCTGCTCAATTTATACCGGTGTTCAGTAATCCATTGGTTTAATGTGTATCTTACATACGTGGTAGGAATATAGCCGGTAGTTATTTGGGACTGGGAAAGTGTCAGTTGTTGGGCAATGTTCTGAGTGCCCCTGAAAGGCTCTTCTGCAATTATGTCCAATATTTGTTCCTTTCTGTCTGTAACCCGAACATCTATTGTCGTCCACTGTCTTCCTGGAACCACTCTCCTCGCCCTTTGTTGGCGTGAGTTTTTCAGTTCTTCTGCCATGTTACTGTAAAATTTTCCCTGAACTAATCGCATATCCGCAAATTCGTGAAAGGAGATTCAAAGTAAGTCACAGTTTGACAAATTATTGTTATTATTGACAAGGGCATCCACCTGTAACTATGTGTAGTGTATTCCAATATGCTACCAATTAAACATGGAATAATTTCAAAAGAATGCTTCATAACAAAGTTGAAATTCGATTTTCAACTGTTAATATCTTCTAGAAATTCTTCTAGAAATATCTTCTAGAAAATAGTACCTTCCAAGTGAGCCCCTACTACCCCTTAAAGGGAATAACGCCAATTTTGAATCACCCTGTATAGTTTTGATTAAGTTCGCATATCTCGAGTCAACTCTAGCATTATCCTCTGACTCTCAAATACCGCATGTAGTTCTATAGAGTGAAAAACTTTTTGGTAATATACGAATGCTATTTGGATGGGTAGGTTATAATCCTCACATTTTTCCATAAGAGTTTTCAGAGTTGTAAATGCTCGCTTATTGAATGGCCTGGTTGGTTGCTTGGCCAGCCAGAAGTCCGGACTTCAATCCCTTGGACTTTTCAATTAGGGGTCAAAGGAAAATAGAGTGATTTTGTTCCAAAGTCTGAAAAACTGTTTCCCTTACGCTCTTTGCTCGCGTAGAAAGCGAAGAAACGTCCTGCGAAGTTCGACGTTTTCCGCACATTTAGTACGTGCACGGCCTGTGTTATCGTAGTTTTGTTCTGGTGTGTAGTCAGCACAGTTAACTGTGCCTAGCGCTTTGGTTGCGCGAATAACCAGAATGCCGGAAATTTCAAACTCTGGCCTACGCCTCCGCCTATTTTCTAAATAAAACAACGAAAAAAATCACTTTCAGCAGCAGGGTTTATTTTGCGATGGAAAAGTCGTAAATCACGCAGCGGGTTTTTCGTCGGCAACATTGGTCACGCCGGATACTTGCGAGGTGGCATCATCTGG
The DNA here is from genome assembly GCF_020466585.1 of Dendroctonus ponderosae. Lineage (NCBI taxonomy): Eukaryota > Metazoa > Arthropoda > Insecta > Coleoptera > Curculionidae > Dendroctonus > Dendroctonus ponderosae. The sequence continues at coordinate 1,344,779 of NW_026017213.1, forward strand.
GGCTGTGCCAGCGCACACCAGCGACGGGAACTTCTTCTGGAGCGCCTGCCGATACTTCGGATGGCTGATGCCGTAAACTATCGGATTGTAGACGGCGTTGGCTTTGGCAAACAACGAGCACCAAATGGTGGCCAGCGGGGTGATTTTTCCGTTGCCGAAGATGCCCGAGTAGTTGGTGACTAGGTAGGGTGTCCAGGCCATGAACCACAGCGAAATGGTCATAAGGGCGATTTTAGCCAGCTTGCATTCGGCGCTGGTTTGGGCAGCTTCGGAGGAGCGCAGCGACGCCACGTTCATCTTCTTGGCCTGCTCGCGCATTGACTTCTCATGCGCGGTCACGGCCTGCAAAGGCCCAATTATTCCTCTAGACACCTCCCCAAACAAGCCCCAATTGGTTGGACTCACCTGGACGATGAACCAATAAGAATAGATGATCAGTAGGAGAGGGGCGAAGTACACAAAGACTGAATAGACGATGATGTAGCTGCGGCTCAGAATGTCCCTGGTCAAGTAGTCGGTGCCGCAGGCCGTCATGTTTCCTTCGGGAACATACCGATTCCAGCCAAACAAGGGGGCGATGGTCCAGCCGGTCGACATTGCCCAGATCAGAAGAATGCGCAGCATGGCCGTCTTCTTCGTCAAAGGAGTGGCGCTCAGCCCCTTGACGATCACGTTGTAGCGGTCCAGAGCTATGAAGGTCATTGTCCAGATGGAGGCGCATCCGAACAGCGACCCGAACATGCCATAAAGCTCGCAGAAGAACGGCCCTGCGCCTCTAGACCTTAGAACTATCCAAAGCCAATCACTTTGAACCTACCCAACACCCAAGTCTCGTAGTAGCAGTTGATTACCATAGGCGGCGACATGGTGAACATCATCAGGAAGTCGGAGAACGCCAGGTTGACCACCAGGAGATTAGAGGGCGTCCTCAGCGCCTTGGTTCCCGTGAAAATATACACCACCTGCAGAGGAGGTTCAGATAGAGGAACGTTTGGAGACAGAACTGAGGCTGAGGGCTACCATGCCGTTTCCTATGACGGAGATGAAGCCAAGCACCCCAATCATGAACCCCAGAATGCCATGCCAAAGGGGGTTGAGGGGCGCGTATTGGTACCAGTAGGCGTCCACCAGGTGGAGCATTTCAGGGGGCACCTTGTCCACCACGGTCAGGTTACCTGCAACCAGACCAGCTAACGGGGCGCTTGAGACTCCATTGGGTCTTACCACCAAATCCCTGGGCACGTTGCGCCGCCCATGTAGCAAAACTGGAGCCTCCCAGCTGCACGGACATTGTGTATTTTGATGAGTAAAGGCACTGGTGAAGACGCTTGGGCCGCGACTCGGACCCGTTTGCCGCCCGTCTTGCCTTTATATCAGCGCCCATCTTATTCAATTAGAGTAAGCCACTTAAGATGGGTTTCTTATAGGGGTTTCTCCTCGGTAAGCCGATTACAGAATATTTGCGTCTTGGCTCTGGCACGTGCTAGACCTTTAGGTATATTCTGCTTTGTTACCATTTGTTGCAGCGCTGGCGGGTTCTTTCTTGAGGAACTTCTTCAGATGTTATACTGCATACTCAAAGGGCACGTTTGCAAAATGTCGTTCACTGGGCCCATCAGTTGCCTCGCATGTGACGTCATTTCACTGTCCAGCTTTTGTCCTGGATCGAATCATTCCTTCCCAGATAGCACAAAATATTACATACATATTTAGGAAATATTTATATGTTTGCTAAATATTTCAGATCAAAAGCAAATATTTCTTAAATATTTGTTTCTAATATTTAATTAGCATGAAACAAATAAAATAATAATAGTTTTTTTTAGTACGTAATACTTTTTGTGTCTATATATAACACCACTAACACGCAAAAAGTTAGTAATATATTATTTTAATAAGTGGGAACAAACTTTAGAACATATATGAATTTTCATTGATCAATAAATAGCAAATATTTAAGAGCAAAAGGAAATATTTTTTAAATGTTATTTCGAAAATATTTGTTTCTAATGCAGATATGCAGTAGGGTAATTAAACGCCAGAAACTTTGTGTTTTAACTTTAATAACTATTAAATAATGTTGAAAACTAATATTAACGAACACCAGCGTGTTCCCTTTTACCTTTTATTACTTTACACCAGTGACGTTGACAACTCAAAAGCAGGGTATGACCCGTAATTAACAAACTAAACTGGATTACCATTGCCATTCTACTACAACAGTTTCTAATATTTAAATAGCATGAAACAATTAAAATAAAAATAGTTTTTCCTAGTACGTAATACTTTTTGTGTCTATATATGACTTACATATCTTATAATTATAATGTTTACTATAAGTTAAACACCGTTTAGCTCTTTGGCAAATGCTGGTTAACAGGGTTTAACAAACTTCGGTTATTTTAAGCAAAGTTTCCCACTGTATTGACCTTTCAAATTGATGTCAGTTCTCAATGTCAGTTCGGGTGTGCGAGATTTATTGAGCAAAATTTCGAGATTTTTTCAAATTCGGGCCGAAAAGTGTTAAGTGGCTTAAAAATTACGCTTTCTTTTACAACTTGGCGGAATTTTCCCGATTAGAAGGGCGATTTTAGTAAAGAAAACGATATTTTTCAATTGGTGACGTTTGCTGTCAGGCTGGGGCGCAGCCCTCAGGCTTTGGTAGGCCTTAGATGCATTGAAAAAGTAAGTGTCCGAGCGGAATGAGAAATTATTAATTGGGTAGCTTTGAAGAATTCGTATCGCTCCTGCATTCGGCTCTGGTATTTGAGTATTTTGGCGATATGGCCGATGGGGCAAAAGTGACTTTTTGATTACATTGATTACTTTCAATATTTTTATTATTTCTATTACTCATGGTTCGGATTAAAATAAGCGCAAATTAGAAATATGTATTAACTGTTCGGAGATTTGCAAATAAAATAAAAAAATAGTAAAAGAACCATCCAACTCAGGTGTTCTGTGCCACGCCCATAGCCGAAAACTGTTAAAATTAGTGCAGCGCACTTGATACGCGCAACCATTGGAATTCCTAACCTCAACCGCAGTCGCGTACTTTATTTAACCTTCAGCTTTTTCCATAATGAATATTAGCTGGCAGCTCGACATGAGCGCTTAATAATCATGTTGTTCCAAAAGTGCCAGCAGCATGCTAAAGAGGCCTGGTTCACTGTGTGCCTTTTGCTGTGCGCGTTCGGGTTCCTGAAGGAAATCCGGCCATCGGAGCCCTTCATCTACGAGTTTTTGGTCGGAGAATGGCGCAATATCACCGACGAGCAGGTGAACCAGCTGGTTTACCCGGTGGGCACCTACAGCTACTTGGGCCTGCTGGTTTTGGTGTTCCTCATTACCGACGTGTGCCGCTACAAGCCCTTGATTATAATTTTGGGGCTGTCGGGCATTGTGGTGTGGGGCATGTTGCTCTGGACAACCAGTCTTTTGGCGCTCCAGATCTTGGAGGTAAATACCTATTCTATCTATTAGCTATCTAAGTCCACAAGATTTATGAAGGCTCCTAAATTACCGGTATCGTCAGCAGATAGCAATACGGAAGGTAATCCGATTAACTAAATAAGCTTTTATTCCAATTATGTAAATAACTGAGTGTTATTAAAGTCCAGATAAAGTGGCTTTAATATCCCAGTGACGCAATGCCGGCCAGTTTCAATTGCATCTATTATGCAAGCTAATTGCTGGTATGTACAAGGCCAAATCTGGCCGTGCAGGAAAATTTGCGATGACTTCAGACCATATAAAATCGGTTTAATGTTCGTAAATATTTAATTTACTTCTCAAGGCTTGTTCCTCTTAAACATTGTTTTTTTTTTTTCAGGGTTTTTATGGGGCTTTTGCCGCCTGCGAAGTGGCCTACTTCACCTACATCTACGCCAAAGTGGATAAGCAGTACTATCAGCTAGTGACTTCCTATACAAGGGCGGCCATTCTGATGGGGCGCTTTTTCTCCGGCCTGCTGGGCCAGCTGCTGATTTCCCTCAGAGTGCTCGACTATCGTCAGCTGAATTACATCACATTTGCCGGTAAGCATTAGCGTCTTTTGATTGTGTCCCACTCAGACTTGAAGATGGTTTGCAGCAATGCTGGCAGCGACGGTCTGGAGCCTTTTTCTCCCGCCGGTCAACCAATCCATCTATTTTCACCGCGATTCTGTCACCCCGCTCGTTTTCGGCGAGAAGACCAAGGGGGCCTTTCAGCTGATGTGGGGCCACCTGCGGCAGGGCTACGCCTCATTTTACATAATCAAATGGTCGATATGGTGGGCGCTGTCCACTTGTGGCTTTATTCAAGTGCAGATCTACATGCAGCCACTCTGGGCGGCAATTGTGTCCGATCCTACCGAGCCCATCTACAACGGCGTGGTCGAGTCGATTCTAACAGTGTTGGGATTTCTTGGGGCCTTAGCGGCGGGGGTACTCAAAGTGGACTGGACTACTCGCGGAGAGCTTGCGCTCACTTGCTGCTCTATTCTACAAGGGTTTGTGATGCTGATTGCGTCGCAGACCCAGTGGATTTTAGTTGGGTATGTTTGCTATGTGGTTTTCGGCGCTCTTTTCCACCTCACCATCACGGTGGCCAGCAGCGAGATTGCCAAGTGCATCAAAGAGGACAGCTATGGATTGATTTTTGGCATCAACACTTTTGTGGCGCTGCTGTTCCAAACGCTGCTCACTCTGGCCGCGGTTACCGGCCATTTGGGGTTCGCTTTACCCCCCCAAAGCCAGTATTTTGTCTATGGGGTGCTCCATGTTATATTGGGGGTTATCTACATTGTGATTGGCCTGATTTGCTGGCTGTCCAGCAAGAGGGACTATAGAAGGGCCAGTACGGTCCCGGAACCCCCGGCTCGCACAGTAATAATTTTTTAAAACCCCTCAAAGTGGGTTTTAAACAGTACCCCCTTTATTGAATTAATTAGTAGTATTTGTATTGGCTGTGAATTAGTTGTAATTGTTTCATTAAGAGCAACTGAGTATTAAAAGTGGGCGTTTGCCGCGATTGTTTAGTTATTCGTTGTAATTTAAAATCCAGTAAAAGTCCTAAGAGATATTTCCATCTTTTTTCCGTCTCGTCGGGGTGAAAGAGGATAGAGCTCCATAGAGTACCATAAAAATAAAAAGATGATCAATTCGAATTATAAAAACTTTAAAATTTATTCCTAATTGCCGACCACGCCTAATCATAGTTGAAAAGTTGTCTTCATTTGACGCACAGAGTACTACTCTAACCTCTGTGATCTGTGACTTGACGTTTGTTTGAAACGTAAACACTGTGGTAAACACAACAACAGGTCGTTAAGTGGGGTTTGAGAACAAATAGGAGTGAAATTTTTCCAAAATGTGGCCCCATCCTGCATGACAACGTGGTTTCGATGGAGACTGTGAAGGCCCGCAAGGGCAAGTCGAAGGAATCAATGAACGACGTGGGGCCCGCTCAAGAGCTCTGCCCGAAGCGCAGCTGGTTTAAAGTGAACATTGAAGTGGACATGGTTTCCACCTTGCTGCTGCTTGGGGCTCTCGCCACTCGCATGTACCAGTTGGACAAGCCCAGAAATATCGTGTAAGTAGTGCAGAGCGGAAACTGACCAGCCAGGTAATGATTAATGTTGCAGATTTGATGAATTGCACTATGGTAAGTACGTTTCCATGTACATGAAGAACACGTTTTTCTTCGACGCTCATCCGCCCCTGGGCAAGCAGCTTGTCGCCCTGGCCGCCTACGTGGCCGGATTCGATGGCCAGTTTAAGTTTGACCGCATTGGCAGCGCCTACCCGGAGACTGTGCCCCTGACGGCACTGCGCTTCGTTCCAGCCCTCTTCGGCAGCCTGCTGATCCCCACTGTTTACCATTTGATGCTTGAAATGGGGCTCAGCGAGTGGACGTCGATTTTCGCCGCCCTTCTGTTCCTGTTCGACAACGCGCTGCTAACCCAGAGCCGCTTCATCCTGATGGATTCCATGCTGCTGTTCTTTGCCATGTTTGGTATCCTTTGCGTGCTGAAGCTGCAGAAACACTTTAAGCAGCCCTACACCTTGCCCTGGTTTCTCTGGCTGGTTGCTGCCACAGTTTCCCTGACTTTTGGCTTCTGTGTTAAATATGCCGGACTGTATTCGTGTCTGTTGGGCGTTGCGATTGTTTTACGCAGCTTCTGGAGGCTTCTTTCGGATAAATCCATTTCCGATGTGGCGCTGGCCCTGCAGTTTGTGACTCAGGCGGTGGTCAGTGCGTCCATAGCGGTGACTGTGTATGTGGTCATCTTCTACATCCACTTGAGTGTGCTGCACAAGGCGGGGCCCCATGATAGCATCATGACAAGTGCTTTTCAAGCTTCTCTGGAAGGAGGCCTGGCCAGTATCACCAAAGGGCAGCCCCTGCTGGTAGCTCATGGCTCCCAAGTCACTTTAAGGTAAGTTGTTTCTTTTCTTCTCCATTTTCTCCATGTCTGTACCTTCATTTAGAAGGAGTGCACAGCTCAGATTTTCGTGTATTTCGATTGAGGCCTTACGGGATTCGAAAAGCCAAGTATCTGCTACAGGGTGTGCAAGTTTCAAGTTGCCAACTGCTCTATATTGGGAGGAACGGATTTTTAAAGATCGTCCAGTTGAGGAAAAATCTCGTTTTCGCACCTTGGTTTAGAAAGCGCCCAAAAATTAGATTTTTGTGTGATTTGAATAAACTTGTCAGTATTTATCCATGTGAGTTCTACAACGTGTGGTAGTTTTAAGTTGCTACCCGCTCTGAATTGAAAGTTGCCAATTTTTAACGGAGAGCGGGAATACTCTGAATTGAAAGTTCCAGTGCTTGGTTAACATAGGAAAATACCTGGTGATTATGGGTTTCAGACACACGCATGGCAGGACGTGCTGGCTGCACTCACACAACGCCGTCTACCCCATCAAATACCCGGATAAAAGGGGCTCTAGCCATCAGCAGCAGATCACTTGCTACTCCTTCAAGGACGTGAACAATTGGTGGATCGTTAAGAGGCCGCAGAAAAACGACCTGGTGGTCGAACAGCCGATCGACGCCATCCAGCATGGGGACGTGGTGCAGCTGGTGCACGGCATAACCAGCCGGGCGCTGAATTCGCATGACGTGGCTGCGCCCATCTCGCCCCAATGCCAGGAAGTCTCCTGCTACATTGACTACAACATATCGATGCCTGCTCAGAATCTGTGGCGAGTGGACATCATCAACAGGTAAAGGAGCTACAGTGGGCAAAGTGAGACAATTTGAAGTGCATCCGGGCATTTTTAGAGAGCAGACTGGGGACAAGTGGCACACTATTCAGTCGCAAGTGCGGCTGATTCACGTCGATACCAGTGCAGCGCTCAAGTTCACCGGGCGCCAGCTGCCCGATTGGGGCTTCCATCAGCACGAGGTGGCGGCTGATCGCGTGCTCAACCAGGACGACACTGTCTGGAACGTGGAAGAGCATCGATACACCAAATGTGAGTCCACAACCACTAACCACTAGACGTATGGTTGCTTTAACTTCCCCGCTTTGTAGCTGACGACCAAAAGCAGCGCGAACGGGAGCTGGTTGGCGCCGAAATGATACCCACTGCACCCACTTCACTTTCCTTTTGGGAAAAGTTCTTCGAGCTGCATTACAAGATGATGGTGGCGTCCACTGAGGGAGTGCAGAATCACATGTACAGCTCATCCCCGTATGAATGGCCGATGATGTGGCGCGGCATCGCCTATTGGGTGTCCTCCGACAGCAATGTGAGTTTCCACCCGCATGTGCCCTGCACAATCTATAAGTGAGTTGTTTAGGCCCAGATCCATCTCATGGGCAATGTGGCTGTTTGGTACCTGGGCACCCTGGGGTTGACTCTGTACTTCAACATGCTGGTATTCTACCTGCTGAGGCGCCATCGGCAGTGCCTGGATCTGGACGCGCCCACTTGGGAGCGGTTTCTGCTCATGGGCGAGGTGCTGTTTCAAGGGTACATCTTCCATTTCATTCCGTACTTTTTCGTCGAGAGGACGCTGTTTTTGCACCACTACTTGCCGGCGTTCGCGTTCAAGACGCTTCTCTTTGCCGCCACCTTCGAGCACGTTTACAGTGTGCTAAGCACGAAATTCCAGGCGAAAACACTTGCCAATTTAGTGCTTCTAGTGGGCGGAGGCCTGATGGTGGCGGTAGTGTACGTGTTCAAGCAGTTTAGTGTGTTTAGCTACGGCAACGTGAAGCTGAGCACTAGCGACGTGCTCGCGCTGCGCTGGCAGGATTCTTGGGACTTTATTGTCCATCGGTACTAGTTTTTTTAGGAAACGCGATTTTGCTGCTGCTGTTTTTGTAATTTATTAAATGTCTATGTGGGTTACTTGCAGATTTATGAACGATCCTTAGCTGCGGGTTGCGCAAGGTAAATCGCAAAGTCGGCTGAAACGGTCAATGATTCAAGTCAACCAGCTTAGGTAAAGAAATTAACTTCTTAAAGAGGATATTTGAAGACGCGTATACAAGAAATTCGGTGGTACCCGATACATGTGTAAGTAAAATTAAAATTTTCATAGATCTTTTTCGCGATATATCATCAGTCCAGTCAATATCATCAAGTCCAGGGCAATTTTTGGAAATGGTGTATGCAAGCCGATACTCTTATCGGCACAACGTAGTTAATTAAAAGTTGTAAACTTACCATAGAAAAAATAATCCGCGACTAATCTCAAACTTTTGCGAAAAACTCAATTATTATACATCTTCGCTACGATTTGGCACGTCAGGGTGTTTCCTCATAAGTTGACACCCGCCCTAGATCGTTTATTTCAAAAAAATTGTGA
>NW_026017213.1:1353765-1359105 GCF_020466585.1 Dendroctonus ponderosae
TACATTATAGAGCATGTCTAGCGTTAAACGGAGGTCACATACACAATCAGTGATTTTAATGATTTTGTTTTTATTTAGTTATTTGTTTAGACATTGTCTTTCTATAGGTTTTGTCTCATTTCAGGCTACTTTAGTTTATTGCCATGCAAAATTTTAAAAAGTGATACAGAAAAAACGACTAATACAAATACGTATAAGCAATATAAAGGGTGATTCACAACCATATGAACACGGAACAGGGGCGTGTAGAAAACCTCAAAACAAATCAAGTTTCCATTTCAGTTTTGTTTTCTCAGGCCCACGCTCAACGAGATACAGGTGTTAAAGTTTCAAACAAATGTTGATATTTTCTCTTTAACTCCTACAGTATGAGATATTTTGCTGAAATTTTTAACGTAGGCTAATGTTTAGACCCTTTACCCGTAGGTAAGGCGACTGGTTGTGAAAATCTATAGGGTGTTCTTTTTACCCCCCCCCCCGAACTATTTTGTTATGCGCCACTGACTTCGAGCGAACACATTTTTCAATTTTTTSTTCAATTCAAGAATGTTCTGATCTCTTGCAGTTTTTTCGTATCTGTCTTCGTTTTCGAATTTTTTTAATACATTTTTTGTGTCCTTTTGTTCATATTTTTGTGTGAAAGCTTCAAGTGTTCAAGAAGTTAAAACCGGGATGGCTGACGAGTTAACTTTAAAATGTATAATTTTTTTGCTTTAATTTTATTTACAATAATTGAGGTTGATCGGCTGTAAGCTAATCCAAATAAAAATACACAAAAATGTAACGAATATTTCATTTTATTTTGAAATTAATTTCCTTCACAAAAAAATGTGAGCAAAAGGACGCAAAAAACATATAAGAAAATTCATGGAAAATCACCCAGGAACAGTCCCTACATGGACTTATGTTTGTGCAAATAACTCGAAAACAAAGACGAGATACAAAAAAACTGCAAGAGATAAGAAAATTCTTAAATTGAACAACAAATTCAAAAATTCGTTCGGTCGAAGTCAGTGGCGCACCACAAAAATTTCGGGGGGTGAAAGGGGGTATGCCCGTAGAAACAGGAACGCCCAGTAGATTTCCACCACCAGTCACCTTACAAAATTTTAGCAAAATATCTCATAAACTGTAGAAGCTAATGCAAAAATATTTAAAAAAAATTGAAACTTTAACACCCGGAATCTCTTTAACCATGAGCCTGAGAAAAAAAACTTAAATAATAATAATAATAATAATAATAGAACGTTTTTATTCCTCTTATTAAATGGAGACTCCACTTGATTTGAGGTCTTCTACACGCCCCTGCTCTGTGTCCATAAGGTTGTGAATCACACTGTATATATTTCCGAAATGGGGAAAAAAAATACAATCGACCTTTGTAAAAATACACAGGGTGTTTCATTTAAAAAAAACGACAGCGACATTTGACAAAATGTCAAATTTTGATATTTCTGTGTTTTATATTAATAATAAATTATATAAGACTTAAAAAATTTTAGTAAAATTAAACAACTTTTGTGATGGTCACTCACAATTTTTCTAAAAAAAAACGAAAAAAAATTGAATGGTTTTGGGAAAGCAAATTTCAAGTGTTTGATTTTTAGAGAAAATTATGGTTTATTCAAGATGTTTTCTCATTGAAGCTGCTTAATATAAAATATTCTTTAAGGTGAAACAATAAATTGCTGCAGCTTAAAGCCCGTGTCCCAAGCATCCGTTTATACGATGATTCGAAAGTGTTTCTATTGGTTGGAGATCTGTCAATTCCAACCAATAGAAACACTTTCGTATCGTACCATCGTATAAACGAATGCATGGGACACGGGCTTAAAGCTACAATTAAAATATAAGAATACGCAAGTTGAAAAGAGACGCATACCCCGCAGTAAACCTTTCCTAAGATCGATGTATGCCTCAAAAGCTGTCATGCATCTCTCTTCAGCGCGAAAAAAACGACTATATCACGTCTCACTTTCTCGCTATCGCTCCTAACGAAAAGTCGGAATTCGATTGTTCCCATCACTAGCAGCCGTCTACGTGGGGTAGACAGGGTAGACAGTTGTCACGGTCCACCCTGGCGTTTTGTTTATGTTTGTTTTTGTTCGTGTAATAATGTGTTTGGGGGCATTTGCAAGCCCCAGTGCAGTGTAGTGACCATCCATAGGCTAATCAGTAGCGCGCCGCCATGCTAGCAGGCGCCACCCTGCTGTGGATGCTCCTTAGTGCGGCTAGGGGGGAACGTTACGGCAGCACCCGCGTGAGCGACACTGACGATAGTGTTCCAACGCACGGCAAATGCCAGCCCATCACTGTACCCACCTGCCTCAACATCCCTTACAACCAGACCATAATGCCCAACTTGGTGGGTCACAGCTCGCAAGACGAGGCTGGTCTGGAGATGAACCAGTACATGTCGCTTATTAAGGTGGCCTGTAGCCCCGATATACAGTTTTTTCTGTGTTCAGTGTACGCGCCAGTTTGCACTATCTTGGACCACCCCATTCCTCCCTGTCGCTCGCTGTGCCTTTCTGCGAAAAACGGTTGTGAGCAAATCATGAAAAGATTCGGATACTCCTGGCCGGAGGTTTTGCGCTGCGAAAACTTTCCAGAGACGTCGGACGATCTTTGCGTCGGCGAGGACAAGCAAGTGTCCGTCAACCAGCAGTCTAGTGGGGCTGACAAAAAGAACCGTATTCTGGATCAATTCGAACCGCCGGCCCACGGGAAGAACTTTGGCTTCGTGTGCCCGGAACAGTTCAAGGTGCCTGCCGTGCTGGAGTACAGCTTTAAGGTGGGTGACAAAGTGGAGAAGAACTGCGGCGCTCCCTGCGACCTGATGTTCTTCACTGAACACAAACGCCAGTTCTCCAAGTTGTGGATCGGCATCTGGGCCATACTGTGCTCCATCAGCTGCCTGTTCACCATCTGCACTTTCCTGATCGACACCGATCGCTTTCGCTACCCAGAGCGCCCCATCATTTTCCTGTCGGTCTGTTACTTTATGGTGGCTGGCGCCTACTTGGTGGGCTTTTTAGCGAACGATACAATCGCCTGCCGCGAACCCTTTGCTTCCAAGTACGGCAACGTTACGTTGAGTACCATCACGCAGGGCACCAAGCACGAGTCCTGCACCATCCTCTTCATGGTTCTCTACTTCTTCAGCATGGCGTCCAGCATTTGGTGGGTGATTTTGACGCTCACTTGGTTTCTAGCGGCGGGACTCAAGTGGGGGCATGAAGCCATCGAGGCCAACTCTCAGTACTTCCATTTGGTCGCCTGGGCGATTCCTGGGATCAAAACCATTGCCATTTTGGCTTTGGGAAAAGTTGATGGTAAGTTTCTGGCGGAGCTATAATTGAAGAGTCCTTGCAGGTTTTAAAGCTAAATATTCTAGGCGATGTGTTGAGCGGCGTTTGTTACGTGGGCATCTGGAACGTGGATACTATGCGGATTTTCGTTCTGCTGCCGCTGGTCATCTACCTGATCTTTGGCACGGTGTTTTTGATGAGCGGGTTCGTGTCTCTGTTCCGGATCCGCACTGTAATGAAGCACGAAGGCACCAAAACTGAGAAGCTGGAAAAGCTGATGATCCGCATCGGAATCTTCTCTGTGCTCTACACGCTGCCTGCGCTCATAGGTGAGTGATGTTCAATTGGACTACGCTTGCTAAGTTGACGATCGTGTCCGTTTTAGTGATCGGGTGCCTATTCTACGAAAACTCGTACTATGATGACTGGATGCGCACCTGGTGGACGGACATTTGCCACAACCCAAAGTACTCGGTCCCTTGCCCGATCTCAAGTAAGTCGATCCAAGCACAAATAATTCAGCTTACTAACATCCCATGTGGTTCAATTAGGGACTAAGCCAACCAAACACTACCCGTACTTTGAGGCCTTCATGGTTAAGTACCTGATGACTATGATTGTGGGGATCACGTCCAGTGTGTGGATTTGGTCGGGATTTGGCAAAACCGTGCACAGCTGGCGTGTTTTCTTCAATGGACTGAAACGGCGCCGGGTGGAGGCCTACGTGTGAGCGGCCGCAGGTAACGATAACAAAATCAGTATTTGACTGTGCAATGCAATGGTGCTTGAAACAGGGCGGCAACGTGCCACTGTCTTCCAAACTTGCCCCCTGGATTAATGTCAATTACCGTTTGGGCTGAGTTGACGCACAGAAACGGGGCTCCGCTTTCGCCAGCCTTTTTTTTATAAACCTTTGTACGGCTTTCAAAAGGATTAATTCGTGAAATTATATACTTTCGACGTTTTACTAGGCTTAGTTCTCGGAAATTTCTACTAACGATTGTAAATACTTGTACATAGTGGTTGGCGCCCCTTGACTGACTAGGATTGTTCATATTGGACTCTAAGAAACAAGTATTATATTTAATGTTTTAGACGCCAATAACTTCGAAAGTTCAAAGCAATGCCTTAACGTTTACTGGATGTATGAAAGAGCTAATAAATGCATGAAAGTTCATTTTTTCCCTTCGACCATTATGATGTGGTAGCCGAACTTGGTTTTGATGGGCGGGTCCGTGTAGACGGGGCTGTTCACTGTGGACACTGGCAGAGCGAAGGCGGCGTCCTGAAAAGGCCCCACCATCGAGCCTCGCGTCATCCATCCCAAATCGCCCCCCGAACGCGCCTTGTCCTCACTATAGGCGGCTGCCACTTCAGGAAACTTCTGCCCACTCTTCAGCTTCTCCAATGCCTCCAAACACTTGCCCTGCTTCTCGCACAAGATGTGCCGCACCTTGACTGCGGTGCCCCCTTTTTTCTCTTTGCCTGCAACATCCCCACTTTAGTCACCAATCTAAAGGCCGCTTCCTTTTCACCTTTATCGCTCGATTCATCGCCTTTGGCCCCCTTGCCACCTTTGGATCCCGCCGCCTTTTTGGGGGGCATTTCTTCCACTCAAACAGTGAGGTTATTTATGCTGGCGTGTTGCCAAACATAGATAAAGACGAGTTGCCAAAGTGCGCAGAACGGTTTACGCAGGGTTGCCAGGTCCGAGAATCGAGTTTCGGTAGATAAGCTCGACACTTTTCGGTAGACTCATTTTTCTTTCATTATTAAGGGCTCCAGCACACATAGAGCTGGTTGGGTGGTCCAAAACCTCACCACAAAAAAGGGCTCCAAAAAATCGCGCGTTTTTTGCATACTAAAATTCTCAATACTAAAATAAACATGAGTCAGTAAAGATGAAATTGTACTCGTTTTTAGCTTATTTCTCAACTAAATTTTCATTAGATTAACCTGTGAAAATATCCGTTCAACTTGGCTGATGAGTGATGTAGAATAAGCAGGTTACAAATAAAATTGGTTAAAA
>NW_026017213.1:1360104-1369104 GCF_020466585.1 Dendroctonus ponderosae
CCATTTAGTTATCTCTGGAATGATGTAATAACGAGCGTTCTTGCTCATTTTGCTTCCGAGAAACATGCAAAACGGGACGGAAAACATGAAATTTTGCAATAATCTTGCGCCACCCTTGCAAAAAACGACGGTCATTTTTCTAATTTCATAAACAACAGAAGACTGTATTTTTTCTACATAACCCCCCCCCCTGACTTTAAAGCTGGATCCGCCCCTGCTTGTAAATCACTATCATTTATTAAATTTGGGAATATCATTGCAACATCAGAAATAGATTGTAGGGAACCTAATCTCACTATTCCAGAATCCATAAAACATTATTTTATCATATTTATTACCTATATGGCGGGCTTGATACATTTTATGTTTAAAAAAAAACTCTAAAATACGCGGTGTGCTAAAATAAAATGTCTGCTATTACCAACGTACTTTGATCATGAATGAATGTTATATTATTTTAAGTAATCCACGGAAAGGTTTGCAACTTTTATTTGTTACTTTTCGGTAGAAATCTGCATGGTATCGGTAGATCGGCAGGTTCCTTGACAAATCGGTAGATCTACCGAAAAATCGGTGGACCTGGCATCTCTGGGTTTACGCGAAATGAAAATTTCCGACGACACGTTGCGCGTGCTGTTCCGATATGGGAAAACTGCAGGCAACGTCGCATGTGCTAAAGGAACTGACAGCCAAACTGTTACATAACCTCAATCATCAGGAAGAGGCAGTGGGACCCCAAAGTGTGTGTTTAGTGCATAAACCGGATTTACCATACAATTCTAGGTAAGTTTACGCATAACCCATGTATTTTTCTCTTAAACCGCCTAATTTGTCCGTACATAAAGCCGTTTAAGCTGCATGTAAAAATTCACTTCTTCAACACCCCCTTCAGCCTCAAGTAGCGCACAATTAAGGGCACTGAGCCCAAAGTGATGGCGATGCGAACCGGGGCGAACATCTTATGAATAGCGTAGGCCACTGCGAAAGTGCCCGCATTGGACACAAGCACAGTTTTGCCGTGCATCCAGTTGTCGAGGCCTAAGTGCTGCAGTAATTGCTCTAAATCCAGTCCGCTGGACACTGCCAAGTAGCTGGTGCCTAAAGAGAGCAGCGAAATGCCTACGTGAAACACAATGACTGTGCTCCCGTAGTCTTTCACGGCCCTTTTCAGCTTCTGGCTGTTGGTCAGGGGAGCTTCGGGCTGCTTCATAGATAAATAGTGCTTTTGGCCGCTGGACCGCTGGACGGCCCCAAAAACCAGCTGGGAAGAGCGCCATGGGGCGTAGGCCCGATGCACTGCAAACGTAAGGCTGTGGAATCCGATTCAGGCACTTTGAGAGTGGACTTACCAAGCTGCGCACTGTGCAGCAGAAGCCTGGGGATGTTCATGGTTTTAGCATGGAAGCTGTTGACCTTTAATCCGCGTATTTATTTAAATTATTAAATCCTACAAAGTCTAACCTAGAAGTATGTTGTTCATGTTTACACTCTGTCAGGCTGAGACAGGGTTGCCAGGTCCGAAAATCGAGTTTCGGCAGAAAATCGGTAGACTCATTTTTCTTTCATTTCTTCAAGGGCCAGAGCTGGTTGGGTAGTCCAAAACCTCACCAAAAAAAAGGCTCCATAAAATCGCGCGTTTTTCAAAACTTGAATTTTTAAACAAACAGGAATACTAAAATAAGCATGAGTCAGTAAAGAAGTAAAGATGAAATTGTGCTCGTTTTTAGCATATTTCTCAACTTAGTTTTCATCAGATTAACCTGTGAAAATATCCGTTCAACATTGGCTGATGAGTGAGGTAGAATAAGCAGGTTACAAATAAAATTGGAAACATGAATGTATCACCTCCATATTTCAATATTTATACTTGGCTCCAAAACTCTTCAATATTTCCAGACATTGTTTAAATTTTGTTAACATTTCGCAACAGACGTCATTCTGTGTCCAGACCTTGTAATTCACTATCAGTTATTAAATTTGGAAATATCATTGCAACATCAGAAATAGATTGTAGGGAACCTGATTTCAAGTTTGCAAATTAAGGCAACGCCGCTCAATTGGAGATTAATTAATAAAAACAACTTTTGCAATATAACCAATTTAATAATAAAAATCAGCGCGAATATTTCTGGTATTTTTGTCAACGTAGCACAAATAGGGAAAATTTAATAAATACAAAATATGCTCGATTAAAGGTAAAAAAATCACGATAAATTATCACTTTCAACTCGCGCCGCTAACACGAACAATTAACACGTCGCTATATAACAACAGGTGGGTGGGATACGTGCACTTAGAATTGAACATCAACTGTTTGAACACTTAGTCACCGTTAAAAAATATATGTATATCGAAGATAGTGTTCGACGCCCATAGCGGCCTTATGTATGTCCGAAAGTCCCAACTGATAATCTATCACATGTAGCTTGGTCCAGTCTGAGCTTGACGCACTAGAAGAAACTCTGCCGTCATGTTTTTCGAGGCGGCGGCGGTGGCGGGGGCGCCTGGCCAGAATTGCCCGGAATGTTTTCGTAAAGAATCGGTTTGGCCAAATCCTCCGGCGGCCTGAAATACACAGATTGTTTAAAATAAGAAAACAATAAAGAGAGATTACTCAAACGCCGCAAATAGCGCCTTAAGAAAGTTGTTCTTAAGACGGTGTTGACTGGTTCGGCCACGGCCCGTTTAAAATATCCAAAGCTGGAAAGACCGCGGTCCAAAACCGTGAGCGGAGTTTGAAGGAAACGCCAAATGAAAACTTAAGGGTTCAAAGGTTCACCTGGGCAAGGGAATTTCCGATACGGCCCTTTGGGGCTTTTTGGCATCGGGGCGTAGCACCACTGGAGTGGGTGACTGCGGGAAGAGGGTCATAGTGCTGGACAGCGTCGTGCCCAAGTTGCCAATGTCGCTACCGCTGTAACGGATGTTTGTGTACTCCCGTCCGGACTGGAGCGACTTCTGAAAATCCCCCAATTAATCCCACTGTGAATCAAATCCAGTTTGCCGTGCATACCTGCTCAGCCTTGATGCGCTCCGTAATGGTCTCAATGTGATGTTGAACAGCCAGATAGACGAACTTATACTGAGCTTCGGTTTGCACCATCCCGGAGCGCTGGGAGCGCACCATTTGAATAGTGCGCTGGATGTCGATCTCGCAGTCCAGCCCGTAGCGCTTCAGTTGATCAAGAATCATGTCAATGACTATGAAGGTGCCGGTGCGTCCGATGCCTGAAAGCGCGTTTAATCAGCAGATGATCCCGGGGTGACGTTGAGGACTTACCGGCAGAGCAGTGGACTAAAATAGCGCCGGGGGGCTGGTTATTGGGTAGTTCCCGCTGTAGCTCGTCCTGCCGCTTGTTCACTTCGTGGAGGAAGTTGAGGACGCAGCCCGGATCTGAGGGCACGCCGTGGTCCGGCCAGGCCTGCACTTTGCGTTAAACTAATCGCATTTTATGAAGTAAAGACGCAACTTACCGTGAAGTGGTAGTGGAAGGCTTTGCGCTCCTCATCCGAGCCCTCCATGGTGACCAGGAACTCCCGCAGGGTGTAATGGGGAGTGGAGGACTCCACAAGGTTCCTCACCACAACCTGGCCGTACTCCTTGCTTTCCCCCGGATCGGGCCAATAGCGCGCACACTTGTTCTTCAAACGCTCGGTCTCCTTGGTGGTCATCACGATGACGCGGCAGTTCTCCTGCCAGACCATTTGCCAGAAGTCGGGGACTGTGGAGGGCAGGCACCCTTGGGTGGCAATATAGACTTTGCCGACGCTCTCGCCGCCCGTTTCGCTGGCGTCGTCAGTTTTCCAGCTGATGTAGTTAGCGTTGATGTAATCGGCGCCTGCCACCGACGCGTCCACGTTCTTCAGTTTAACGCGCGTATCATCAACTGCAACATTTCGCGGAGTTAAGCGTTGTGCAACGAACTACACAAAAACCCGAAGATACTCACAAGGCAGGATGTTCTTGTATCGGTTCTTGTTGCGGTTCTCCGGCTTGCTGCCCTCGTTTCGCGAGTACAAATGCTTGAACTCCTGCTGCTGCAACGACTCGAATTCCTCCCAAAAGCCCGCCTTGCCGAAACTGTTTGGTCCATTCTCTGACTGATTTGCCAAGTTTAAAACCTCAGTGATCTTTTGCCCGAAACCCGCGCGCTTACCTGCAGCTGTTTCACTCTGGAATGAATCCCGGATGCGTTAATCCTGGTAGCATTGAAGGGCTGTTTCAGGTGGACGACTGTTCCCGAAGTTTCCACCATTGGGTTCTTTTTGTAGTGCTCGATCAGCTCGGCCAGTGTGTTGAACTTCTCGCCGCCTCCCACGTCGTATTTGTTGTCCTAAAGAAACAATCAACCGCTTAAACTGGCGCTAGTGGACGCACAGGGCTGGATCTTACTGGGGTGCAGCGTATCATCACATGCGTGACTTTATCGTCAGTCCGAACCGAAAGGACGAAATCGCCCGGCTTCGATTGGCTCTCGCGCACTAAAAAACTGCCGTTCTTGCCTCTGTCTAAGATCAGCTTTTCTGCGTCCCTACCGGACAAATGCCCATGGAACCATCTGGAACAAACAGTGCAAACTTGTGAAGGTTTCGGCTGTTTAGCGCGCAAATTGCGCTGTTGGAAAATTGTTTATGGCGATACCTGTTTGCTTTTCTATTAGGATTCCCATTAAAAATGCTAATTAAACACTGCGGTATTGTCAACAAGCCCGCTATCGACTCCAAATAACAACAATAAGACCAGTTTTGTTCGCGTCCTTCACTACTAATTTTGTTCGCACACCAAGTTGCTTGGAAAAAATCATCATTGCTTGATGATCGCCTGAAATCGATACTTTTTGCGCTTTAAGCAAGTGCAGATTTTGAATATCGGAGCTTGAAAATGTACCACCAAACGACTGATGATGATGGAACAAAATCGAAGCTTTTTGCTCTCCACTACTAGTTTGTTTCAGGCTTTTTTGTGTTGCAATCGAAGAAAGGCGGGTCTGGACCTTAAAAGATCGCTCGCAAAATTGAAACGACTTGCTCTGAACTAGTGAATTGCGGGACGTTTTTTTGGTATGCAAGTAAAGAAATTCGGGTCTGGACTTTTTCCACAATACCACTGTTGATGACGGAAAATTGAAGCGTTTTAAACTAGTACGGCCTGGAACTTGAAAAAATTGTCACAAAATGCCCGATGATGGAGCAAAGTCGAAATTGCCCGCTCTCAACTGTCCAGCTTCGTGCTTTCTTTGAATAGCAACTGGAGAATTTCTGGTAAAAACTGGAAATTTTGCCCTAGAAACGCTTTCCGCTGAACTAATGTTTAATTGCCTTCAAAATCAGTCACATAATGGAGGCAAACCGAAACTTTTTCGGGTATAGTTCGGCATCATAAAATCACAACTTGTGAGATTGAGACCAATTTCTGAACAGAAAGTTGAAAAAATGTCCAAAAAAATGCTTGATAATGATGGAAAACCGAAACCTTGTGCAGTCTTGTCTTCTTTAATACAACAGCAAACGAACCCTGATGATGGAGGGCAGACGAAACGTATAGGGAAATAAGCTGCACCCTTTTCCTCCAGCTAAACGCTCACGTTCGATTAATTAAATGCCGGCTTCATTAAAATTCAGGCGATTTTCCCAATGAACGGAAGCTATTAGTAATGCGATGATGTTGCTATCGCCTTAAACAATCGACCATCGCTGCTGAAACAATCGATCGGGTGCGGTTCTTCTTAATAAGCCAAGAAAGCCCTCTCAACACCACGTTCTTAGGCTGATTGGAAACAATAAAACGCGCTCAAACAGGAGGGCCGATGAATCCTCTGGAGGTCAGCTGCAGCATTAAATCGCATCTCCATAGTTGATGCACACGAGGCGCTTTTCTAGTAGGCAGGGAGAGCATGGTTTTCTTAATAGCTGCAATTAACCTTAGCCGGCCAATGACAATCGCAACTTACTTGTAGCCGAAATAGACGAAAGCCTTGCGAAACTCGTGCAAAGCGGTGGAAATGAGAATGGCCGTAGGCACTGTGGTAATCATGGAGGCGCTGCCAGGGCCCCTTTGGGCGCTCCGCGTCAGTTTAGCGAACATCGGGAAAACTGCCGGTGAAACTCGTACGATCACTATCCGTCTCAGGTTCGGAAGCGCGCAGAAATTAACGTAGATTTCCTTCTATGGGGGCGACCGACGCGAATTGCCGCTTAACACTGACTACCTAGCCATCATGCGGCGAGCGCACTAATTGATCAACAGTGGGGACTGATTAATATGGATGATGGGCTCAATGGGAAGAGTGCAGTCTGCATTACAACTCGCCTTTAATTTTCCCCAATCGGGAAAAAATTGCTTTATGACTAACGTTGGGCGGAATTAGTACCGATATCCATGTAAAGCCGCGGCCCAAAGGCTTGCCTGGTTGTTTACCCGACGAGTGAGTAATCGCCAGGGCGCGCCTTAATCAACACTCATCATTGAGGAGAGTTTAGGAAGTGTTCCAAGAACAGTCACTGATGTTTTGCAACGCAAAACAAACCTTGAGCGAGGTCGCGCTTCTTCGCGACCTGAATATTGAAGATTTCGCGGAAAAATCGTGCGCCATGCACTGCTGCTGCAGTCGTCGGCCCAAATAGGGCTATCAAAGGATGTCATTAGTGTTTCTCCAGCATTAATCACATCCTTCCGGTCAAGAGGGCTGGATGCGGCGGGTTCGTCGTCCTGTCCGCTTTAAGGCCAAAACTAAGGGCTCTTATCGGGCAAAACCTTCAAAACATATGCGCTTATATGGTAAATAGGACGCCGCAATGGAACAATTAACTGCTGGAAGCTAGCTTTGCATACTAAATGGGACGCGACCAGAGTCACGCAAACTTCTGGTTCTTCCTGCTAGCCGCGTTTATGAGACTGACCTTTCAGTGGTGGGCCCGTCGCAGTTTAGCGGATACTTCAGCTCGATCACGTCGCCGTGCTTCTCCTTCAGTTGGCCCTGTTTCTCCATGTAGTACTGGACCAGCTCGGAGAGGGTGGCAAACTTTTCGCCGCCATACAGATCGTAAAAGTCGCCGGAATTCTGTATCTTGATGTGGGTGACTTCGCCATTACGCCTAAAATACAAGTTCACTCGCTTAGTGCTAAGGCATTGATAGAACAACGTTGGAGCCCAAGGCAGATTGGAACAATTAAAAGCAAGCCATTGCAGTCCAGCCTTGTCAATAACAATACAAAGAATGTATGAACTTACCGGACTGATAGAGTGAAGTCGCCAGGCACTGAGGAACTGGGCCTTGCCAAGAAGCTGCAATCGACGCCCCTCTCCATCAACACCCTTTCGGCGTCGATGCCGCTGATTGTCGGCCAAAACCACCTGTTGCAGATCGATAGATTAGAAAAGTAACATGCTGCAGGCGCCGGTAGGCCCTCGGGGCGTCGCCCTTGGATCCCCAGGGGCTTTTGCTCCATGTTTACATTGATTCGGCCTGTCTCGGACGCATTCAACCAGGTGTAAAAATGGGGCGCTCATCGCCTGTTCAATACTAACCGTCTAGAGCTCATGGTGGATCATGCAAGCCTTGTTACTGTAGTCCTAGGGCTCAAATGGTTAACAGGAGAACGGGACGTTGTCAAACCCGAACGCCATGTTGTTTCTCACTGAACTGACATGGGCACGGCAGTCGGGCCAACCTTATGGTCAAACATTCCTGGTATTTCATAGGCGCACCCAGTGGATTTGTGCGGTTTTTTGTAGTTTGAGTGACGAAAACCGCCAAACGCCTCAAAAATACCGATAAAGGGCTTTAAAAGGACAGTGAATTGCTCTGGATAAGTAAAACTTGCTAGCGCTGTTGCCAAACGGTTAAATAAAACTGGCTCGGCCCACTATCAGGGAGTGTTTGCAGTTAAGTTGCCCATATATGGGTAGTATTAGCGGCAACGTTGCGAAATTCTAGTGGAAAATCTGCTCGGAGCAGTGGCGTGCTGTGGAGGTGCACCAAGGAATGATTAATAAAAAATGCGTTCACAAATTTTTATGAAACTTATCAGCGTTTGACAAAAATTACACTTTGAATATCTAAGTGTGGTTCAATGGAGCGGAAAACAATAAACAGCAGTAAACAGTTGTTCTTAATTTGAATTTTCTTCGGTAAAACATGAAGCTGTGCTCCAGAATTACCGCATTTTCAATTTTTCTGCGGGTGTTTAAAGGAAAAATTCATCAAGGTTGTGTTTTATGTCCTTGATTTGCTTTATTTTGTTGAATTTTCTTCAAAACACCGGCAAGGTTGCAAATTATATTATTGCTGAATTTTGCTAGTTTTTTGTATGATTGTATTCCTGAAAGCACTGTGGAGAAAGTTGGAATTCTTTCAACTAATTGACGGGATTTTAAAGATTTTTCAAAGAATCGTTAAACGTTTTGCTCCATAACGCAATGTGTCCTGCCTTAATAATTTCCAAAAAATCGGCTTTTTAGTTTGTTTTGTGCTGGCGCTTAATTTAAATTAGAGAGAGATAAATTCCTTATATAATTTTCTATATAGAAAACTAAAATTGACTCACATTGCTGAGGAATTTTCGGGATTTTTCAGAAAAATAGTTGAAACGCAGGTTTTTGACACTGTGTCTCACTTTAACCGCGCTCTTCTGATAGAGATGCCATGATTTTTTGCGCTTTACCACAAAAAAATGGTTTTCTGATCTAAAACCGGAAACAGCCAGGATTGTTTTCAGTTGGCGCTTTATAAAAATGGAAAAAATTTTCACGTCCCTAAGTAGAAAATTATTATACAAGCGTCTAGGTATACGACACGTCCTGTCACTTCTATCGATTGCGGCGATTCGAACCAATCAAATAAGCCTGCCGGTTTGTTGTTATCGAACGTATCGTTGACAAGTTCCACAAATAAGTTAAGACGATTTAAGGTTAGGTGGTTTTGTTTTATTGTTTGATGATAATTATTTTATAATTTGTCGAGATAAACAACCGCGAGTCCGCCAATCATTTTTTTTTT
>NW_026017213.1:1370103-1377081 GCF_020466585.1 Dendroctonus ponderosae
ATTCCACTTTTGTTGGAATAGTGTAAAAAGGCAATTATTTTCATGTGTTGCTTAGTGTGACATGTTAAACAAAAAGTGAATGGAAACAGAAGATACCAGCAATTCTTTTGCTCAATATTTCTTGACTCTTACAATAGTAATTTTATTTTTTCTGTTACTTTAAAATTAAGAAATCGTTGTTTTAATTAAATTTGCACATTGCACATAGGAAAATAACTTAAGCCAACTATCTATTTGCTCAATAATACATTTTTATTATTAAAAGGCCCCATTTGGTGTACATAATATATAGAGTAACGTTAAAAAACACATCGTTAAGTTCTTCTCAATCAAACTTTATAAGAGTTTACGGTTACAACAAAATACCGGGAAAAAATCACCTAACCTTAAATCGTCTTAAATCATAACAAACCGAATCGCCGCAATCGATAGAATTGACAAGAAGTGCCGTATACCTAGACGCTTGTAATTATTATTCTCTCAATCAGTTGATTTGAGGAATTTGAGGATTACTCAAAAAAAAATATTAAAAACTCAGGTTTTTGCCATTGTTTGTGTCCCACTTTAAACGCGTTGGTCTGATGGAGATGCCATGATTGTTTGGACGTTACCTCAAAAAATGGCCGCTGTAAACGTCGGCGACGTTTCCTGGTCTGAAAACGGGAACAACCGGGATCGGTTCCAACTGGCGCTCACTAGAATAACATCAAAACACACGTAGCGTGTCTTCGACGCCGGTGACGTCAAACAATCACCGTCGATAATGAGGGGCGTCGTGTTTATCAATTCAATACAACCGGTCCTGGGCCGGGGGGAGTAGAGGGGGAATTGTGGGTGACGTCTGTCAAAGTCAAACAAGCGACTTTGGGGGAAAAGCAAACAAAACGTCCGAAAAATGCGGAAATGTGACTATCTGGACCGATTGGCCCCAAAAATCAATTGCATTGTTATTGTAATTCGTCATGCACGTATAAATACGATAACAGGCCGAGGCTGCCGTTTACAAAGTGGGCTCTAAGACAAACAAGCAATCGCATCTACACACAAAAGAATGCTATGAGGAAGCGATTGTTTATCAATATTTGGGATCAGATTCTTAGGGTCTAGTTGAAATTTAAGTGACCCGCTCATTGGGTTGCCAAAGTGAGCGGCGCCAGTCGGCCTTAGGCGCACGCCATGGGTGGAGGGATGGGGAAAAGTCGCAGCAACTGGGGCAAATGCAGGCAGTCTGGCAACGGTGCAATGAGGCTTTGCTCAGGACTCATATCAATCTCTTGGTCCTGGCACGTCGCGATTATCTAGCGCGCGTCTCGCTGCCGCTCATTTGTTTCCGACGCGCTCTTGAGTCTTGAGCCCGATGCGCGCACGTCGGTAGACGAAGTGAGTGACTTTTTTCGTGAAAGTAAGAGTTTTCTTTGAGAAATGTGCCCCAAAAACGGGGGGATTCAGTGATGGCGCCTCAGCGACCCAGAAGAACCCTGGAGAGAATGCAGGGTGAGTATTCTGCGCTGGGGGGTGAATCCTCAAGAGTTCCCCCCAGGAGGGGGGATGTAAAATTTGCAGATTTTAAGCAATTTTGGGGGCATTTATCGGTTTTATTTCCCCATCGCAATTGGTCTTGGACTAACCAAACCGACGAATACAAAGGGGCCATTTACTGAACGTCGCAAGGGTCATCAGGCCAAATCCGATAAACTCATTTAATATGGATTTTGACTTTATCTCGCATACCGTTTAACTGTCTCTAATTTGTTTACGAAAATTGCTTTCCGATTAGAGAACCAGCGTCCACCAGAGAGGCCGAAAACGCACGTGAAAGACCGCAATTTAGGAAGCTTCCTGAAGTTGTGAAGTTTTTTTCTTCGAATAAATAGGTTGTTTAGATTGGGGCGGCCTTGGTGGGTCAATTTTTCAAAGTGGCGCGCAATTTATGTACTGAGCGCCGCGACGCGTGTTTAAACCGGGCATTTTTCAACCGGGCCGCCCATGATTGATTGGGGCGATCAGATTGTTTTGATGGGAAAGGAGTGAAACGGTCCACAACCATCCAGTGCCGGAGGCCAGAGGTCGGCCAGCTCTAATGTAAACACTCTGGATTATTTATTTAGCCGTTTATCGCTTGTTATGCGGAATTGCGCTATCGGCATTGTTTGCGTCGCACCGAGTGCACCCTCCGATTTTTAAGGGCACTTAAAGTCTTCGCCGTCCAACAACAACAACAGCAGCTGGGTCCAGGTGGCGGCTGTCACGGCTCGGCCCACCCATCAATCCAGGCTGTTTTTCGAAAAAGTGCCCGTTTATTTCGGGCGTCGGAAAAAACACCGATCTTGGATCGATTCCGGCTGGAGAGCGCCGATGTTTATTACCTGGAATCGCTCATGTTTGTCCAGCTTATCGGCACCTGTGCCAAAAAACGGCCTTTTTCGGGTCGATATTTGCCAAATTTGGCGGAGATTAGCATATCAACCCGCCCGGGCCGATCCAGTTGACGTTATCAGTTCTGGATGCGATTAAGTGCGCTTAATTAAAGTTGGCTGTGTCTGGGTGATGCTCATCCAGGGCGACTTCAGAGATAGTTTTCTGCTCTTTTCAATGCTTTGTCAGTAGCAGCTTTGGGTCTCTTTTAGCGGCATTTCCAGAAGATGTTAAGGGAAGTCCACTCCACTTTCGCTCATAACTTTCTCATTTCTCACGCCATTTTCAACTATTTGGCGAATTTTCTGCGTTTTCTTTCAAGCTGATAGTTGGCGCAGTCGGCGCTCTTCTAATGGCATTTTGAGAGGATGTTAAGAAAACTGCAGACTTTTCTTCAAACTGATCAACTGAAGTCGACACTTATTTTCTTGATAACTTTCTAATTTCTCAGCCGATTTTCAACGTTGAGTAGTTGTTACTTAGGGAATTTTGCAATGTTGGTTTACATTGGCTTCTTCTAATGGTATTTCCAAAGCATGTTAGATGAAGTCAAGTTTTCCCATGTCAATTATTTTCTAGCTGCCTTGTGATGAATGATTAAGAGGTTTTTGATGGAGGTGTTTCTCCTATATGGGGAAATTTTGATGAATTTTTGGTTTTTGGGCGTGTTTGTCAAAAACTATCGTTTACAAGCTGGGAAGGTTTTCTGCTTGGAATCTTTGGTCCTGCCCGAGATTTTATGAAGAATGAGTTTTTTCAACAAAGGGCGTAGTTTTTGAAGGATTCACTAATATCCCGGATGTTGCGAATCTTTCAGCGGATTTTTCGGGAATTTTCAACTGGTTTTGACTAGTTCTTCTAATGGCAAGCGGCGTGTTGCCGCATCTTATACGGTTTCGCACATATAGGGAAGCTTTGGGAACATGTTTGGTTTTTGGCTGTTTTTCTCAAAAGTTTGTGAGGCGAGGAAAAGTTTTGAATCGTTTTTCCTTTTTTTGAAGATTTTTATGCTTTTTTTACTCAGCATTGGGTTTAACGTTCCAGTGGAATGGCCGGAGTTGCCGCATCGTTTACGCTTTCGGAGATATGGGGAAGTTCTGAGGAAATACGTATTTAATTTTTGGACGTTTTTGTCAAAAGCTGTTTTTTGCAGGGCTTGTCCATCCTTCCGGAAATTTGCAGCGGTTTTCCGTTTTTTTTTAGGGATTTTTCGGTTTCTTAAATGGGGAATGAGCTGCGCTTTCAGTTGAATTTACGGAGTTGCCCTATCGTTTATGGTTTCGGAGATATGGGAGAAATTTGGGGAAATAATTAGTTTTGGTGCGTTTCTATCCTGAAAAGTCATTTGCAATATTTGGAAAGATTGCTGATCGGTAACTTTAGGCTGGCCCGAGATTTGATGAAGAATGCGTTTTTTTGATAAAAAGTGGGGTTTTTGAGGAACTCATTATAATGACATTTTGCTGCTGTTTTTCGATTTTTGATGGATKTYTGAGGTTTTTTTTWATAGSAAATGGGCTGTGCTTTCAGTGGAKTTTACGGAGTTGCCGGATSGTTTATGGTTTCGAAGATATGGGGAAATTTGGAGGAAATAATTAGTTTTTGCGTGTTGCTGYCCAGAACAGTCATTTGCAACACTTGAAAGGATCGGTGATCGTTAACATTAGACTCGCCCGAGATTTKATAAATAGTGCGTTTTTCTACAAAAGGTGTAGTTTTAGAGGCACTAAGTRTAATGCCTGAAATTTGTAAMTTTTGCWGCKGTTTTTTMATTTTTTGTGGGATTTTTCGTTTTTTTATGGAGATTGAGCTGTGTGCTTTCCAGTGGAATCTGCGCAGTTGCCGCATCGTCGATGGTTTCGAAGATATGGGGAAAATTTGAGGAAATATTTGGTTTTTGAGTGTTTTTGCTTGGAACTGTCATTCGTGGGTTTTGAAAGGTTTTCTAGTGACTAGCTTGGGACACGCCCAATATTTTATGAAGAATGAGTTTTTTGATTCAAACTGGCCTTTTTGAGTAAATCAATTAAATGCTCTGATTTTCTACATTTTTCAACGTTTTTCGGATTTCCGATTTTTTCTTAGAGATGTTTTAAATGGAGATTGATCAGTTCTTTCCAGTGGAGTCCCCGGTGTTGTCGCGTCATTTCTGATTTCTAATACATGGGGAAATTTTGAGGTAATATTTGGTTATCGAATATTTTTGTCTAGAACAGTCATTTGCGATACTTGGAAGAATTGCTGATCAGTAGCTTTAGACTCGCCCGAGATTTTATGAAGAATGCGTTCTTTCGGTAGAAAGCGGGATTTTTCAGGAACTAATTATAATGTCAAAATTTTGGAAATTTTGCAGCAGTTTTTCGGGTTTTTGAAGAATTTTTGGGTTTTTTTAAATGGAGAATGAGATGTGCTTTCAGTGGAGTTTACGGAGTTGCCGTCTCTAATATGGTTTCGAAGATATGGGGAAATATTTGGTTTTTGGGTGTCTTTGTCTAAAACAATCATTTGCGGTACCGGAAAAGATCGCTGATCGCGAACTTTAGACTTTCCCGATATTTTATGAAGAATGCGATTTTTCGAAAAACCCCATAGTTTTAGAGGAACTAATTATAATGTCAGAATTTTGGAAATTTTGCTGCGGTTTTTTTGGTCTTTGAGGGATTTTTCGTTTTTTTTTAAAGAGATTGAGCTGTGTGCTTTCCAGTGGTGTTTGCGCAGTTGCCGCATCGTTTATGGCTTCGAAGCTAAGGGGGAATTTTAAGAAAATACTTGGTTTTTAGTGTTTTTGTTTAGATCTGTCATTTGTGGGGATTGAAAAGTTATCTACTGACTAGCTTTGGTCACGCCCAATTTTTTATAAACAATGAGTTTTTCGATACAAACTGGCGTTTTTGAGTAAATAAATGAAATGCCCGAATTTTGTCATTTTTTCAGCGTTTTTCATTTCGGAATTTTTTAAAGATGTTTTAAATGGATATTGACCTGTTCGTCTCAGTGGAATGCCCGGTGTTGTCGCATAGTTTCGCATTTCCGAGACATGGGGAATTTTTCTGGAAATAATTGGTTTTGGCATGTTTCTGTCTAGAACACAACAGGATTGCTGATCAGTAGCTTTGGTCTCGCCCGAGATTGCGAAAGAATGCGTTTTTTCGATAGAAGCGGGGTTTTTGAAGAACTAATAATAAAGTCTAAATTTGGAAAATTTGCATCGTGTTTCCGGTTTTTCAGGATTCTTTGCGGCCTTAATTAAACATTGAGCTCCGTTTTCCAGTAAATTGTGCGGAGTTGCCACATCGTTTATGGTTTAGGAGATATGGGGAAATTTCAAGGAAAACTTTAGTTTGTGGGTGTTTCTTTTATTAAACTGTAAACTGGATTTGCGTCACTACTGGGCAGCCTTGGACACGCCTGTTAATTTATGAAGAATGCACTTTTTCGAGGTAAAGAGAATATTTCTACAGAAAATTTTACTTTTCCATCTGATTGCATTGAATTGCAGCCGGTTTTGCGTTGTTTTCTTGTGCATCTTCCCCTGTAGTTGCACGATTTCCATGTCGGACCACGATGGTATTCCAAGAAGCATGTGGGCGAAGCAATCATAGTTCAGATCACTGCAGGACGCGTCACGACCGTTGAGAAAAAGTGGCTTTTTCCCCCCGAAATCCGATTGAGCATCAATAAAATTGTGTTGAACGAACAGGCTGAAAGGCCACTGTGTGCTCTCCATTAAGGCGAAGAAGCAAAAAAACGCTAATTGGCATCGGTTTTCGCCATTAAGGCGCACAAGCGACTGGTTGTTTGAGGCGGCATTACCGATTGAAGATTTCGATGGGCCGAAACGCATGTTGTTAATTAAATGCTGATGACCATAGTCCGGGCGCTTGTCCATAATATCGCTTTGCGCTTGGTTGCAGATGCGAGGCCGCAATTGTTTTTTCCGGGCGCTTGTGGACCCGGAAAATGCAGCGGCGAAACGGCCTGCCGGACTTTCGACAATAACACCTACACGTGCGTGTGTACGCACACCTCTTTGCCGCCCACCCTCAGCGGAGACTGTCCCAGAAGAATCGGTAAGTCGACTAGTTTTTAGCCCACCACTGTTCTTGCATCAGAACGATTTAAAGTGGCTCTTCTTTGAACTGTTATGAAGAACTTTATTTTTCTTGTTCTCTAGCGCTGTGGTTTATTAACCGATTCTCACGGCCAATAGGGCTTTTTTAGGGAACTTTCTGCTCTTTACAATGAGCTGTCAGTTGGCGCAATTGGAGATCTTCTAATGGCATTCCCAGAAGATGTTAAGTTTAATTTCCTTGCAACAGTTGCATTTTCCAGTCGATTCCCAAAGTCGACAGCGCATTATCTAGGGAATTGTATGCTCTTTTTAATGAACTCTCAGTCGGCCCAATCGCTGGTCTTTCACTGGCATTCCCAGACTATGTTAAGGGACATCAAGTTTTCTTCATGGCTTCGACGTTTTCCAGCAGATTTTCAAAGTTAAAAAGTAGTTTTAACGGACATTTTACGCTCTTTTGAATGCAGTTATCACTGCAACAATCTATGGAC
>NW_026017213.1:1378080-1405053 GCF_020466585.1 Dendroctonus ponderosae
TTTTTTCTTCTGGCGTTCCCAGAAGATGTTAAGTGAAGATCGTTCTAAATTTCCACATAAAGTCTGCATTTCTCCGTCGATTTCCAAAGTCGATGTGTCATTTTTTAGGAAATTTTATGCTCTTTTCATCGGGTTATCGGTCGGTGCAATCAAAGCAGTAAATTAAGTAGCGTCAAGTCTTTGATGATGGCACGATCAACCATCTTGTATCTGTGGCATCCCGAGAAAATATTAAGCCAATTCTTGGCATAAATTCCCCAGTTCTCAGTCGATTTACGAACGAAAAAACGCCGCTTGAAAACCCATTGGCACCGATAAGCCCCAAAGAAGCTTTGCAATCAGCCTGATGGTTATCGGATGGTACCACCAGAAGACGCCCACCGGTCAGCGTGGGCCAGAACACAATGGAAAAAACATCGTCTCATTATCCCGATCGAATTCGGAATGGCCCGCTGTTGGACAAGCTGATGGCCGATTGGAGTGACTGCGAGTTGGTTATTTATGCGGAAGAGCGT
The DNA here is from genome assembly GCF_020466585.1 of Dendroctonus ponderosae. NCBI lineage: Eukaryota > Metazoa > Arthropoda > Insecta > Coleoptera > Curculionidae > Dendroctonus > Dendroctonus ponderosae. Next base: position 1,378,596 of record NW_026017213.1, read on the forward strand.
GAAGACGACGGACTGGACTTGGAGGATTCATAGGAAACAGGCGAGCTCGCACGCAAAACTCATTGAACATGACGTATCTACTGCCGAATAGTTGGCACCTACTTAAAGCCGCCCGCCAAGAACAATCGGACGCCGGTAAACAGAGCTTGAGTGCGCCATTAAATCTTTAATGCTTTCGGAACGCTCGCACACATCTGGACAGTGCGTAAACAATGCCGGCTAATTTTAGCCTCGTCCCATCTACATCAGCCTACAGGTTTCGGCCGCCCAGTCATCCTCAGTGTCTTTCTTTGCAGTCACCCAGGACCAGATCGTGCAGCAGAAGATCCCGGTGCAGCCGCCCAAAGAGCCAGACGCCGGCCTCAACCAAACGACAATCCTGACGGTAAGTTGCTCTGCCATTGGTTACCCCCAGAGAGTGAGAGTGGGGGTGTTGTAGGGCGACCAGCCAATGGCGGCCATCGGGGGCGGCATCGGCGCCGTCAGCCTTCTGGTGCCAGTTGTGGTGGGCTTGCTGGGGGCGGCGCTCTTCGCCTGGATGGTCTGCTGCGTGCGGAAGCGCGCTCAGAAGAGGCGGGCGGACGCGGTAAGCATGCAACTTGACGGGACCTCTCAATCGCCCTCCATTCTTCGGCAGGCTTCGCCCGTCAACATGAAGCACAGTCTTTTGGTGCCGGAGCGCTACGCCCCCAATCCCCAATACTCCAGCTGTTGCGGCTCCGAGGTCCCGATCATTCCCAGGGACTCCGTCCGCTTCTTGGACGAGCTGGGGGAGGGATGCTTTGGCAAGGTTTATAAAGGTAAGCGCCTCTGAACCCTATTTATTTAGACTAAATGGCCATAAACCGGAACTTGACTTCTGCGGATGGCACCGCCACCATCTTCAACACCATCTGGACTTCGTTAAGCGCCTCCACTTGGAAGCGACTTACCAGCTGGGCCAACGTGGTCTGGAGCTGATATTCGGCCAGCTTGCGCCCGATGCACGACCTAAAAGACCCAATTTTCGACAATCCTGACCAGGGTAAAGAGTGGAAAGTCACCTAGAGCCCATTGCAAAGGGCAGGGAGGCCGCGCGAAGGGCGCGCCCCTCCGCCCAGCGCTCTGGATCGAACCGCTGCGGCTCTGGAAAGCTTTCAGAGTCGCGACCAGAAGTGAAAATGGACAAAATCAGGACAGTCCCGGCCGGAATATCAAAGCCCTTGATCTGAATGTCCTCCGACAGGATCCGGGTGAGGAAGGGCGCCACTGGGTAGAGCCGCAAGGCCTCCTTGACTGTGTTCTTCAAGTAGGGGCTCTGAAATCAGCTTCTGAATAGATTCAATAGCCGTGGCCTGCTGAGGGACTTACCTCTGTAGGCTCCGTCCTCAGCCTGCTTTGCACCTCCGGGTGTTTGGCCACTAAGTAGAGCAGCCACTCCATGGAGAAGGCCGTGGTGTCGCCTGCGGCCAGAATCAAGTCCGTTACGATCTTGGCCAGCTCGTTGGCCGYCATCTGGCCTTGCAGCCGGCCTAGTAGGCCCTCATTGCTCTCAAGGGATTCGACCAGAGCGGTAGCCGCTCTTAGRGCGGTGGTGGCTGCCGCCTCGAACTTTTTCCATCTGAAACCGATGGTTTTTTTATTTTTAGAGTATCTAGATTTTCGTTTSTTCMACTTCCACACTTCCCGTTGGATTTTCAACGTTTAAAAAGCATTTTAAAGGGAATTTTTGGTTCAGTTCATTGTGGTGTTTAGTTCCCTAGTCCGGRGACGTCTTGTGGCAWTCCCAGAGGATGTTAAGTGAAGTGTTCACTCATAACTAAGGCGTTTCACAAGCGATTTTCAAAGGCAAAATGTCATTTTAAAAGGAATTGTACCYTCTTTCTAATGCATATTTCATTGGAGGAAGCGGTGCTCTTCTCCTGGTATTTCCAGAAGATGTTAAGCGAGGTCCACGCATATTTTGCTCATAACTTCGACATTTCTTAGTAGATTTTCAAAGTCAAACCGTAATTTGTAACGCGATTTTACGCTCTTTTAAATGCCTATTTTATTGGTGCAAACTGTTTCCTTGGTGTCGCGTTTCCAGAATGTGTTAAGTGAAGTCCACGCATATTTCCTTCATAACTTTGACATTTCTCATCCGATTTTCATAGTTAATATGTTGTTTTATTGGCAATTTTACGCTTTTTTAAATGCATATTTGATTTGTGCAAGCGGTGCTCTTCTCGTGGTGTTTCCAGAAGATGTTAAGTGAAGTCCACACATATTTTGCTCATACCTTCGATATTTTTTAGTCGATTGTCAAAGTCAAACTGTAATTTATAAAGGAATTTTACGCTCTTTTAAATGCCCATTTTGTTTGTGCAAACGGTTTCCTTCTTGTGGCGTTTCCAGAATGTGTTAAGTCCACGCATATTTTGTTCATAACTTTGACATTTCTCAGCCGATTTTCATACTCAAAATGTCATCCTAAAGGGAATGTTACGCTCTTTTAAATTTATATATTATTGGTACAAGCGGTGCTCTTCTCATGGTATTTCCAGAATGTGTTAAGTGAGGTTCACTCATATTTTGTGCATAAAGTTGACATTTCTCAGCCGATTTTTATAGTCAAAATATTATTCTAAAGGAAATTTTACTCTTTTAAATGCATATATTATTGGTACAAGCGGTGCACTTCTCGTGGTATTTCCAGAAGATGTTAAGCGAGGTCCACACATATTTTGCTCATAACTTCGACATTTCTTAGTCGATTTTCAAAGTCAATCCGTAATTTGTAACGCGATTTTACGCTCTTTTAAATGCCTATTTTATTGGTGCAAACGGTTTCCTTCTTGTGACGTTTCCAAAATGTGTCAGGTGAAGTCCACGCATATTCTGTTCATAACTTTGACATTTCTCAGYYGATTTTCATACTGAAAATGTTATTTTAATGGCAATTTTACGCTCTTTTAAATGCATATTTTATTGGTTCAAACGGTTTCCTTCTTGTGACGTTTCCAGAATGTGTTAAGTGAAGTCCACGCATATTCCGTTCATGACTTTGACATTTCTCAGCCGATTTTCATAGTGAAAATGTTATTTTAATGGCAATTTTATGCTCTTTTAAATGCATATTTTGTTGGTGCAAGCGGTGCTCTTCTACTGGTATTTYCAGAAGATGTTAAGTGAAGTCCACACATATTTTGCTCATAAATTTTCAAAGTCAACCCGTAATTTATAAAGAAACTTTACCCTCTTTTAAATGCCTATTTTGTTGGTGCCAACGGTTTCCTTCTAGTGGCGTTTCCAAAATGTGTTAATTCAGGTTCACGCATATTTCCTTCATAACTTTGACATTTTTGAGCCGATTTTCATAGTCAAAATTTCATTTGAAAGGGAATTTTACGCCGTTTTTAATGCAAATATTATTGGTGCAAGCAGTGCTCTTCTCCTGGTATTTCCAGAAGATGTTAAGTGAAGTCTACAGATATTTTGCTCATAACTTCGACATTTCTTAGTCGATTTTCAAAGTCAATCCGTAATTTGYAACGCGATTTTACACTCTTTTAAATGCCTATTTTATTGGTGCAAACGGTTTCCTTCTTGTGACGTTTCCAAAATGTGTCAAGTGAAGTCCACGCATATTCCGTTCATAACTTTGACATTTCTCAGTCGATTTTCATAGTAAAAATGTTATTTTAATAGCAATTTTACACTCTTTTAAATGCATATTTTATTCGTGCAAACGGTTTCCTTCTTGTCGCGTTTTCAGAATGTGTTCAGGGAAGTCCACGCATAATTTGTTCATAACTTTGACATTTCGCAGCTGCTGACTTTTATATTCAAAACGTAATTTTAAAGGGAATTTTACGCCCTTTTTAATACATATAATATTGGTGCAAGCGGTGCTCTTCTYCTGGCATTTCYAGAAGATGTTAAGTGAAATCCACATATATTTTGCTCATAACTTCGACATTTCTTAGTCGRTTTTCRCAGTCAAATTCTAATTTGTAAACGTATTTTACGCTTTTGACGTTTCCAGAAAGTGTTAAGTGAAGTCCACGCATATTTCGTTCATAACTTTGACATTTCTCAGCCGATTTTCATACTCAGAATGTCATCCTAAAGGGAATGTTACGCTATTTTAAATGTATATATTATTGGTACAAGCGGTGCTCTTCTCATGGTATTTCCAGAAGATGTTAAGTGAAGTCCACACAAATTTCGCTCATAGCTTTAATATTTCTTAGCCGACTTTTATAGTTAGAACGTCATTTTAAAGGTAATTTTACGCCCCTTTTAATGCATATTTGATTGGTGCAAGCGGTGCTCTTCTACTGGTATTTCCAGAAGATGTTAAGTGGAGGCCACACATATTTTGCTCATAGCTTCGACATTTCTTAGTCGATTTTCAAAGTCAAACCGTAATTTGTAACCGAACTTTGCGCTCTGTTAAATGCCTATTTTATTGGTGTAAACTCTTTCCTTCGTGTGGCGTTTCCAGAATGTGTTAAGTGAAGTCCACGCATATTTCCTTCATAACTTTTACATTTCTCAGCCGATTTTCATAGCCAAAATTTCATTTAAAAGAGAATTTTACTCCGCCTTTTTTAATGCATATATTATTGGTGCAAACGGTGCTTTTCTACTGGTATTTCCAGATGTTAAGTGAAGTCCACACAAATTTTGCTCATAACTTTGACATTTCTCAGCCGATTTTTATAGTCAAACCGTCATTTTAAAGGGAATTTTACGCCCTTTTAAATGCATATTTTACTTGTGCAAGCGGTGCTCCTCTCCTGGCATTTCCAGAAGATATTAAGTGAGGTCCACACATATTTAACTCATAACTTCGACATTTCTTAGTAGATTTTCAAAGTCCARTCGTAATTTATAACGGAATTTTACGCTCTTTTAAATGCCTRWTTTGTTGGAGCAAACGGTTTTCTTCTTGTGCCGTTTCCAGAATGTGCTAATTGAAGTCCAYGCATATTTSGTTCATAACTTTGACATTTCTCAGCCGATTTTCATAGTCCAAATGTCATTTTAAAGGGAATTGTACGCCCTTTTTAATGCATATTTGATTGGTGCAAGCGGTGCTCTTCAACTGGTATTTCCAGAAGAGGTTAGGTGAGGTCCACAAATATTTTGCTCATAACTTCGACATTTCTCAGCCGATTTTTATAGTGAAAATGTTATTTTAATGGCAATTTTACGCTCTTTTAAATGCTTCGATGATTGGTGCAAACGGTTTCCTTCTTGTGCCGTTTCCAGAATGTGTTAAGTGAAGTCCACGCATATTCCGTTCATAACTTTCACATTTTTCAACCGATTTTTATAGTCAAAATGTCATTTTAAAGGGAATTTTTCACCCTTTTAAATGCATATTTGATTTGTGCAAGCGGTGCTCTTCTTCTGGTATTTCTAGAAGATGTTAAGTGAAGTCCACACAAATTTTGCTCATAACTTTCTCATTTCACGGCGGATTTTCAAAACAAAAAAACTATTTTAAATGAAATGTTACCTTCATATCAACACAGATTTCATTGGCGCAATCTGTAAACTCCTTCAATAACCTGCCGCCACTTAAATCCACAACGTATTCTTCTGATTTTGATCCTACCTGGGCAGACGCCATTTGGCGGCCAAACTGGAGGAAATCAGCGCCATCTTCGCACTGGTCTCAAACACCGAGTGAACGCTGGACGCCAACAAGCCAATCTGGTCCTCCAGCCTACGTCTCGACTGGCAATACTGATCAGGCCCAATCAGCACAGAGACAATCACCTCGAGCGACCAATGGTAGAGCAGCTGCCTGATGGGCGGCCTGCAAAAGTCCCGGATTTAGATCCACTGCTAAAGGGGCGCCCATGGGGAGCACTTATCAGGAGAGGCGCAAATCTGCGCCACCAGCCTAGCAATGGGCGGCTCACAGCACTGCTGCAGCCACTGCTGGTCGCCCTTCAGCAACGCCGGGTTCAGGATGCGCCGAAAGTGCAACCATTCCACCCCATCCATGAAAAACAACCCTCTGGAGGCGTTGTGCAGCTGGTTGTAGACGGTCCAAGCTTCCGGCAGGAGGTGCTGCGGGTACTTGCCTGGAACCATCCCCTAGAGAGGGCTTAAAACGAGCTGAAGATGGTACCTTCTTTGGCGAAGACCAAGCGCATGTCCGCAGGATCGGCGATGAAAACGCACGCCACTGGGCCGATGTTTTCTTTGAAAATGGAACCCAGCTGGCGGTGGCGCGCGTCGATATAGCGGTGCAGTTTCGGCGAAGAACCCGCCATCATCAGGGAAAGTGTCGTGCCGAACACTGGAAGACCTGAACAAACCAGGTTTTTTTAGTCAAGGGGTGCCGCGGATTAGTCCTTTAGTCTGTTAGTCAAACGTCACCTAGCTGTCATTTGGAAAATCCCCTTTTTTCCTTTGGCGCTTAAAAACGGGCAGGTTTTTACCGGATTTAGTCACAATAGGGTGTTTTCACTTTTTTTATGTTGATATATAGAAAGTAGTTATGGCAAACATTACACTAATATATTTGTTTTTGCAAGAAAAGTCTCCATAATAATTTTAAAGCGAGTTTAAATTCAAATCAGATGTTTTCCGCCAAAAACGCCGAATCCGTATCGTGGGTTGCCTATCCCGATTATGACGTAGCAGGTCATATCAACAAAGTCTCTCGTGTTTATTTTGTTGTTTTCGCAGCTTTGTTTTATTATTTAAGTTATTGTGATTATCATTATTTTATTGATTATTATTATTATTATTATTATCTTGCATAGTGGAAAATAGTGACATGTATRAATCACAAAATAAGTGGTGTTTTGTGCCAGRATGCAARAATACCTCAATAAGTGCTCCAAACAAACTCTTTCTAACCGTTCCTCATGATTATGYACGTAAAGTTTTATGGTTCAAAGCAGCTAGACGTGATGTTCTTAAATCAAAATCAATGTTTTTTTGTTGCGAGSATCATTTTAATGAAAGTACGAACAAAAAGCTARTGATGAGGCAGATAGAATATGCCGTACGATCRATCGTACTTTGTGTTCTGGGCAAATTCTACCTTGTACAGTGCMCAAAGWACCCTCGTGTTTCAATTCCACATATCCGATATCACCATATTGTTCTCGTGATGCCCAAAATTCAAATTTAAGAGTTCATTTTACTTTTAAAGCAGCCATTTGTATATGTTAGGTTAAGTTGAATATGTGAAATTCTATATATTATTTACCTAATTTAAACCAATACAGACAGATTAGTATATTAAGGAGAGAGTAACTAATAATAAATTTACTGATTTTTACATACGCTGCTGCTTTGACACCCTTAAATTCGGCTGAATTAAAGCGTTCGTCGTTTTTTAAAAATTCGGTAACCATAAAAATATGTACACATGGTAAATTGTTTATTGACGCTTTAAGGAATCCTTTTGAAGCCATTTTTTAGTTTAGCACAAACTATGAATTATTTAAATCCACAAAATAATTATTGAAACACAACCACACAACTAAAAACTATGCACAGAACGTAAACAATCCGCCATTTATATGACCAGAGACGTCACAACCAATAGGATTGCGTTTTAGAGATTTATGAATAATTTTAATTTTAGCTAACGATTGGAAACCGTTAGAGTTACAGGGTGGACCAAATGGGGAAAAAGTTGCGCAATCAAGTGCCTATAAATAATCTGTCGTCAACTTCTTTGAACTCGCAATAGCAACGGATACACAGGGAAAAAGAAAAAAGTGCGTTTTATAAAATCCTTTATATCGTGTTTATTGAATTTGAAAATAAAGTAAAAAATAATCTAGGCCCACTATGTTCAATGAGGCCGAAGTCAACTTTCGGTTTTCTTATGGACGCCATATTGAATTTCTGAATTTTTAAATTCCCCTTTAAATATGCTCTTCAACCATGTATAACATGTTTATGTTCGGTCAAGATAAATAATTAAAATTAACAAAATTAAGATTTTATGGTAGTAGGCATTGATACGTCCGTGCCGTATAGCGTGAAAAACCCTGTATATTACCATATATTAATGTTCAGTTTGTAGGAATTTTTGATACAATGAAAACACCCTATTGTTTCCATTGTATACCGGGTGTTCTTACCTCTAGGGGCGGGCATTGTGCTGGTGAAGCGGCAGCCCCATTGGGCGAAACGTCGGCCACGCGGGGCATAAAACATTTCAAAACTACGAAAAACCGCGACTGAATGATGCTGAAACCGCTCGAAGTGTCGCCAGAACTGGCCGAAGGCCAGCCGATATACACTATCGAACAAAAGTCGAGCAACAATTTGCTTATCAAAGAGTGTTCTTCGGGGACCAAAGCGGATTTTCAATGCGGCTAAAGTCTGGAGGCTGCGCAGGCCATCCGAAAACCTGAATTAGCGATACAAAATTTTACGAATATATCTACACATCACTACCCTGTATATATGTAGATATGCATTCAGTAGTCTTCGCTTGCAGATAAACCTTGACCAACTTGCGCTAAAACTCCCTTGGAACCAACTGCTTTTGTCCGACAGTGTATATGCTAAAGTGTGACCTGTAGGAACCCGCCGCATTGCCAAGTCGCCCTCATTTCCCCGTTGTTGCAGGCGAGCTGCGCAGATCAGCCGACCGGAAGCCGGACATCGTGGCCGTTAAGGTTCTAAAAGAGTCGGCCAGCAAAGAGGCGGAGGAGGATTTCTATCGGGAGGTGGAGATAATGAGCACCTTCCAACATCCCAACATTCTCTCCTTCATTGGAGTGGTGCTGCGGGGGAAGGAGGAGAACCTCAGCCCCATGATGGTCTTCGAGTACATGGAGCACGGCGACCTGGCGGAGGTGCTGCGCGTTCAGCACCAACCGCCCTCGGGCGACGCCAAGCCGCGCCTTCGCCCAGTTGATTTGCTGCGCGTCGCCCTCCAAATCGCCAGCGGAATGGAGTACTTGGCGGCGCAGAGGTTTGTGCATCGTGACCTGGCCTGTCGCAACTGCCTGCTAGCCGAAGGCCCCACGGTGAAGATCGCGGACTTTGGGATGAGCCGAGACGTCTACACTTGCGACTACTACAAGGTGCGCAAGCTCCTCCCCCATCCAACTCTGGTCCTCTAGTAAAACCTTTCCAGATTGGAGGCTCCAGACTGCTGCCCGTGCGCTGGATGTCTCCAGAAAGCGTGATCTACGGCCGATTTACTTTGGAATCCGACATCTGGTCCTACGGCGTGGTTCTTTGGGAGATCTACAGCTTTGGCAAGCAGCCCTACTATGGACACACCAATGAGGAGGTCTGGATTGCGTCTTCTCCTCAACCTCCCACTAATTCCCCCGATATTTCCAGGTGGTGAAGCTGATTTTAGATGGCGTGATGTTGGTTCCACCCGAGGACGCGCCTCCGCCAATCATCTCCCTGATGAACGACTGTTGGAACAGCGCGCCGAAACTGCGCATCTCCTTCACGCGGGTCAAAGAGGTCCTGGCGCAGGCCCAGTCCGCCGAAGCCCTGAAACTGCCCAGGCCGCCGCTGTGGGAAAAGCCCCAAGTGGAGGTGCGAGTGGAGGGCGAAGTCAAGCCCAAAACCCTCCCCAGGCCGCCGCCCCTGATCCGCACCCTTTCCGACACGGAACTCCTGGATGCGCAGGGCTATTTGCTGCCGGTGCACCTCAAGGAGCCTGCGCAGTATCTGCGTACGTTGCCAGACTGACTGTTTCGGCCCCAAACTTGTATATAGCCATATGTTCAAAGCCCTGATGAGGGGGCGCGAGAACGACCACTGTACAGAGCGAGTCGGTATGTCCATCTAAGACGACGTAGAGGTTAGGAACCAGCACCGAAGACCAAAGACTTGCCACATGGTAAACGTTGTTGTTTTGCACTTTTGGTACTTTGAGATAAGCACGTTTTTACCCGATTTTGCTGTTTTTTTGTAATATCCTTCGAAGTCCTTTATTTATTCAACATTAAACAGTGCCATGGATTTGGCAGGTTAGTTGAAAGTGACATTTCACAGCCGCCATTTTGAAAACGTGGTTTCGCATTTTTGGCGCCATAAACTAAGTGGAAAATTGACAGCATTCGCTAAAAGGAAGCAAATTGGGAAGAACAGCCTTTAGTGGGTGGAAGAATGAGACAAAACGGCCCCGAAAAAGGCCTTAAAGTCAACTGCAAACGACTACTTTTGGGCTTTAGCAACAAATGACATTTAAAGGGCGCCATTAGTCGATTTTTCAACGACAACTGCCATTCAAGTCAATCAATCAATGTCATTGATTATGGCTTCTTTTAGCATTTGTTGCCCTCCTTTCTGATGAGTGAAGATTTGGCAAACAACTTTAGTGTTTACCACTTTCCAAAGTTTTGAAATAAATCGAAGTCCTTTATTTATTCAACATTAAGCAGTGCCATGGATTTGGCAGGTTAGTTGAAAGTGACATTTCACAGCCGCCATTTTGAAAACGTTGTGGTTTCGCATTTTTGGCGCCATAAACTAAGTGAAAAATTGACAGCATTCGCTAAAAGGAAGCAAATTGTGAAGAACAGCCTTAAGTGGATGGGAGAGTGAGACAAAACGGCCCCGAAAAAGGCCTTAAAGTCAAGTGCAAACTACTACTTTTGGGCTTTAGCAACAAATGACATTTAAAGGGCGGCCATTACTAGATTTTTCAACGACAGCTGCCATTCAAGTCAATCAATCAATGTCATTGATTATGGCTTCTTTTAGCATTTGTTGCCCTCCTTTCTGATTAGTGAAGATTTGGCAAACAACTTTAGTGTTTACCGCTTTCCAAAGTTTTGAAATAAATCGTCTCGGGTGTGCCAACTTATGGGGAAACACCCTGTATATTTAATTGGCGCAACACTGTATACAGAGTGGACGGGCGGGAACATTAAAAACAAATAAATCTACAAAATTACTTTTTCCATTCACACATCCAGTCACACATTCGCTCTGAAATTTGACACATTGATCGACTGAGTCCCATTGGAGCCTCTAGGGCTTGGGTAGGCCGGCGGGGTACTTGGGCCTGCACACGCAGCCGCTCTCCACTAAGACGTAGTCCTGCCCCGTTAGGGTAACGGGCCCCAGCGGGATCACCAAAAATAAATAGGGCACGTAGGTCTGAGTGCACTCGCCCCGTACCAGCTCGCATTCCGAGCTCTCGCAAACCTAAAACGGCGCGTTTCAACCTGCGGTCCATCCTCAAGCCAAGCGCTTACCTCGAAAACCACCTGCTGCAGTAAGTCGGGGAACTTCTGCACTATTGTGACTGGCTGGCCGGAGGTGAGCGACACCCCGTACATGGGAGCTGTGGTGTTGTAGCGGGTTTTACAGAGTCGGGGCGGCAACCCCCCGCAGGAGCCCACGGAAGCCGCCCTGCCACGCCTGGAGCTGGGGAGCAAATGGCTCTCCGCGTGGTTGCCCTCAAACGCCGCCATGAGGGCGGATCGCGTCTGGTAGGGGTCGATGGTGGGGTTGTGGGCCCTTCCAGTGCGGCCCCCTTTTAGCGACCTTTCCACCGCCTGACTGATTACGACGTGAGTTACGCAAACAGTCTTAGTGAGACGCTAGTACTTACATGGGGTAAGGGTGGTTGGAGGGGCCCACGCACCCCGGATCATCCGTGAGGGCGTCGCCCCATAGGTACTTCAACTGGCCGCCCCCCTTGCAGTGGTTGGCTTCCAACTTACCCCAGCCCTGTTTGGTCAAGAGGCCCACTAGCAGGATCTAGCGCGAGACATGCATAAATTACCTGACCCATTTAGGATAATAAACACACATAATAAAGCGTTGACCTTTGCCTAACTGTTCTTTTCGCGCCTGGTCCGGTCAATCAGGCGATTAGTCATTGCTCCGGTAAGTAAGTCCGGTGATTAGTGAGTACTTACCCATAGTGGCAAAAGCCGCTGGTTCAAAGCGCCCATTTTTCAACTGAAAATCACGCACTGGTTTAGCACATCGGCCGCACTGAGACGCGATCTCGGCCAGGTGAACGATCACAGTGAAGAATCCGCTCGCCTTGAACGTGAACTTCCGAAGAACTGTTCTTGAACTGTTAAAGCGGCGCTTTGTTTGCCGCTCGGGTAGGGGGCCTGCGACCCACCTCGCTTACCATATCGTGCAGGTGGACTTTTCACAGTTATAACACGCATTTCTGCCGTGTTTAGGCAAATGGGACACCGTCGAGTCAATCAAAGGCCTACTTCAATGCAACCGTCCTCTTATTATCACAACCGAACTTAAAACTAAATGATGGATGTTTTTTTTTGGTGAGTGCTTCACTTCTTTTTGCGGTCCTGAGTGCATTTGGGGCAGTACCATTTACCCTTGGGCTTGGTGGTGAGCTGGACGCAAGCGAAGTGGAACCATTCAATGGGGCACTGAAACGGCAAAGCCTAGATATTTTGGGTCAAAACCTAATTCGTAAACTCACGTCTGGATTGTCGCAGCCAATCATTTCTCCGTAAGACACCTGGTGGCAAAGGCAATAAGTGGGCTCGTTGGGGTCTACAGGCATGTCCAGGACGTCGCTGGGATGCGCAATCCCGGCCAGTCCTGGCAGAACTGAAGCAACAGCTTCGGCCACTGAAAGCAACAGATTAAAGCGACCATTTCGGCTGTTTGGCCGGAGAATTCTCACCCTCGCTGGAGGTTGCAGCGGTGCTACCGCTCCCACTGCCGCCCTTTTCCGCTCCGGCACCCTTCTGCCGCTTTTTCTTGCTGCGGTTCGTCCCCGACGAGTCGTCCTCGCTCGAATTGCCCGAGCGCTTCTTCTTGTCGCCCCCTTTTCCTTCTTTGATCTTCTTGCGGCCCTTCTTGCCGACGCTCGGCTCGTCCAAGTTACGCGAGTTCAGCGCTTTGTCCTGGATCTCCGTCTCAAAGCGCGCCAGATCATTATCCAGCTTCCTAATGTGCTTGTCTACCAGCTCGTAAGTCTGGATCGCCAGCTGCACTTTGTCGTCACCCAGCTCTTTGGCCTTGTTGAACATGTTCTGGATCTTATCCAGATGCTCCTTCTGCTCGTCGCTGCTCAGCGACTTAACGTTGCGCAGGTGCTCATCAGCCAATGTGTCGATGCCCTTCATCAGGCCCTGCGCCCTCTTGTCCAAGTCGCTCATCAGTGTGAAATTGCGCTGCAGCTCATTGGGCAGATGCTCTAAACCTATAAAAAATCCCCTTTTTAACTGCGAACTGCGATAGGTGTTACAAATAGGGCCCAGTTCAAGCTGGGGCTGGGTAGGCGTCCGCCCTCGATCTAACCTAACATAACCGAAAACTTCGGACCTGCCAGCGGGCCCCACTAGTCCAGCCCCTATTTCTGGGGCTGGCTGTGCCGCCTTAACTAATAAAACAGGGTAAAACACTGCATAAATCCCCAAAAACACTTACTGTCAAGATAGTGCTCCAAATACAAAGCCGAAGTCATGTTGGCAAGCCCTAATTAGGTATAAAGAAGCGCGCTCACTAAATGACAAATGTAGTCAAACACTACTAAAACACATAAAATATGACACAAACTAACAAATAAATTGTCAAAACTAAAAACATTAAAAATCAGCCAAGACTGTGTTCATAATCTCATGCGGGCGTTTAAATGACGTTTGGCCGATCAGAAGCATTAGACGAGGCCAGAGAGACTCTCGTGTATGAGAAAAAGAACGACGATATACTCGTGCTTAATCGAGCGATACCGACTGGTCAACTGCTCCTGGTTGGGAGACTGACGCGCAGATAGCGCGCGCTATGCAACCACTCTATTTCAAGCCCAAATTCAAATGTTTTAAAGAAGTAAAATTGACCTCTACTGGCAAAAAAAACATATTTTTAATAAAAAAAAGGGATAACACTAATAAAAAATCTGGAAAATTACGTTGGTCAACAGCAGGGATTTTCCGCATTCGGTGCTTAGTTTTGGGAGTGGTTCCTGGAAAGAGGGAAGAGCTTGGTGTGCGCCAGCACCAAACTGATCCTATCAAGATCGACCACCACCTGGAAGGGCTCAAACAATACCACTCTGTCGATTTTTCGATATTAAACTTGTGCAAACCTTCCCAACAGGCTCATTCTTGATTATGCGCTCTTCGCAAACAGACACTTCCAGCCGCTTCTGCCCCAGCTCGCCCTGTTGCATGGCATACTCAAAAGTTTCCTCAAAGACTGGGCTCTTCTGCGTTTTCACTACCTACAATCAACCTCGTAAGCCTTTATTTAGTCACAAACAGGGCCCTTACCATGGTTCTTCGCTTGGTGTCCTTTCCGCGTTCTGGAAGCAGATAGAGCTTCACATAGAGCCCCCTGGTGTCGTCCCGATCCAAATTCCTGAAACCCCGTCAGAGCCTCAAATCCTGCGGCCGATCGCCTAGGAGAACTTACTCGATATCATGGACGGTGACGATCAAGCGTTGCCTTTGGACGCTGTAGCGCAGCGTCAGCTTGATTCTGGCCTGGGAATGGTTGTCAAACCTGGAAAAAATGCTTCTGAGAGCCGCTAGGGCTCAAAAACCACTCCTTACCTTCTCTCCGGCTCCATACTGACGGACTTCGGGTTGCAATGGATATTTTTTCCAGTCGCGTCTCTTATCGCCGCATTTTGATAAGCCTGTGATTGTTCGAAGATCCAACAGGCACTTGAGAGGAATTGATTGTGACATCGATTCTACTGGATGAGGCAATTGATCAATTTTGGGAAGACCACTCAAGGTTGACAAGCTGGAGGGTCCGATTGGGTTCTTGAAAGCGGCCTTGCTTACCGAGTGCCCCAAATTAGGGCCCTTTAAGCGGCAAAATGTTCCCTTCAAATCAAAGCTTTATTCACTTTCACACTCAATTTCGCCTCTTCAAGCCGGGAAATTCGAAAATTTGCATAAAAACTACTTTGACAGTCACTGCCTTAAACTTTGACAACTTCAGTTGCCATTGTTACGGCGCGTGAGTTTTGCCGCACATTGTTTAGGCACCAAATTCAAAACTTCCTGTTTTTCATGCTTTATGCGCCCAATTGCGCCGAAAAATTCCCCCCAGAAAAAATCCCGGAATTCTCCCAGTCGCAGTACAAACAGGCGTCCGATATTTCAAAAATTTTACAAGTTAAATTGCGATTAACCGTCTGGCATCAACTTCCGGTTAAACCAGAAGTGGCGCAGTTTGAGCTGAAAAGTTGCGTCAGATGTCAAAGTGAAAGGACAAGTCAATGAATCACCGAGCTTTTGGGGCCCCGATTAAAGACAGGCAAGTTTTAAGAACTGGTTTATTTCCATTCTATAATAAGTAACAAAGTCATTTGGCGACTAGTGGATGAATGGCACTAGGCGGGCCAACTCTGGGTTTTCCTCGCAAACGAAGGGCTTCACATGGTGGCAGGCCACATCGTGCCAGTGAACGCCATCGTTGTAAAACTGATTGAGCACAGCCAGGCAGTTTTCTTCAGCACCTGTAAACAGAGCTGAGTAATACAGAAAAAGTGAAATTGAAGTCCAACTTACCGCCTTGCTGGGGCTCGCGGTTGTCCGGCTGGGGCTTGCCGATGCCCCCCGTTGGGGACCAGTCGTTCTGGTCGCGCTGCGTGGCAGGCGCCAGTTTCTCCAAGGTGGCTGTCCAGAACCAGCCATTTACCTCATTGGGGAGCAGATCTGGGCGGTCGCATCCTTTGAAGTCGCACTTGCGACCTGAAGTCCAGATGTACTTGACCTGCAAGCCCAGCTTTACAAGTCCCCGCGTGTCGCTGCCACTGACTAATCTTACCTTATCCTTCACCAGGCGCTCCTTGATCCATTCGTTCTCCACGGAAGTCTCCAAGGAGATGGTTTCCATGCACTGGCGGCGGCAGTAATTGCGCGCGTCCAACCAATCGTACTGGGCGGTGGCCAAGGCGGGGTCGCGCCAACTGAAGAAGTAGCCCTTGCCTGCAAGCGAAACGTTGGCGGGTTTATAGAAAATAGGGCGGGATATGCAATGGGGAAATCCTACCGTCAGGGCCGAGTTCATGAATGGAGCGCCGCTGGCATAGTTGGACGTCGGGGGCGGCTAGCGATCTTCCTGCTGGTAAGTCGGCACTCACATAGGCCACAGCCATAAGCACGAGAATGGATTTCAACATTGTTTTTCTCTAGAAAAGCGCAAATCAATCGCAAAATATTATAATAAAATCAGCAACCGCGCGCTAATTGAGCAAACTCATTGAATATGGGCGACTTCCGTGTGTGTTTTACAGATTTTACCTGTTGTTCTAGATGCACAGTAAAAAACGCGAAGGTCAGCAACGCGTCTCAAGCAGGATGGACACTGAAGCGACAAACCAATCAAGATTGATATTTATACGCAGGTGAAACTTGCGGGCGAGAAGGACATTCCGCCGCATACCACGTGAGGCTTCTTCACTTACCTTGACCCTACCATTAGGGGCCCGATAATGGGCCAACTTATATGCGATAATCGTCAGGTCGAATAGAATGCGTTCTTTTTCCTGCAGGTTTGTTAATGACCGATATCCGCATATATGGGCGAAAAGCCTCCAATATGCGTGCAGTATTACACTAATGAGTAGGAAAAACGTGCCAAATTACGAAATCAATTACAATAGGCTTTTAATGAAGAATTTTGCTGATAATGACCTAGTTTGGTTGCTTTTCCTTTTCACCGTGCGACATTCCACTACAAGCACTCATCAGAAAGTGCGGTCATAAACCCAAATTAATCAATTAAATTAATTATTCGGATCTTTTCCAGTTGCATTGGACACCATCGAGGACCACGCCCTCATTTTATACGTCGCTGGTGCTTCAAACGTTGTTGACAAGCAGATCCCTGTAATCTGTCAACGGTCTTTCCAAACCCACCAATCAGCAACGGCCGTTTGATTTTAGACGTTTACAGTCAACCAGTGTCGGTTTCAGTGTGGTTGTAAGCGCAAATTTAGTGAGATTTCAGCGAAGCCCTGGTTTCCAAGTAGAAAAACGCGCAACGGCCCCAACATGTCCAGCGATACCGACCACATCCCGTCTGTCATGTACGACAACACCAAAGCAATCAGCTACAAGAAAGGCCGCTACTTTGGCAAGGTGAGGAAGGGGCTTTTTCTCGTCCATTTTAACCAAAACACGGCTTTTAAAGGCCTATGGGCTTTCATCAGCTACCCTCACCGTTAAACTCTTCCCCCGCTTTAATGTGACTGCTTCCATCCAAACATTAGTTAGTCTAACTAAGTCACTGAAATGTTAACAAAATGGCCATGTGCCGGAGCTAAAGCCCTAAGGTTATGACTCCCGCTGATTTTGTGGACAATCCCCGGCTTCTTCCCACTGAAACTGATTAATACCTAGCATACTTTTCAGTTAAAAATCCAAAATATTTGGAATTCCGTCAGTCATAAACGACAAAACCGAATACAAAAACAAAATATTTAGAGTTCCTCTGTGCGTAAATATACCCAAAGCATCGAAAATAAGATGTTTTAAAGTGCCCTGGGACCACCAAGACCCAAATGTCCAGTACTTGAATAGTATTTTCTGTTCAAAATGTTCTGCGGGGGGGCTTTTTGGATGCAGTTGGTTATATTCTGTTAGGGGCTTTACTTGTGTTCAATAATGTTCTTAGCAGATATAAGAGGGTTAATTAGCCTTGGCCTTTTTGAGCCCTTTTTAGCATTTCTGGCCAGCAAAAAGCCACCCCCTTTCATTTTGTATGCTTAAAAGTAGGTACAGTAAAACCTCTTTAATCCGAACATTGCGGGCCGAGACAGAAGAACTCCAATCTTTTAAGTTCAAAGTTTTTAAAATGAGTGCTGTAGTGTAAAATTCGACAACTATCCACCAGAGGCGAACAATTATTCACTGGCAAAGGAGTCGTAGAGCCATTCAAAGAACTGCTTCGAAACAACGTCCACGGAAAATGCAGTTGTTGCACCAAATCTATAATGCAGACAAAACTGATCTTTTTTGGAAATTATGTCCTCAAAAACACTTGATCAATCTGAGGCCCAAGTGGTTAAATGGACAAGAACAGAATTACATTAATGCCTTGTTCAAACGCCGCTGGCAGTCATAAATTGAAATTGTTAGTAGAACCAGATCTTAAAAAAAATGGTTCTACACAGATTTTGTTTGATGAAACTTGTGTAGTTGTTTTGTGAGTACGCTGACGGCTCTATGAATTACATATCGTGAAAGACTGCTTTCTGCAAGAGGTACTTTAACAAGATGAAATCATTTTGCAATGGGATGAAGATTTGATTGGCCTTTGCAATAATTAGTTCGGATTACAGAGGTTATACTGTATTGGGCAATGCTTTCTTATTCCCGCGTACTTGCTTATATGTATTTCCTATTACTTCGTAGCAATTTCTCTGTATTGGTGTTCAGTGCTCATGGTGCATTCGCCAAATTGTTAATACAGCCAGGAGTAATTGACGATTGTTTTCTGTTAATAGGGCGGTTTTGCCAAGTGTTACGAAATAATCCGAGACAACGACAAACAGTCGTTCGCAGGCAAAATCATATCCAAGAACCTAATCGTTAAGCAAAACCAGAAGGAGAAAATGACGCAGGAAATCCAGATCCACTCCAGATTGAACCATCAGCATATCGTGGAGTTTTTCGGCTTCTTCGAGGACCACGACAACATTTACATCGTGCTGGAGTTGTGCAAGCGCCGCTCCATGATGGAGCTGTACAAAAGACGGCAAGTGATTACCGAGCCGGAGACGCGCTACTACATGAACCAGATTGTTAGCGGCGTCCACTACTTGCACAGTCACCGCATTATCCATCGGGACCTCAAGCTGGGCAATTTGTTCCTGAACGACAACGTGCAGGTGAAGATCGGCGACTTTGGCCTGGCCGCCAAGATCGAGTTTGATGGCGAGCGCAAGCGAACACTGTGTGGCACTCCCAACTACATCGCCCCGGAAATCCTCAGCAAACAGGGCCACTCTTTTGAGGTGGATATTTGGTCGCTGGGCTGCATCATGTACACCCTCATGGTGGGACGGCCGCCCTTTGAAACCTCCAGCCTAAAGGAGACCTACGCCAAAATCAAGAAATGCGACTATAAGTAAGGATTGTAAATTGCTAGTTAACCGAGGGTTGCTAACGGAAGGTGTTTCAGGTTTACCATTGCGCTATCGCCCACTGCCAAGCACATGATCATGATCATGCTGCAGTCGGACCCGTCTCAGCGTCCGAAAATCAGCAAGTTGAGCCACCACGATTTTTTCAAGGGCTACTGTCCGGCCTCGCTGCCCGTCAGCTGTCTCACCATGGCGCCCCGTTTCGACAAGCTGGAGGTCCCATCTCCTGGCCAGTACGGCAAAGGAACGGCGTTGAAAGACATCCAAGGACAACGTAAGTTAGGCGTCGGTCCCACAGAAACACCGATCACCGATGACCATCAAGCAGAATTCCAACATCTGCGATTCCCATTAAATGTTCTCACAGAAAGCTTCACTAGTCATCCACTGCTAAGCACCGTTTAAAAAAAAGTGTGATTATAAACTTGTACAGTGAGCAGGTGAATGATTGATGTGAGACCGTTCGGTGCATATTCCCTGGTTTTAGTCGGTGGTAGTGGGTGATAGTTGATGTCAGTGGTTGGTGTGGGACCGCTACCTTATTTGCCCCTAGTTTGATTTATTGAAGCTTCAATGAGCGCTCCGCTTGTTTGCAGAGGCGACAGCCCACAAAGACAACTCTATTGCGGTGGGATTGGCTGGGGTTCCTCAACATCACAACAGCTTCAGCGACGTGGACAATCTAAGGGTTATTCGCAGCCTCATTGCTAAGGTAAGTGAATCTTCTTTCATTTGCTTTCAATGGTTTTGCTGAACTTGTTGGAGGATTTTCTTTCGCTGAAACTCCTTAATGAAAGTGGGCGTTACGATAAAACCAGAAAAAAACTAAACATGCGATGGACTCAAACGGCACAATCACCAATTTTTTGTTTTAAAATCAAATAACTTTCGATGATAATCGATGAATGGTCGTGATTTTTTTTAATAAAGCTTAGGTAGTCAGAGAATTTTGAAAAAAATATATTAAAGAAGGCTATTTAAAGATGCGAATTTCGATATTTTTATACAGTTCTGCTCATTTATGAAAAGGAAAAAACTTTCACGAAATGTTTATAAGCTAAAGCAAGTCAAGTAGGTGAGTTTAGTTAGATAGATATTTGCAAAATTTATTAACCATTTCAAAAATGCCCCAAAATGTCCCTAGATCTTTATAAACTTGGTCAGTTTGCATCTTTAATAGGCGGAAGTTTTCTCCATATTTGGAAGGAATTTCAGCTTTTGCGAGTTTCGGGATGTAATGCATGATTTTTTAAAGCAAAGGGTGTCTTCTTTCAAAGAAAAAGTTTGTAATGCAAATTTCGAAACTTACCCAAAAAATCCTTAGCTCTTTATAAACTTGGCCAGTTTGCATCTTTAATAAGCGGAAGTTTTCTCCATATTTGTAAGCAATTTCAGCTTTTGCCAGTTTCAGGATGTAATGCACGATTTTTTAAAGCAAAGGTTGTCTTCTTTCAAAGCAAAAGTTTTTAAGGCAAATTTCAAAACTTCCCCAAAAAGTCCCTCGATCTTTATAAACTTGGCCAGTTTGCATCTTTAATAGCCGGGAGTTTTCTCCATATTTGGAAGCAATTTCAGCCTTTGCTAGTTTCGGGATGTAATGGACGATTTTTTAAAGCAAAGGTTGTCTTCTTTCAAAGAAAAAGTTTGTAAGGCAAATTTCGAAACTTCCCCAAAAAGTCCCTAGATCTTTATAAACTTGGCCAGTTTGCATCTTTAATAGACGGAAGTTTTCTCCATATTTGGAAGCAATTTCAGCCTTTGCTAGTTTCGGGATGTAATGCACGATTTTTTAGAGCAAAGCTTGTTTTCTTTCAAAGAAAACGTTTTTAAGGCAAATTTCAAAACTTTCCCTAAAACTCCTTAGATCTTTATAAACTTGACCAGTTTGCATCTTTAATAGACGGAAGTTTTCTCCATATTTAGAAGCAATTTCAGCCTTTGCGAGTTTCGGGATGTAATGCACAACTTTTAGAGCAAAGGTTGTCTTCTTTCAAGGAAAAAGTTTTTAAGGCAAATTTCAAAACTTCCCCAAAAAGTCCTTAGATCTTTATAAACTTGGCCAGTTTGCGTCTTTAATAGGCGAAAGTTTTCTCCATATTTGGAAGCAATTTCAGCCTTTGCTAGTTTCGGGATGTAATGCACGATTTTTTAAAGCAAAGGTTGTCTTCTTTCAAAGAAAAAGTTTGTAAGGCAAATTTCAAAACTTCTCCGAAAAGTCCCTCGATCTTTATAAACTTGACCAGTTTGCATCTTTAATAGCCGGGAGTTTTTCTCCATATTTGGAAGCAATTTCAGCCTTTGCGAGTTTCGGGATGTAATGCACGATTTTTTAAAGCAAATGTTGTCTTTCAAAAAAAAGCTTGTAGGGCAAATTTCAAAACTTCCCCAAAAAGTCCCTAGATCTTTATAAGCTTGACCGCTTTGCACCTTTAATAGACCGGTGTTTGCTCTATATTTAGAAGCAATTTCAGCTCTGCGGGTTTCAGGCTGTCACGCACTATTTTTAAAGAAAAAGTTGTCATCTTTCAACAGAAAGTTTGTAAGGCAAATTTAAAAAATTTCGTTTCTACATAACTAACCACTTCTCTATAAAAATTCGCAAGTTTCAAACGAAAACAGGTAGCAACATAAAATTTATAAACTCCATAGTATACTTTTCAGGCAAAAAGCGGGGAAATTTTTAATTAAACCGCTGTAAAAGATGATTTTTGACAAACGCATAATTTTGAGAGTAACAATGAAAGATTTTACTAAACTCCACGATCCACTTAAATCTTTCAAACTCCCCAACCGAAGCCGGTAGCAACTTGAAATGTACACATTTCATAGCCGACCAGTCGCAAAAAAACCTTGATTTTGCATTTAAATCGCCTGATTACCTAAGCTTCATTTTGAAAAAAATCACGACGATTCATTGATTAGAACAAAAGTTGTTTGATTTTAACACAAGAAAAACCCAAATGTGCCACTGCCTGCCGTTTCAGATTCGACATACTTGTTTTTTAAGATAATTTTACTTTACATAAAGTGCGTTGTGCAAAATTATCATCTAATGTGGAAAAGAAGCTCCACAAAAAATTAACTTTACGTCACTAACACGAGACAAAATAAATAGTTTCAGTTTCAAAACATGGATAAAACAAAAATAGTAACCGTATTCCGAGAAAATTATTTAAAAAATACACAAACAGATCGAAACACTTCGCAATAGCGATAGCAGTGAAAATATAAGTGGCTTTTTCAAATAACGTTGAACAGTTACAGTGCATTTTTTGGTTAGTCCCAGATTGTGATTGGTTGCTCAACTCTATCTAGCCTATTGAGGTCTTCCCAGGCAACGTTTCTGTTCAATCAAATCAAACAACTGCAATCTAATAAAAATTGTATTTCTACACCGAACTAGTGGTACCTTGTTGGAAATTGGACAACTTAATAATAAGAGTTATTGTTCTACGTCGCGAAACTTCAATTAGTTCATAATTAGTACATCCTTACGCTAAAAATAGTAGTGGTTCGGTTATAGGACCTAAAAGTACTTGATTCAGTTCTCGATTGGTTTAAATGCAACGAAAATATTCGAAGTAATGTCATTTTGGTGGGGGGGCGGTTGTATGGGGGAGTGGTTGTAAAGTCTTCACTAAAGTATAAAGTCTAAAATAAAGTCGAATATAAAAATAGGAATAAATTGGGCAATTTGATTCGTCTTGGTATACAGGGGGTAGTCAGTGTGTGGTTCTCACACTCACAAACCCAGTACGTATAAAGATAAACTAGCAGCTAACAACAAACCCTGTAAAGTCTTACCACTTGACCTGCGACGCCCAGATATGCACAGTGGAGACGAATTTGCTGCAGATGGACAGCGTGTTGAAGAACATTTTTTGACACACGGTGATTTTGCGGTCGTGCAGCGGCAGCGTATAGATGCGGCTGAAGTTGCGCTTGGTCTGCCGGCCGGGGATCGAACGGTTTTTGATCGGAAACTCCTTCACCGTGTTCATCACGAACTGCTTCCGCTCCTGCCAGTTCATGGAGTACCAGAAGTTGTCGTGGAGCGTTTTGCGCTCCTCCTCCATGAACTTGGAGCTGCACTGGTGTCGGCAGGAGGGCGGGCAGGGCGGCCCCATTTTCTTGCTGCTGCGCGGCTTTTTGATGCGGCGCACTTCCGCCTTGGCCGAGTGCAGTACGTCCTCTTTGATCTGGCTCTCTAGCAAGTCGGCACAATTGATAAAGTCGCGTTCTTCCAAGCCGTCGCGCCGCTGAAAGCCCGCTTTCATAGGAGCACAAGCCCCCGCTGTCTGTTCATCGTCCTCTACGATGCTCCCGTCGTGGTTCACGTTCTTGATGGTGTTCGAGACGAACTCCTCGGACACCGTCAAAGTGTTCAGGTACATGTCTTTGCACACCACCACCGTGTTGTAGTGGAAGGGCAGGCTGAAGTGCTTGATCTCGTAGGTTCGTTCTTTGGTCGCCTTGTCGCGGCTCATCAGCGTCTGGATGGTCGACAAGATAAAGTGCTTTTTGTCGACTTGCGCCGGCAGGTTCCAGAACTCGCGGTGTATCTGCTGTCTGATGTCGTCCGTTAGTTTAATGTGGCATTGCATCGGGCAGCAGCAGGGCGGCTGGAGGGGGCTGAACTCCAGGCGCGAGCGTTTGAGGGGCGGCGGAATGGCCGCATCTTTGGCAATGTTTAAGGTAGTTAGCGTCTCTTTGGGCGGCTCTGGTTTGATCTCGGGACGCACGTCCGTGTTATCAGGTAGCAGCTTGCGCTTCGGCTTTAGCGGCTCGCTTTTGGGCAGCAGCAGGTCGATGGTCTTCTCAGTCAGCGATAGCGTGTTCAGGTACATTTCCTATACGAAAATTTGGGCAATTATTCAGCAATTTTTGAAGTCTTAGTGAAGTTACCTGGCAGACCACGATATGCCCGCCGTCCTTGATGGGCAGCACAAACGTCCTAATGGAAGTATATCGGTCCTTTTCAATGGTGTTGATAATGAAGAGCTTGCGCTCCTCCCACGACCTGAGTTTCATCCAGAAGTGGTCGTAGATCTTGAGACGGGACTCCTGAGTGATTTTGGAGCCGCACTGCTCCGGGCAGGAACAGGGAGGTCGCATAGTGGACTTGCTTTGCAGGTCCAGCAGCTGGCCCTCGATCGGAAGCTCCTCTTTGATGGGGGCGTTTAGGGTTTGCTCCTTTTGGGGCTTCTTCATGAGGCGCGGAGAGTTATTGATATTGTCCAGGCTCTTTGGAATGGTGCTCGGGTTGTTCACTAGCTTGATCTTGGTCTCGTCCAGCACATTCTCCGGATACTTTTGCAGTGTGGTTTCGATGAACTTGGCGCTGATGGCCAAAGTGTTGAAGAACATGGTCTTGCAGACCAGGGTGAAGCCCTGTTCCATCTCCAAGTAGTATTTGCGGAGGAACTTTTTGCGCATTTTGTTTTTCGGGTGCGGGACGCGCAGCACTTGAACTAGGCGCCGCACGTGGGTTCGTCGCTCCTCCCAGCTCTTCAGTTTGCCCCAAAAGTTCAAGTAGTTGTCCTGACGAAATCGCTCGGCAATGCGATGATCGCACTCCATTTTGCAATCGATGCACGGCTGGCCGATCACTCTTTGCTTGATCGTGTTCTGGTACGAGTACTCGCCGTTCAGGCGATCGGGTTTCTTGTCTTGTTTCACTTTGCTCACTGGAATGACACCGCGACGAGTCCGGATGTAAGTGCACTTCTCATCCTCCGACTCCTCGCTGTCCTCGGCCTTCTCCATCGGCTCGCACTCCATTTCAACGCTCATTCCCTGCGATGGGCCTCTCTTGGCCGACAATCTGGGCCCCCGATTTGTAAACAATAACAAGGTTAAAAAAAAATGGTTGTCAAGATTGTCCTCGCATTTTCCACACTGAAGCGGCGCAAGAACTCAACTGACTGTCAACGGCGTTGCCGGGTGGTCGTTAGCCATTTCCCAACACGCATATTGGTTGAGTCTATAATTTATCTTGATGCAGAGTTTGGTCTGTTTTTTCATATTTGCATTTTTTGTCCTTTCTGGAGTGGCTATTTTGGAGAAAAAGCTTGGTTTTGGGAGGTTTGTTCAGTTGCAAAACTGCCAGACGTGGGAAAGTTCCGTAGGCTTGGCTACGTTGAACGGGAAATGATTGATTTGACAGTGCGGGGTAGTGCTGTGCAAGCTGTCGCACCCCGAGATAGTGATGGTCGGATTCGGGTACGACTATGAATAGAAGTGAATTAGTTCCATGCCATGATACAATGAATACAATGTAGAATATTAATCGGTCGAAAACTCGATTTTCGTGCGCACAAGACGTCGCTGGTTACCACTTTGGTAAAGTGAACAGCTAATCCAATTTAAAATGCATGTAACCTAGACAAATTTTCACTGAATTCAAAACGCAATAGTTCAAAAATGAAAAGTTATTTGAGGATATGGTTTGCAGCATTGCATAGCCGAATACTTTAAAAATCGCGTTTGGGACCTGATTTAGGCCTATTGGTAAGAAAAGTACCCTAAATAATTCTTTACAAAATCTCCGATATTCAGCGTTTTAGCGTGCTGTGTTGCCAGAGTGTCATTTGAGAAATCGGGTTGAGCCAAACGAAATAATTAATTAATTGTATCACAATGAATGAATGCATGTTCATACAATGAATTGATTGTATCATACAATGAATTCATTGTACGACAATGAATTCATTGTCGTACAATGAATTCGTTGTATCATAGGGTCAATGCGTTTAGGCATGTTTGAAAATTTTGTAGACAAAAATTGAGCATTTTGCGATTGGTAGTGTGCACTCTAGATTGTTTGCTACTTTTAAGTGTCGGTTCAGAAATATAAAAAATGCTGTGTGCAGTCATTTCATTTGTACTAAAATTTATATATCATCCGCGGCGCCACAAACCTCATATTCCGTCATAAATAATAGAAAAGTAACATTGGGTCATTGTTTGAACTTCAGTCTCGTGAATCGTAATGTACTATTTCTGCAAGGATACATTTTCAGCTAACGCTATACTTTATTGCACAACTGGCAACTGTGGTAGTCTGCAAAATAAATACATTTTCGTTACTTTTAATTTCCAAGTCTAAAATCTGCTGCAAAGCATCTTGTAATTATAAGGAGGATTTATAAAAAAATAATTAAATATGACAAAGACTAAGTGATCTATATTTAATCACATTTTTATTCGAATGAATCAAAAAGTGCCATTTTGCAAACAGAAGCGATGATCAAAAAGAAGCACTTTTCTTTAGCGCTCATTTGTTTTACTTTTACGCACGGACTTTGCCGCACAGTGTGCGACAAAGGAAATGTGACACTTTGAACTTGCCACTGTCTTATATATTTTTTAGTATTTTTATTTAAAAATAACCGAAATGCTTTTTTAAGGAATTACGTAGGTTTATCAACA
>NW_026017213.1:1405103-1408646 GCF_020466585.1 Dendroctonus ponderosae
TACTTTTGCGATGTTGTCACACGTAAAACACGATCTTTTTAAGAAGCGCAAATGTCATGCAGAGTATGCAACATGCATACACCATCCCAAGACCAAGAACTCTGACCAAGAAGGTGTTTCAAGTTGAAAACAGTATTTGCGGCATCTCTAACATCTGGCGGTGAACAGGCCATTGGATTTTTAAAACTCATTGTATACGCTTACAAAAGTACTTAAACTTAATTACAAACTTCAAAACATGACATTTCAAAAAATGACATTGCCACAAAATTTGAAATATAAAATCGATGCATTTTATTATTCGTGTAATCTTAAAAAAAAAAAATCTAATCGTCTAAAAACTATAAAAAACTAATAAATAAATAAACTTGCTGAAAAAACTCATTGCCCATTTTTTTTTTGCTAATTGCGCCCAAGATTTTGGTGGAGACTGGCAACATTGCGCCCATTGAACTCTTATCGTAGTAGAAATGGTTATTTCCATCGACACCCTTGATCGTAAAAATTATCGATTTGAGCACGAAGGGTTTTTTCGGAACTGATTGTCGGAGGTGTAAGACAGAGACAAATATAGCGGTGCAGTAAGGGTTTTTGAAACAGACCGGGAAAGCGATAGATATGACGGGCGGAGGCAATACCCTTATGCGGTCGAAGCACAAAACCAAGTGAAAAGCCAAAAAAGGAGTTTGCTGAAGAAATAATTTGATTTTGGGCTCTTGGTGTTTATGGGCGGCTTTTTTGTACTAACTTGAAAAAATCGCGAGTGTCCATAAACCTTCCGAAAAATCACATTCACACTTTTGAAATTCGGGTTTAAAACTTGCCAAATAATGTTGGATGTCGATTGCATAGTATTTTTTTCGCATTTATTGTTTAACTCCAGTCCAATTAATCAAGAATCATAATTATTTACATCAGTGCCCCCAAAACTCTAAATATATACGCCTATAAGTCCCGCCCGTTACAATTTGGCCTTGCTCTCATTAAAAACAGCACCCTGGGATTGGAGCTGCTGAATTTGGTCCCCCGTGTACCCCAAGTCGCTGAGCACTTCCACAGTGTGCTCTCCAATTTTGGGGCTTCTGAGGTGCGCGTGCGACTGGGCCGGGGTTCTGCTCAGCTGAGGCGCTGGATTGGGGGCGGGGCCCGAAAAGGCGCCCTGTTCCCTGTTGTGGGGGTGCAAAGGCGCCTCATCCAGGTCGAGCACTGGAGTAACGCACGCGTCCACCTGATCGAACACTTCGCACCACTGTTTTTGGGTTTTCTGCAAAAAGGCTCGTTCAAACAGCGCGCGACTGGTCGCGTAGTCCATCTGCGGCGCCTCTTCTTCCGTTATGTTGAGCTGGCGCAGCAATTGGCTGTAGAATTGGGGCTCTACCGCAGCCACAGCCATGTATTTCTGGTCTTTGGTTTTGTATACGTCGTAGCAGGAGGCGCCCGAGTCGAGCAGGTTGGCGCCCCGCTCATTGCCCCACAGCAGGGTCGAGCCTTGGGAGCGGTAGAGGAAGCTGCCCAAGTAGGCCACTCCGTGAGTCATGCTGCAGTCCACAATCTGCCCTTTGCCGGACTTGTGGCGCTCCAGCAGGGCCAGGGCGATGCCCAGGGCGCATATTAGCCCCCCGCCCCCAAAGTCCGCCGCTAAGTTAACGGGAAAAGTGGGGCTCTGCCCCTTGCGGCCGAACAGCGATAGCAACCCGGACAGGGCCAGAAAGTTGATGTCATGCCCGGCGTGCTTTGCCAGAGCCCCTTTTTGCCCGAAGCCGGTCAACCGCGCATAGACCAACCGTGGGTTGTCTGCCATCAACACTTTGGGACCCAGGCCTAGTTTCTCCATAACCCCGGCCCTGAAGGGCTCAATTAATACATCGGAGCGCTGAATTAGTCGTCTAACGACCTTCACCCCTTCGGGGGACTTCAAGTTCAAGGACACGGACTTCTTGCCGTTGTCCAAAAAGTCGAACTGAGCGGGGGGGCCCGTCTGAAACAACCGGGCCATGAATTAACCTAAAACATACTTCACCAGAGTTGGTGGTTACTTTGTCGATCCGGATGACCGAGGCCCCAAAGTCGGCCAGCACCATGCCGCAAAAGGGGGCTGGCGCCAGCCCTGCAAATTCCACCACTTTGATGCCGTTTAAAGCCATTTCTTGACTTATTCGAATGGCCAATTAAATTGATAGAACGTATAGTCTGTGTCTGATAGTTCTAATCTGTGAGTCTGATCACAAGGCGTTAAAAGAGGAGCCGCCACATATTCCATAATATTATTGGTTATGTGTGATCAGGTGGCATGTGTGTTCTTATTGGTCCAGATGACAAAGCGGTTTATTTAAAAAGGCGTGTTCAAGTAAAGCATGTCTTTCGTTTGTTTAATAATATTGAAACGTGCTTGATTTCGAATTCTTTCGTTTTGTGCTCAACCGGATTGGCTGGATTTAAAATAAGTTGCCGCAAAATAGCCATTAAATTTAT
Source organism: Dendroctonus ponderosae (assembly GCF_020466585.1). Classification (NCBI taxonomy): domain Eukaryota; kingdom Metazoa; phylum Arthropoda; class Insecta; order Coleoptera; family Curculionidae; genus Dendroctonus; species Dendroctonus ponderosae. Next base: position 1,407,576 of record NW_026017213.1, read on the forward strand.
AATATTTCGAAAACTACACACTTTTGGAATAGACAACCTTACACAAACTTATTTTTAATACTGAATAAGACAAAATGATCAAAAATGGGAGTTTCCATTTGATATTCCTTCCAAATTAAGTAGCACATATTCCCTTACAGGRAAAATGTCATTCAATGTMAATGCTCTATTCGGTAAARCAATAATCAAGTATGGTTGCCATTTAAAAAAMCCAAAATTTTTGTCAAATGTCGAAAATGACAGTTATTTTGGAGAAATAACTGTCATTATGCCATTTTGTTTGAAATTCAATTTCCTACAAGTTCTCTATTTAATGTTTTCCTGTCAAATTAATATCAACGGAACTAGGAATAATTTGAAMGTTTACCTTAAATAAGTTTTTCCAAAATATCTCTTGACAGCTGTCAAATTTTAAAAAGATGAATTCGGTTTCGAGTAGAGCATTCAAAACTACAATTCTTTGACCATTTGACCTTCTTCGTAACTGCTCTAGTTCCGAAGATCCCTGTACTAGTCATCGATAAAAACTCACCCTGTATAAAATGCCTACAAAATATGCTTAAGAAATAATCAAATTAAAACGGGTAATAAATTGGTGAGGCAAATGCGCAATTTTCATCGGCCGGCGCGTCGTGGTTGCCACCGAAGACGACATACCGTACTGGACAGCACAGACATAAAATAGCCGTTGCAGTATACAGGGTGATTCAAAATTGGCGTCATTCCTCTGGAGGTGTTGTCTAGCGCTGTTATAGGAGTACAGAAAAAATAGTAAAATAAATTAATTGTTATTAAAAACTGAGAAATTTGCAAAAACCCATATCAGAAATACGGCAGCAATGTTTTTCAAGGTAATCTGCCTAATTAACATTGCGCAAATACCTGTGGCTTCGTAATTATTTAAAACTCCGGTAACCATGGAATTATACAGACTGGCAAGATAGACAAGGATAAACGGTAAATTCAACAAGATTTTTTGACGAAATGTCAACCTGTTCTCATAACCTCGAATATGGGTGTTTATAAATAAACCCTACAACACCAAACATTTGAATGGTTAACTCCAAACAA
>NW_026017213.1:1408769-1450116 GCF_020466585.1 Dendroctonus ponderosae
TTGTATCTCCTTGTGCTGTGTGTATCGTACAAACGTGGTAGGAACGTAGCCCTTCCTCGGTATTTATTTGGTGCTTGGGAAAGTGTCAGTTATTGGGCTCTGAGTGCCCCTGGAAGGCCCTGATTCGGTTATGTCCAATACTTGTTCCTCTGTGCCTGGAACCCGAACATCTATTATCCACTATCTTCCTGGAACCACTCTCCTCGCCCTTTGTTGGCTTGAGTTCTGTCAGGTTCTGCTATCTTACTGCAGCATTTTCTCTGAACTAATCGCATATCCGCAAATTCGTGAAAGGAAATTTAAAGTAAGTCACAGTTTGACTAATTATTGTTATGATTGACAAGGGCTATGCATTGCCGCTGTGCCTTTTCATCAAAAAATTGTAGAAGAGAACTTTTTTAATATCAGAAATGTTCGTAACTTGAAGCAAATATCGTAATTTTTCTTTTTGAATGCTTAAGTATTCCAATATGCTACCAATTAAACATAGAACCATTTCAAAATAATGCTGAATGACAAAGTTGAAATTCGATCTTCAACTGTTAATATCTCCTAGAAATTTTCGGAAAATTTTTTTTAAATATTTTTCTCGTATTCCCCAAGGGAGCCTCTATCACCCCTTAAAAGGAATGACGCCAATTTTGAATCACCCTACATCAAAAGTAGATAGCACTAGAAAATATGTATGGGACAGGGAAAAAAAATTTTTCGTGTTTAGCGGAAAGCTATAGAAAAAGAAAAAGGCTGCTTTTATATTAATTATATTTAATTAATGTGATCAATAAAAAAAAAGGAAACTAAGCCGCTATTTTTTACAGTTGATCAAAAGTTCCCCCCGTATGCTGCAGTCAATGACGGATGAGATGACGGATCCAGCGGTGCAGCCCACAGTATGGGTGTCAAAATGGGTGGACTACTCGGATAAGTACGGGTTTGGATACCAGCTGTCCGATGACACTGTGGGCGTGATGTTTAATGACACCACCCGCCTGATGATCCTGTCCAATGGCAAGTACGTTGCATTGATTCCGTCCTTGTTAGCGCGAGTGCTGATTGGCTGCTTGTGCGTAGGAACGTGCAGTATGTGGACCAGGACGGATGCGAGGAATACATGACGGTGGACGCGTATCCGAAGACGCTGGAAAAGAAGGTGAAGCTGCTGTCCTACTTCAACCGCTACATGAGGGAGCATTTGGTGAAAACTGGAGCGCAAGTGTGTAAAGAGTACGACTCCCTATCCAGGCAACCGCATTTGCATCAGTGGTGCCGCTCAACGTCCGGCGTGCTCATGCAGCTCAACAACGGCACTATACAGGTAGAGGAATAAAATCGCTTAGTCATCCAGTTGCATGTGTTCTAATCCTTCTTGGTCTATTCTAGGTCAACTTTAGAGACCATACTAAAGTAATTATATGTCCACTAATGGAGGCGGTGACATATGTGGGCGAAGACCGATCGTTCCTCACCTTCCGATTTGCCATGCTCACGAAGCTCGGCTGTCTGAGTATTCTTTACGAAAAAATCCGGTACACCTACGACAAGATCGGGGTGCTTTTAGAAAAGAAAGACTAATGGCAATTTTTTATGATATTTTGGCCATTTTAGAATGTATGCGTGGCAACGGTATCTCTGTTTAATGTATTAAAAACGAGTTCTCGTTCATTGTATGTGAGACTCTGCGAGTTATTGTGTTCAAGACATTTTTAGTTTATATTATTGTTAATATTTTACTACTATTTGTCATTTGAGCGTCTTTGGGCCAGATGGGCCCATTACTATCTTGTACATTTTTTTTACTTAATACAATTTTACTGCAAATTGATGCCAAGGAAATTTGTAGAATATTTTTTATATTGATTCAATTTTATCTCTGTTGTTGTTGAGTGTCCAATAAGTCTGTCGGGAGGACTGATATGACAGTGGCTGTCACTGTTTTGACAGATTTGGCGGATTTTAGGGGTCAGCTTACAAAGTGCAGTTTTAGCGATGTTTAAGTGCAAACGCTTGTAATTGATTGGTTGTTAAAACGCAATAATTCAAAAAATCTAAGTTACATGAAGTGTCTTTGGCCAAAACGGCCGATTCGTTAACAGTAGATTCAATTATAATTTTTCAATTTTTGCACTTAATGCCAAATAAATTAGTCGAATATTTTCTGTTTATTCAGTCAATTTCTCAATTTTTATTTTTATTATTGCCAACCAAGAGTTTCTCCGTAGACAATTGGGCCGTCACAGTGACAACACTGTGCTGCGAGTCGCTGACACGTTAACCTCATTTAAGAGCTAACCTAAAAGTGCAGTGTTAGGGCTCTGTCAGTGTTTTGTCTCTGCAATTTGGGGCCATGGCAGGACTTAGGCGCACCCTGCGGACCGTCCTAAAGAACTACAACAGCCCGTGTTTTCATGTGAAGCGGCTGCTCAACTACACGGGCCAGTGCTATGGTTGGGTTTGAAATTTGGTGTATTAAGTACACATTAATTTTTGTTTTTTTTGCAGATGGGGACAGCGACCCGGGCCCCATTTTCATCAACCCAGACGTTCAGGGTATTCTCCAGTCGCTGACGCGCGTCGATTATGACCGCGTGTTCAGAAAGCGGAAGCTCGGAACGAAGAAGCCCAGTGACCCGGAGTACAAGTTTATGACCGATGCGGAGTTGCAGGAGGCCCTGCGGGCCGCTAAGGAAAGAGCTGCGGAGCTCCTGCAGATTCCGCCGGTGGTCAAAGTGCGAAACACCGAAGCAAAAGTGGTGTGCAAAGACCCGGAGCTGCAAGGTAACGCCAATAACGAAACTAGTTTGTTTAGCGCTTTGGACAAAGCCTTGATGGGTTGCAGGGCTGGAAAGCAGCCGAATGGTGTTCACGGATATAACTTTCGGGGTGCAGGACGAGCAGCGAATTGTGGTGGTGAGGGAGCCGGACGGCACCCTGCGGGAGGCCGAGTGGGCGGTGAGGCAGCGCGTGAATCAAACCTACTTCCCGGACAAGGCAAAACAAATGCAAGTACCGCGGATGTTTCTGGACAGCTACCTGGAAAGACTGCTGGACAAGAACGAGTACGAGTATGTCTTGGACCGGGCGTGCGTCCAGTTCGAACCAGACGACCCCGACTATCAGCGCCTGATCTCCATTGTCTATCAGCATCTGAATGACCACAACAAATTCGAGCTGTTGAGGTAGCAACCCTAAAATCCTGATTTTCAAGCATTGGGTTTTGATGCACCTTTTTTGTGTAGGTCGACGCGCCACTTTGGTTCATTGACGTTCTACCTGGTGTGGAACCGGAACATCGACAACCTGCTCCTGGAGCTGATTCAGACGATGCGCATCGAGGAGGCCGATCAGCTGCTGGCCCTGTATTCGTTAATCCATCAAAAGCGCTTCGAGGGCGAAGACCCACTAGATCGGGTGCAGAGCTACATAGAGCAGGCGGCTGGTAAAAAGGGCTCGCTAGAACTGGCTGTGCAGGCCTACAAGGACGTGGCTGCAAGACGGGCCGTTGAGGCCCTTTGAAAATAGTTAGTATCTCCTCATCACCATTTATAGTTAACAGGAAAGGTTGGATTTGTTTAATACAAAGCAGGGTTGGCTTGATTTTTTTCAAGTGATTTCAATCACCTGATTTTTTTGGAAAAAAATCACGATTTAAATCAAAGTTCATTATTTCAAGAAACTTTATATTTCCTCTCAAAAATTTAAAGAGAACACAAATAATTCTAAGAAATGAAAATCAAAATAGAAAACGGTACATGTGAACTTAAAAATTGTCAAATATTTCCGCAACAATCACATGGCAAAAGCCAAATTCAGTGCAGCTGGAGGCAAAGGACTAGTACTACCTAGCGATGTTCGCTGGAACAGCGTAGCCGACTGTTTGGAAGCGTATGCACACAATGGGACATCATTCTCAAGATTTGCGAGGATGACTCAAAAGATATCGATTCTGCTATATTGAAAAAAGTCTCAAACATAGGACTGAAGCATACAGCACAAGAGTCCCTGAGCCTTCTGAAGCCTATTGCTGTGGCTCTAGATATACTCCAGAAGAAAAATGCCACAATATGTGCTGCCGTAGAGCAGTGGAAACTTTTGCAAGATAAGTTTAAAGAATCTCAAAATGTATCTTTAGATAAACTACAGAAGTTTCAACATCGTGATAAGCAAGATCTTACACCTTATCACTCTTATTGCTTACATGTTAAGCCCGGAGAAACAAAACTACGCTTTAACTCCTGAAGAGAAGAATCTGGCTTTGGAGACTATCAGTGAGCTTCATGGAAACTCGGGATTGTTGCCACTAGTTATTAAATTCAACGCTCGCTGCAGTCCTTTCAAATAAATTATGTTTTCTGATGAGATGCTGAAAAATATGAACGGAATTTAGTGGTGGCTATCACAGAGAGATGAACCGGAAATTGCGACACTTGCCCACTATAAAACAGTTTCTTTGTGCAACTGCATCGTCTGAGTCTGTCGAAAGGATGTTGAGCACATTCGGATATCAGGAACAGACAGACACTGATACAAAGTGCAACCACGCACCCGCCCCTCACCAATCAAATAGACTCCCCTTTGGAAAAGGTGTTTATTATTATTACATTAGGCTGTTGTGAGCTTTTCCAAAACAGCACGGTTAATGACCCCCGATGTGGACTTGTACTCGGGGCTGCGCCCCGTAAGCGCAATCAGCTGCTCGGCCACCTCAACGGCGACCCGCACTTGGGCCTCCGCAGTGCTGGCGCCCAGATGCGGCGTCGCCACCACTTTGTCGTGGGCGATCAGCTCGAGCGTCACGGGGTTCGTGGGCGGCTCCTGTTCGTACACATCGACGGCGGCTCCGCCACACTGGCCAGACTTGAGGGCGGCCAGCAGGTCGCCCTCGTTCACTATCCCGCCGCGGGCCACGTTGATCACCTTGACGCCCTTCTTGCAGCTGCCCAGCACTTGGGCGTTGATCAAATCTGGAACATTTGCGCGATTGCGGGATAATTGTTCAGGGGCGGAACATCAGTAGTTACTTCTAGTGGCTGGGATGAGGGGCGTGTGCACAGTGATGTAGTCGGCGCGCCGCCACAGCGCGTCCAGCTCCAAGTACTGGACGTTGAACTGTTGGGCCTCCTGGGGAGTCACGATGGGGTCGAAGCCGATGGTCTGAAACACTCAAAGTAGGGTTGAGGCCTGGATGGGGGCGGGGCACTGACCGTCATGCCCCAGGCCTGCATGCGGAGCGCCACCTCTTTGCCGATGCGCCCCAGCCCGATAATGGCCAGCGTCTTGCCGCTGAGCTCCCGGCCTGCATAGAGCTTGCGATCCCATCGGCCCGCCTTCAGCGAGGCGCTAGCCGCTGCCACGTTGCGCGCTAAGTTAGCGATCAGCGCACAAGTCAGCTCGCAGGCGCTGATTGCGTTGCCGCCGGGAGTGCTGGAATTCCAGTTAGTTGAGTACAGTGCTGTAGTGAGTGAGTGAGTGAGGATACTTTAGAACTACCACATCTCGGGCAGTGGCGGCGTTTACATCGATGTTGTCCACCCCAGCGCCCGCTCGGCCGATGGCCTTCAGTCTGGACCCGGCCTGGATCACTTCGGCACCCACTTTGGTGTCGGACCGCACCACAATGGCGTCATAATTCTTGGAGAAACCAAGATATATTAAGCAGCACCGAGCGCTGGTTGCTGAGCCTACCTGGATCGCCTGGATCAGCTGCTCTTTGGATAGTTTGTACTTGCAATCCACTTGGATGGAATGGCGCTGAAGAAGAGCCACGCAGGCTTCATCGACGGCGTCCGCCACCAGAACATTCCTGATGTCCATTGCGTTTTGTGTTGACCTTTGGACAGTGCGCGAGACTGAACGATCTGACCGACTGGCACCACTGATAATTTGTGCAGGGAACCTGTTTATAAGGCCTGAATTGAACGGGGGCACGATAAGCCGGGGAGTTATCGCGCTTGTTGTTGTCTTTTACCGCTAAATGGGCTTAAGATTGCGGCTGTTATTGTTGTGATGGCGCTTATTGGCCAACAGGCCTGCACGTCAGTTTAGGCAGCTGATGCAAGCTTGTTTTCGCTATTTTTTTCATCGAGTATGTAGGAATAACAAACGTTTTGAAATTTCTGGGTTTAATAGGCGATAGTTGTCTTATGTTGTTGCAAATAGCCACCAAATGTGTCGCATTGGGACTTTTTATTTAGCCCCAAATATGCACCATTTCGCGTTCACTCAGTACATTTGCATCTGAACTCCCCACTGTTTAAGGCATGTTGCTATGATAGATGTGTCGTCTGCTTTTCTTTGATGCGCTTTTTCGCCGTCACAGCAAAAAATATTTTTTTTGCGTCATAAACTCGAGCAGTTGGCGAATTAATTTCAAACTTACTCCAAACCAGGGCTCGGAATCAAACTCGAATACTTCGAGTATTCGAATATTCGAAAATCGAATAATTATGTGTAGTCATAACTCGAATATCCGAATATTTGAATACTCGAATACACCAAATATTCGAATATCCGAATATTCGAATACTCGAATACACCAACATTATCAAACTCACAAGGTGCAAATACTTTATATGCACTTTGTATACTTTTATAAAATAAATTATTATACTCTCCTGAATGTAAAATTACGTCTCTGTGTTCTGGTGATACGCGTCATCAACTTTATCCGTTGCGGCTAGTTGCCAAAAATTATATGAGATAACCATTTTTCTTCTTGGAAAACAGTGAACGGAAAACGAACACTTGAATATCTAACGAATACGAATAGAAATACTCGAATACTCGATTATTCTAATATTCGTTAGATATTCGAGTATTTGAGCCCTACTCCAAACCCCTTGGAAATATTTTTTTTTGCGTCAAAAACTCGAGCAGTTGGCGAATTAATTTCAAACTTACTCCAAACCCCTTGGATATAAGTTGCAAGTTCAAACGCACATTGAAAAAGCAATTGTACAAATCTGCTTGAGGCAGCGTAAAAATCGCAACATTTTGTCGCATAGTGAGGGCGTTGCCCTACAAAATGCACCCAATATTCAATCTGGATCTTCACGTATTCCTGAGAAAATACATTTCAAAGTCTTGAGTACTTTAATAAGTTAAAAACTTCAGCGCGCTTAAACAACGTTAAAAAAATTATTAAAATCCGCCTGAAGGAGACAAAAAACTTTTTTCACAGAGCAAACAGGCTGGTATAGCTAGACGAATTTTTTTTAAAGTTGTCCAGGATAAACCAAAAATCTCTCAGGTCTGTCCAGAATATCACTCGAAAGAGAAAATATGCGGCTTTAAATGAAGAAAACTTCACTTTAATAGGAACTATCTGGGGGTTTTCAGAAGTTTTTCGGATACTAAAGAGATCCGGTCCATAATATAACCCCAAAGCCAAAATCCACTGCTTTAAATCAGGAAAAACTCACTTTAATAAGAAATTTGTGGACGTTTTCAGAATGTTTTCAGTTAGGAAAAGCTAGATTTATCTCATATGACCATTTTTTCTTTTAACTTTTTTTCATACTTCTAATTATGGGTGTCCCCAATAACCAGAAAATCTATGGAAAACACGACCTTTAACTTCCCAATGCAAGCTTTAACCCACAACTGAGAGCACTAAAAAATAGTTCACTTTGTCATGTTCTTAACCAAATAAGTGCACGTTTTACACGCTATATATTGATACAACTGTAGCTAGATCTATGCAGAACTTTGTCCTTAAAATGCTCTCAAAGTTTTAAGTCTGCATTCTTCTCAAACCATCTGGAAACAGACAAAATGTCCAAGAAGCAGCTCACTTCGCCATGCTCTTAGCTACAAAGACTGGCGTTTTATTGACCAACTATTAGTCCCAAATTATCTAGATCTGTGCAAGTCTTTGCTACTTAAAATGCTCCCAAACGTTTAAGTCTATTATCTTTTCAACGCACATAGAAGCAGGCAAAATGCGAAAAATTCGCTTTGCGATGCTCTGAATTTTGATCTCAAATTAATGTTTTATGAGCTATCTATTGACACTAAAGCATCTAGATCTATGCAAGGTTTTGTCACTTAAAGCACCATCAAAGTGTAAACTCTGTTAATTTACCAAACGGTCTGAAAACAGACAAAATGGTCAGAAAAACGTCTACTTCGGCATGCTCTTAGCCACATAAATTAACGTTTAATGAGCTATCTATTGAGGCCACATTATCCTAGACCTGTTGCCCCTTAAAGTGCTCTCAAAGTTTCAAGACTGTTCTATTCTGAAACCGTTTGAAAACAAAATGTTCAGGAAAAGTAGTCCACATTGTCATGCTCCTAGCCATACAAACAAAACAGTCTATTTCTATGCAGGACTTTGGCCCATTAAATTGTTCTCAGTGTTGTAAGTCTGTTATCTTCTTTAAACGGCTGGAAACAGACAAAATGTTCAAGTGGAATGGTCATGCTCTTAGCATAATAATTTGAATGGTTTTCGGCAAAATATTATCAAAACTTATAAATCGATTTTAACCGGTTTTGCCTCAATAACCCCGATTAGTTGTTCCAAAACCACCATTCAACTACCGTTTGTCCCGTTTGCAAACGTTTTTGGTGTTGCCCAAACTATGTTTTCTTCGAATTAAATTGCAGATGGTAATTTTGAGGAAATCGACTTGAAAATAAAAACTGTTTTAACTTTTGCTTATTGAAAAGTACTGCCATTAAGTTTTAGCGCTTAGTCCCCAAAATACTGAACATTTTCACATATCGGCACCGTTATGGTTAAAACCAATCATTTAAGACCTACCTTTTGATGCGAAAGTATCTATATCTATGTGTCTAAATTTTGAAGACTTGCATGATTCAAAAACGACTGGAAGCAGGAAAAATGCCCGTTTTGATCGCGCTCTGGCATGAAACTGGAAGTTTTCCCTTAAAAGGGAGACTCAAAAAAATATCGAGCAAACCGTGAAAACCTGTTGTTTAAAGTGTTTCTTTAACCATCTGCTCACCAAAAAAGAAAAGAATTGCCTTTTTCTTATTAGCTTTGGTGCCAGATTTGTAAAATTGTCCTTAACACTCTAGAAAACACCCACTTTGGAAGACTCAAAAAGAAAACTGAATAAATTTAGGAAGATGTGTTAGTGTGTAGTAGAGTACAAAATTCGGGCATCGCTTCAAACAAGCAACATTGGCAGAGACAAATGTATATCACTCCAATGCGCCTGTTAATTATCTTCCCAGTGGTCTCAAAATGTGTTCTCTATTAACATTTTGTACTCTCTGAAAAAAAAACTATTAAGTCGCAATGCTCTGAACCATGGATGTGTTAGCTTGAGAACACATTTTTGCACCCCTGGATAGAGAATTAACGAGCGCATTCGAGTGCTATGCATTTGTAGCTGCAAATCATCTATAAAAACAATTCGGTGACTTTTTGGGTCGAAAATCGAAAGCGCGGTGTGGCTTTTTTTCCATAAAAACATATTTCCCGGTGATTTCGCTTCGTTCTACCCTGAGAATGTAAGAGCGGTGAAATAACAAACAGCCCGTCGTTTGGTCTCATTTTTTTTTGATCGATTTCAACGTGTTTTGTACAAAATCATTCGCTAGATTTGGCTAATATTTACAAAAGGTCGCATAGCCCATTGAAAAGCGATGCGCAATAAATAACTTCCATTCAGTATTAAAATATAAAACATAATAAATTAACATCAATCGGGGCCGTTTCATAAGCCGATGTATGAGCAAAACAGGAAAGTCAAAAACATGGTGACTATCAGGATAACGATGGCCAGCCAAAGGGGAATGGTTTCTGCAAAACACAAGAAAACAGTGGATTTGAAGGCAAAGGTGCGCGGAATGTTGGCGCTTACTTCTATATGGCAAGGTGTGGATGCAGACTTGATTGTCCACCGATATGGACAGTACGGCGGCCTCCGCCACACTGCAAACGGTGTGGTTCTGCTGGTTGAGAACCGGCAGGAACTCCAGACCGGTTACAAACATGGAATGTGCGCCAGAAATATGCAAAACTCTCTGAAATAAATCGGGGGAATTATTGGCAAGGCTCGGAGACAATCTCGGGCGATTACCTGCAAACTAAACGCGACGTACACCGAAACTGAGCCACTAAACATGGTGCCGACAGCCACAAACCTGCCATCATCCCGAACGGCGAGGGCGGAAACACTTTCGTCGAATTCCGCAGACTTCCGTATAATGCCTGCAAGGGAACGGGGGGATTATGGAAAATTGCCGTAAAAAACCTCAAATGCCACCTTCAAGTGGATGCCACTGCTGCAAGTAGGACTTTTGCTGCTTCGCCCGTCCAGTCGGATTAGACAGCATGTAAAGGGCCGATTTATCTTCGCCCTCAACCACTCCGAATCTGCCTCAAAGAAATCTACATAAAGCCATCGGCCTTGCCAATCTTAGCAGGAATATACCAAGTTATTGAAAATTGTAAAAAACTGATACTTAAATATATGGGGTCAACAACGAGTGTATTACCTGCATCTTTTATATAAATACTTTGAACCTTGCGGCTGTTCCCACGTCAGTCTCCGGATCTCTGTGCCTTTCGCGCAGTCCCACAGCACTGCCAGCCCGTCCTTTGCTATAGTAACCAGGTAGTTTCCGTGAGTACTGAAGTCTATATCATCCACCTCTTTACTATGGGCTTGCAGCTTGGCAATCGGCTGCATGCTGGGGAACTTCCACATTCGAATGTCGCCATCGGTTCCTCCTGGAGGATTGCCAGTTTAAAACAGCCAGTAGATGACTGTGGATGGTTTCCCTCACCTGTTGCCATGAGTTTTCTATTGGGGTGCACCCGCACGACTCGACAAAGTGGTTCGGGCAACTTAAAGTCCGTTTGTATGCTGTCAGCCGGGTTAAGAACGAACTTTAAGCGCTTTTTCGGCGTTTTCGTCGGCTCAGGTTTTTGCGTGCGTGGTCGCAACCCCGGGGCATCGCTGTCCAACGATTCAACCACCCCGTTTGCCTGAGGGGCTGCATCAAAAAACAAACTGTTCAGCTATAAGCTAAACAAACCGGAATTTGACCTACCGAACTGCGTATTGACCCTATAAAGTTGACAATGGCTTTCCTGGCCTGCAACTAGGTACGTGTGTTTGCCATCCACGGACTTTGAGACCGTGCAATTCATCACAACATTGGGCCCCGTTTCGTGCCTGGTCACTTCTTCTACGTGGAATTTCTTACCGTCGTGCGACAGCTCGAATATTTCCTGGAATATTCCGGTTTAGTCAGCTTGTGTCACAAGCTGGAAGCAAAAGGGTACTTACAAATCCATTAGCTACTCCAGTTTTTGAGGAACCTCCACCGCCACCCACCAAAACATGTCTGTTTGTCAGCATTTGCACACTGAATAGGGGGAAATTGATGCGGGCCAGCACATCGTCGATATTTCTGCGATGTGGGGCCATTTCAAGCGTTCAAATCACCAATTATTGGTGAAAACTGCTGGTAAATTTCAAACCTCCACGTCGATAACCTCAAAGTTTGACAAACTAATCAAACACGATCCCATCGAGTTGTTTATCTAATTAATTAGATTGGGCGTGGTTTGAGGACGTTTACCCACTGTTCAGTGCGGATATTTGTCGAGTTTTAGCTCAAAAAGTTATAAAAATAATTTCCCTTCAAGCTTTGCTTAATTTAATTGAAATTTCCCTAGCGATTTTATATTTCCAATAAAAAGTTGTTTAAGGAATAAACCTCGATGGTAGTTGGGTGCGTCACTGCATGTGACGTCTATTAACCTTGCAACATATGATTTTGACAAATAACTTTCACAAATAAAGGCAGACAAGGTGATTGTTTGGAATGTTAAATATTGCGGAAGTTGAATGCTGAAATTCCGCACTTTCCTTTGATCCATTTACTCGGTTCTTTTTGCGACAATTCGTGAAGTGAAAACACTGCGATAAAGTGCAAAACAGTGCGAAGTCCCAAACAAGGTCCAGTTTGGTTATGTAGAGCTGTGATTTTTTTAACAGGTGTTTTTTGCGCATATTTACACAATTTCCCAGTGGTTTTTATCATGGGACTGTTATTTGCTAAGCTATGGAGCTTGTTTGGCAACGAAGGTAAGCAATGAGTCAGTTTGGTCCAATTTGGGGGGCGATTAACAGCCGCTTGGTTTATAGAGCACAAGATTGTTATTGTGGGGCTTGACAATGCTGGAAAAACCACGATATTGTACCAGTTTTTGATGAATGAGGTGGTTCATACTAGTCCGACTATTGGGTCAAATGTTGAGGAAGTTGTATGGCGGAATATCCACTTTATCATGTGGGATTTGGGGGGACAGCAGTCTTTAAGAGCCGCCTGGAGCACTTATTACACCAATACAGAGGTAAGTTGGTTCAGTTATAATCCCATGTAATAAACACTGTTTATGGTGCATGCTTTACTCGCGACAGATAAGCGAAACCTTTGTAATTATCGTGTTTTGATATTAAATCCTCATTGTTCGGTTTTCGGTGCAGATAAGCTTGGGGATGAGATGCTGAAACTTTATCTTTATGGTACTTCAAACTAGATAAGTAACATTAAATTAACGGCTACTTAATCTGTAATAATAAGACAGCAGTTTATGCAAAGTTTGATAAATCGGCTAAAATCAACCTAAGTTGGTTAGTAAGTTCCTAAGTGGCTCCTGTTTTGGGCGCTTAATAACTGAGGGCTGTTTGAGTGCGGACGATGACGACCGATTGAAAAATTCGCAAAAATTAAGGAAAATTCCGACAAGGCTCATTAGTCCTAATTAAGCTGGGGAATCATAAACAGGGTGATAAAGCAAGGCTTCGGACACATAAAAAAGGAAAATAATCGTTTTCTTACGTACAATCTTCTACACTCATTCCCCAGACCTTCTGCGAAATCAGTTAAATCAAGTAGTCAACTTTTGGGTTTATAAACTAATAATATTGTTTGTTGCAGTTTGTGATTGTTGTGGTGGATTCAACCGATCGCGAGCGATTATCTATGATCCGAGAAGAGCTCTACAAGATGTTGGCGCATGAAGAACTGTCGAAAGCCAGCGTTTTGGTCTATGCGAATAAACAGGACGTTAAAGGTTCAATGAGCGCCTCAGAAATCTCTAAAGAGTTGAATTTGACTTCAATTAAACAGCAGCAATGGCATATTCAATCCTGTTGTGCGCTCACTGGGGAAGGGTGAGCTTGGGAGCTTTTTTGTGGGGGTTTTGCTCGAATGATGATTTTTCAGACTCTACCAGGGGCTAGAGTGGATAGCCAATCGGCTGAAGAAGAAATGACACCTGTATTGGTAGCTGTGTGCGAAAACGTTCAGTTTGAAACTCATTTTTCTTAATGGGGAAAGTGAGTTTCAAATGGTGACTGTTTCTCACATTGAGAAGGCCAGATCTTCCAAGACCTGTTTTTTTGGAGGGCGATTGTCGTCGGTTCAATGCCAAAACTTCATTAATAAACTTGTGATATACATACATAATACATACATACATAGGTTGTGTTGTTGGTCTTTTTACATAAAAAGATCGGAACTTTGACGACACGAACTTTCGCAAATTACCTTAGATAGATGGCATGTTCTTAGCGTGTGTGTGAATGGAAATTGGGCTTTTATCATTTCGAAAGCTTCACCCGAAGACGAATTATATTTTTCCAATTAGAACTAAAGCTGACGCGCATTTTTGCTTGCTCTTATTGTTTGAATTAATTGTTTTCAGTATTTTGACTTTATTATTTGAAGATTTCCAATCGCTTGGTTGATGATGACTGTGGCAGAGCTGAGATGGCACGTTAATTTGGTCCTCTCATTTTTTATGTACAGAGTTATTTAATAGATAAAACCAGTTGTATATAAACAGAGTTTAATTGTTTTCCTTCCTGCTAGTGGAGCGTTAAGAGTGCTTTAATTATTTGAGAAAATTTTGTTTTGTTGCAGGACGGCCGAAGTGCTTCACAAATACTTGGCGAGCAACCAGGTAAATGGATATCGGTCTAGGAAGTTTTTAACTCTGAAATATGGAGGGTTCAAATTCAAGAACTCTAAAAAAGTGTCTAAGTGTGTGATTTTCAGTTCAGTGAAAATTTCAGTTCTCTATCTGCTCTCGCTCTCTCAGGGCTTATTTTTCAAATAGGGCTTGCACTGTTTCAAACACCTCTAGGAGACACACATGTTTAAAAATTTTGCAAAATTACTCCTGAGCCTGATGAATATGTCAACTTTGCCTGTTTAATAGAGCCGTGTTTGCTGTGTATACAGTAAAAATTTCAATTCTGTATGTGATTGGTGCTTCTCAGGGCGAATTTTTCAAGTACAGGCTGCACTGTTTCAATCGCTGCTTTCAGACGCATATACTCAAAAGTTTTCCGATGCCACTCTTGATCCTGATGAACATCCCAATTTTTCCTGTTCAACAGAGCCATGTTTCCTTTATTTTTGGTAAAAATTGCAGCTCTAACGAGTTAGAGCTTCAAACAGCGATTTTTTCAAATAGATTCCGATGTTTCAAATGCCGCTAGAAGTCACACATGTTCAAAAATTTTGCAAAATTACTCCCGAGCCTGATGAATATCTCAATTGTGCCTGTTTAATAGAGCCATGTTTGACCATGCGGCGTGGAGACACAGATGTTCCAACATTTTGCAAAATCACCTTTGAGCCTGATGGAATCTTAACTTTGTGTATTCAATAGAGCCATGATTGATCTATATTTAGAGATAATTTCAATTCTATATCGGCTCTCGTCTTCGCAGGGTTTATTTTTGAAATAGAGCTTGCACTGTTTTAAACACGACTAGGAGACACACATGATCAAAATATTTCTAAAATATCTCCAGAACTTGACGGAAATTTCACTTTGCGCGTCCAACAGAGCCATGATTGCTCGATATTCAGTAAGAATTTCAATTGTGTATGTATTTGGTGCTTCTCAGGGCGAATTTTTCAAGTACAGGCGCATATATTCAAAAATTTCCCGATGCCACTCTTGAGCCTAATGAACATCCCAATTTTTCCTGTTCAATGGAGCCATGCGTCCTTTATTTTTGGCAAAAATTGCAACTCTAACGGGTTAGAGCTTCAAACAGCGATTTTTTCAAATAGAGTGCGATGTTTCAAACGTGGCTCGGAGTCACACATGTTCAAAAATTTTGCAAAATTACTCCCGATTCTGATGAATATCTCAACTGTGCCTGTTTAATAGAGCCATGTTTGCTGTATATACAGTAAAAATTTTATTTCTGTATCTCCTCTGGTTTTCTCAGGGCGCATTTTTCAAACAGAACATCTCGTAAAAAACTTAGCTCTAACTGGTTGGAGCTTCAATGATAGAATTTTTGAAATAGAGCCTGCACCAATTTAATCG
This sequence comes from Dendroctonus ponderosae, assembly GCF_020466585.1. NCBI lineage: Eukaryota > Metazoa > Arthropoda > Insecta > Coleoptera > Curculionidae > Dendroctonus > Dendroctonus ponderosae. The sequence goes on from NW_026017213.1 coordinate 1,424,110, forward strand.
CCACAAAATCTCCAAAAAAGTCTCAGACGGCTTTGGGTGAAAACCACACTAAAAAAATATAAAAAAATCCTTGAACCAAGCGGCGACATTCGTTCCACTGACCGATAGTTATTTTCCATAGAAACCCGTATGTCGCAGCTCGCCTCATCTTATCATAGTCAGTCACTTGAATCAGTGGCGCACATTTGCAAAGTTATGCTGTCACCTCTGATCAGCAATCGCAAATTTTCCGGTTTTTTTTCATTTTTCTGCTGGAAAGTGTAGTGTTTCCGGTATATAAACCCCCCTGCTTTCACTTGAGCGAGTTTTCTCCACCAGATTGTGGATATTTCGGAAAAAATCGCAGATTTTCTATTGTGACGTTTAGTGTAAATGCTCGTTGTGAAGGGCAGGGCTAGTTTGGAGGTTTAAGGGGACGCTTCTGAGGGGACGTCGTCTCAGACAATTTAAGTGTTTTCCGCATGAATTTTTGCCATAAAAATCGTGTTAGTTAGTGTAACACAAGAATATTTCGTCGTTTTTCAACCAAAGCTGTCACTTTGACTGTCAACTTTGAGACAGACAGTGTGGATGTCAGGATGCCTTTGTTGTCTTATGGAAAAACAGTCAAAAATCAGGATTCCTCGGAAAACACCATGAGCAAAGTAACTAATATAAAAGATAAAAAAAAAATTTTACTTGGAACGCCGGAGGGATGGAAACCAGAAAATTACCAAAATATATATATATGACCTAAAATTCGTCTAAGTTTGTACAAATAAGGCACCAATGCGTTCGGTAGTGTTCAAAAATGTACAAATTTCCCGTAAATCTACACCTATACCTATGACTGTACAAAAATATGGCACATCAATTCAGTGGCACATTCTCTTGAAAAAATTATTATACACCATACAAAGTACCTAATTTTGATATTTATAATGCCCGGCCTAGCACAAGTAAATGTACAAAACTTAAGTGTTTAGATGCGTAAACGCCTACAAATAAAACCTATTCACTAGTGTGGCTAGTTGAGAAAAGGGGGCAATGTGACGTAGGTTTGGTTCCCATTGCCATCCGACTTAAGTTCCTTTAATCGACCATCCTCATAAGTCTGGTCGTACTTCGGAGATCCATTGGCGTATCGTTCGGGCGACTGGCTCAAGTTCGGGTCCACGTACTCGATTTTCACCCCTATCGAGCTCTCGTCGGTCGCGGGCGAATGGGATTGCAGCATCGAGTACTCCCGACCAAGCGGAGGGCTCTGATTGGTCGGCGGCGTAGAGTACTCGTGGGCGCGCATCGGCGCACTGAACAGCTGAGTATCATGCGAGTTCAACATGTACGAGTAGGAGTTCTGGCTGGTACCAAACGTCGTGTAACCTGAGGTGGGCGATCCGAAACCCGAGTAGGATCCAGCGGCGGAGTTTAGGAGGTTCAAGTGCCCACCCAGCTCGTAGGTGGACTGTCCATAAGTCCACGAATCTACCGGCGCCGTCGGCTGCGCCTGAGTGAATGGAATCGTCTGGTTGAAGTTGTTGTTGAGGGAGGCGTTCGGAGTGGTTGAACTGATGTAGCCGGTTTTCCTGGGAGGCTCGCGCTTTCGCCATTTGGCTCTGCGGTTCTGGAACCACACCTGCACTCTGGATTCGCTCAGATTGAGCTTCAAGGCCAACTCCTCACGTGCAAACACGTCCGGGTAGGGGGCTCTTTCAAAAGCCCGCTCCAGTTCCTCCAGCTGGAATGCTGTGAACGTCGTTCTGAAAAATTAATATTCTCTTTTAGTTTTCGCGAGTCCAAAAGTCTAGACTCCCCCCGGTGGCTAAGATTATAACTACAAGTTAAGTAGTACTTTTTTGTTGACATTGGTGTTTACTCTGATTGATTTATTTTCCTGACTGCGTGTACACCAAATGTTGCATAATTTTGATTTTGACAAAGCAGATATATTAATTAAGGAAACAAATGATCGTAAAAGAAGAATGCAAGAAATGATACAAATAAAAAAACATGCAAAAGCAATAAAATTCAGATCAGATACAACCTTAGCAACATTTACCAAACCCTAATAAAGCCATAAGTATGGAACACCCGGTACTACGGTAATTTTAAATCTGATGATGGCGCTGTTGTCTCGCCGAAACGTAATGAATGATAAACGATGTTTCAAAATTTTTACTTCATACTTTGACTGAAACCCAGGAAAGATAAGAATATCATAATTGGTCTTTACATCTGATTGAGATTTGTTTTGTTCTAATCAACTTTGCAAGCTTTTAAATAAATAGAAAAAGATCGTGACGTACATGACGTACGACAGACAGTGTGCAAGATTGTTTTATGTCATAAATGTCATCAACTCCAATAAATAAACAAGTCTGACAAATATCAACTGTCACTCGACAACGAGTCATATGACGTTTCGCAGCGCCACCACTCGCGAATACTGGCGGCTAAACGTAGGAATATGATCCGATTAATGCGCATGCGTTAACTGCAGATTTTAGCTGCTGATCAGCTGCGTGATTAACAGTGGAGTGGGCTCTATCTATCTCACTCTTAATCTATGCTGTTGATGTTCATTTTTCGTATTTAAAATTCTTGGTATTTGAAATTTACATTAGGCATTAGGCATTAGGCATATCGACCTTCCAAAATTGGTTCCTTTTTCTTCTGTAATTCGGCCTTCCCAGCATATGGCGTGCAAAGGCAACATCAAATCCCAAAGTTCCAGTTAAACATGCGAGTTCCTAGTACTTTCATATTATTGATAAATTTTATTATACTGATGGCTTGTGCCTGGATTTTGTTTGATCAAAAATAGTAGACTTCATAGGATCTTTAGTACAACCATTGACTGTAGTACACGTTTCTGTGTTTTTTGAAGTGCATTTAAACAATCATAGGTATATTATATGCATATTCAATAACCACTTTATCGTCCAAGCTGTGAGCCTGAAGGCGATTGCGGATATGATGTGTAAAAACTTAATTGCGGCATAAACAACCCATATTTATTTTTCTGAAGTAACGTAGAAAAGAATTTCGAACACGCTTGTAGTCTTTACTCACGAATTAACGAAAATCGTAACCTCAATCAACAACTCACGAAAAGTGAAAATAAACAGCTGATAGCTTAGAGTCCGCGCATGCCCATTAAAGGAATCGTATTCCTACGTTTAGCCGCCAGTCTCGCGAATAGCCTGGTGTCATTATTTGAATGTCAGTTTGACATTCATCAACGTTTGAATTGCCTCAATTTTGTCGCCATGGATACTAGTTGTCATTGGCACAAAGTAGCTCGATATAATGGTCTCCAGCGGACAAAAAAAAATTTTGAAATTATTCTGCTAAAAAGTTTTTTTTCCATTGTCCTCATTTGACATGTTCGAGTTTCGTAAATCGAATTGATGCGATTTTGATCTTCGGAGTTACTTAATTCGGCTTTTTCCATCCCCTTTGAATTAGTTCCAGTAAATTGAGTTTATGGGCAAAAAATGCCAGCACGTGCGGTTGGACTGGCGGAATTTGGCGCATCTGTCCGGCTTTAAGCCCCCATTTGCGTCCCTTCGAGTGGACAACTGACGCCCGTTTTGTTTCAAGTGGCTTTAAATAGGTCGGTGATTTTCGGCTTTTTCACCCAAAATTCCACTGCTGTTTGGATGCGGGCACTTTTGTGTTGAACAGCGGCTTTTTTGATCATTTAGTTACTCATCAGTGGGTTTATTATTTGGTAAAGTCGATAGGTATCGGTTAGGTACTTGGTTCAACCACTCTGCGGCATAAAAAATAGAATTTGAAATTTAAATGAAAATTTGGCGTTGCCCATATTGGTTCTGTCCTTTGCTCGCTCATTAAAAACACTTATTTGGCTGGAATTGGCATGGAAAAAGTGGCAACTTTTCCCACTCGAATCTGCTTTATCGATCAAAAAATTGCTACTTAAGGGCAATTGTTCATTAAACTGAAAGTTCAGACAAACTTGGAATAAAATTGACGAAAAATAACGGCAATTAAATGCATGAAGAAAGCCGAAAAGAAATTCCTGGTGAGCAAAAGCCATTTGTGTCGTTTGGGTTTTAAAGCAGAAGACATTTTCTGCGGTTCCCAGTTTTAGGGCCAATTTCGCTAATAAGCGTCTGGAAGGCGCAAGTTAAGCTCGCGTTTCTTTTGATCGTCACCCATAAATGTTCACATCTGTACGACAATAACGCAACTAGTGAGATTTTCCGGCTTTTTAACTATTTAAAGGATGCAATTGTTTTCCACTTTGGCATAAAATGCCGAAAAACTCATTAGTTTCAAGCAATGGCCACGTAAACCCGTATTTTTTCGTGTCTATTCTCTCGATATATTTTTTTGGTAGGAATACAAACATTTGTGGCAGTCTAGAGCTCGTGTGGCGTTAGAATTGAGTGGAAAAACTTGCAACAAAGCACACTATTTGGATTTTTTGGCTACAAAAGTGGCAATTAATGGGGATTAAACCCAAAATTTTTTCGCGCCTGCACTGAAAGCCACTTAAGCGCATGCTAAAATCACAACAGCAATAAAAGTCTCTGAAAATGTTCCTTTTCCTGGGACAATTTGTAAAAGAAATCCCATTTGCCTGATTTTTTGCACAACATACCCACTCTTGTTGGTTTTTTAATCAATGAATTGGGGTTTTTCCAATAAAATCCGTTTTGTTTCGCATTATGATTTTTCGGACTTTTTGCATTCAAAACAAGAAGTGAATGAGCAAATCGATCTGTTGTTATTGGTAGGTTTTCCAGTCAACTAAATCAATTTTTCAATTACGAAATTCCGATTTCCCATCAAAACTATCAATATGCGTCAACCCACTTTTGAACCGCCAGCTTCAATCACTTATTTCCAGCTCAATTCAAACGCGCTGAGGAAACCACCTCTGAAGATGCAAGCCGCTAGTGCGTGCGAAACGTTAGGAGTAATTTTTTCTTGGAAAACGCCCGAAAAATTCACCGCTTTCCAGCAACGACCGCCAAAGTAAAAGCAAATAGTTTACAGAGTAAGATAAAGGAAAATTAGCCGTTGCCCACATTAGCGCTGTCTTTCTCTAGTCATGTGAAACACCTAATATCGACCAATAGTCATTGATGGTTGTTTGTTAACACCTTTAAGACGCTAAGGGGGAAACAATAAAAATGGTAATTTCTTTCTAAAAAGGCTGTGGGTCAGTCCAAATGGGCCTTTCTGCCCAAAGTGGGAAATATTATTTAAAACCCTTTGAATGGTAATTTTTAAGTGTGAAAACTATGCGCCTTTGGACATCGTAAACATCACTAGGAAACCGCTTAAACTAGTAGCAAATTGCAAAAAAAACCTTGTTTTCTTCTTCTTGACCCCATTGTTTTCGCCCTTTTTCTTCTCGTTCTTCTTGCTGGTGGTCGAAGAAGCATTGCCGATTTCCGTCGAATTCAAGTTCTGCGACTGCAGCAGCACCACGTCCTCCTTTTTGCGCTGTTGAGGCACGCCATTGGTGCTGCCAATCGGCTCCATGTTGGCCTGATAGGCAATGGAGAGATCCTGATGGTTCATTGGAGAACCGTCCATTTTCTGAGGCGGCGCTTTGTCGTACTCTAATGGACTGCCCATGTTACCGAACATCTCATGCTGTTGCTGAAGGCCGAGCATCACCTGCAAGAAGTTTTCCATCTAAAATATTTCCACTTTTGGAGGCACTGTTCCATTGATGGAAGCTGGAAGCACTCGGCACGAATCACCGAAATTTACCTGGATCGAATGCACGTCGGTGTTTTTGCTCAACAGCGTCGAACTCAAGCTGGGCAACGGTTGATTGTTGTAATCGTTAAAGTTCTGATCGTCGAACGGGCCACCTTCCATTATCAATTAACACAATCAAAACAATTTTTTTTAATCAGACAATTTAGCCGAGCTGTTACTCTTACACTGACTTCTGACATTATCATTTTAGTCAATTTATATTTAACGAGCTCAATTGGGAAACGTACACCCATGCTGTGCCGAGAGCGTCCCATTGGGACGCTGCGAAGCAGCTCGTGCTCTGATTGGTCGCGATCGGCAAAATCGCAGCGCCTCGACCAATGGGGGCGCCGATTTCGTGTGAGGGGACGCTGAATGAATGGGAAATGAGGGCTCCGACTGGCGCTCTATCGGCTCTAGCAGTTTTACTCAACTAGTCGCTAAGGCAGGAGCGCGTTTGATTCGCTTTTTATGCAACTTGGAATAAGTGCCTGAAACTGGCGGCTCTTTTTGTTAAAAACTAACATCTGGATGAACTTGTAAAGCTTTCAATTGTAAGCCAAACATGTGCAACAATGTTTAATTTTTGCGACTAGAAAACTTATAAACCACACTAGATAGAGTGGTGTTTTTTGCCCGTCCCGTGTTTCTAATTAAAAACTTTCACAAATCAGCAGCGGAACAAAGATGTTTTTTAAACCCCGCATTTGTTGATGCAAAACGCAACAAAAGTAGCAAAATTTAAAGAAGACCGCCTAGCGACGAACACCAAGTATTGAGCAAAAAATTGAGCTAATCTTATGGTTTTAGGATGTTCTTAAGTGACTTTCAGTGCGGGCCTGAAGCAATTTTGTATTTAAATTCTGTTAATTTCCACTTTGGTAGCTACAAATGCATCATATTACATGTTAGTAGGAATATTTGCCGACGCCGCTAACCAAATAGCAAGCTTTTCAATAATTATTGGAAATGTGCCGTTGCCCACATCAGCTCCATCCTTTTCTAGCTCAGTAAAAACGCGTATTTGTCCGAATATGTCTAATGAAAGCTTTTAGCAGTTAAAGCAAAAATTATTCCCACTACAGTTTTGGGAGCGGGATTAGACGAAAAACTCTTGGCCGGTAGTTGAAAGGAAAAACCGCAAAAGCAAAAGCCAAAGCCAGAAAGTTTTCTCTGAAAAAATTTTAAACTGATACTCGCCCACAGTAGCTCTGTCTTTTTCTAGCCCATTGAAAACAATAGAAGTCCAAAAAGTGTTAGGCAATTGCTCCCACTAAAGATATTACGTAGATCCGATTAGGTGCAGGTTTAATCGAAAAGTAGTAAATATTTGTTTCAAATCACCAGAATGTGTACTTTTTGCCCCAAAAGTTGCACTGATTCCAGTTCAGTAAACTTCTTCAGATTTGTTTTGGTCAAAAATAATATTTTGTAAAATTTCCGCTTGCTTTTGTCTTCTTCCAACTAGTAAAGTGCTGTAAAAGTTGCGGCTTTTTCCATTCAAATTGCGATTTTTTTCTTCAGGTTTTGTGCTTAAAAGTGTCTACTTATATGCTTTACTCTATATTCTAGCAAATGTTTCAAATCGGCTGGGAGAGACAGCGCTAATCTGGGCCACGGCTCATTCTTTTTAGTTTTAAAAAAAATTAAAGAGAAACAGAGAAAAATATAACAAATTGAGGATTGCAGTTGCAGACAGCAACTCAGAGGCGTTTTGCTTGAAACAACTTTTGTTTTAAAAAAAAAATTTATGAAATTGCCGACGTTTTGTCAGATTTATTTTCGCATCTTCAGGACTCGAACGTGAACTTGCCCTGAAAATGCTAAAATGTACAAGGCAATTTTTGAAAATATTTTTTTTTCCGGAAAAAGCTTGAACAATTCACGAGTTCCAAGCCATTGTGGCTAAAGTATAACTTTTTCATGAAACTTTGAAGATTTTTCATAGCGAAAGGATTTTTGACAGTGATTTTTGCAAGTTAAAAACATAGAAAAGGTACAATAACCGAAATGAAGGACGTTCTTGACAAAGCTATAATTGTTTCAATTAAAGAAAGTTAGCCTCTGTAGGCACGTTTAGGCGCAAAACTTGAAAAGCAACTCGTTTTCCTTCAGTTTTCAGGAAAAAAGTAGCAAATATTTAGTTTCAGTCGCGAGAATTTGCAATTTTTACGCCAAAAATGGTAAAATTGTGGTTTGCATCCTCAGAGTTGTTTTTCTCGAAATATGTATTTTGAAAAATTGCCAACGTTTTGCCATTTTTGATTTGGCGGCCTCCGGACCAGTTCACGATGGGTCCTGAGGATGCCAAAATAAATATGGCAAAACGTCGGCAAATTTATAAAATCGAGCAAAATACCTTTGAAGATACACGCGACTCGAGCCTGCGAAACTTTAGAATGTAAATATTTTCCGCAACAACCTACAATCCCGAAAATTTTAAAATAATAGCCATGAAAGTATTTTTATTATATTTTTCTTCAATTTTTATTAGCAGAAATACAATTAATTTCGCCAGTTTAGTTCTTGTGTGGCACTACGAAGATCTGAATAAAACTTAAAGTAAAATGAGCCGTTGCCCACATTAGCACTGTCTCACTTTCAAATAAAAATGCTTTAGCTTTGAAAAAGTCCAAAGTTGGAACTAGATAATTTTTCAAGCTTTTTTCGAAAATTATGCCTGGCAAACGTTTCGCCATCATGAATGGCTTGCAGCCTCACAGATGTTTTGCTCAAAACGTATATTTTCCAACTTCACGTTGGGCTCCTGAGGATGCCAAAATAAATCTGACGAAACGTCGGAAATTGTATAAAATATGCTTTTCCAGAAAAACATCTCTGAGTTGGTGTCTGCAACTGCAAAACGGTAAAATGTAATTTAAAAAAAAACGTTAAATTGTAGCCACGAAGTTTTCAATTATTAAAATTTTCTGTTCCTCTTTCATTTCTGTTAAACCAAGAAAAATCAGCTTTTGCCCACATTAGCACGGTCTCACTCCGGCGCATTTGCTAGGCTATTAAAGCACCAATTGTTCCCACCAAACTTTTGTCACTTTTCAGCAGGAACTCTGACGAAAACCTCGCAAATTTTAAGGCAAAAGTGGCCACTTTTACAGTAAATGAGTTGTTTAAAAAGAACTAGGAAACATTTGCTTTAAACTTTTTTTGCTGCAAAAGTGGCAACTTTCGGAATTGATTTTATCAATCAAAATATTGTGATTTTGCACTTTCAGAAGCGTTTTGTTCGACAAGCATTCTTTGTAAAATTGCCGAAAAAGAAACACCTCTGACGCTTCAAGCCATTCCAGCTGGCTAAACGTTTGTACTACATTCTTCTCGATAAAAGCTTGACAAACTGGACGAACTCACGATCTTCAAGGCATAGCAGCTAAAGTCTGACCGTTTTTGTGAAGTGACTTTGAGGATGCCAAAATAAATACTGCGAAGCGACAGCATGTTTTCAAAATATACATTTCGAGCAAAACACCGCTGAGGATGCAAACCACTCGAGCTGACAAAACGTCAGAAAATGGAAAGAATTTACAAGTTTCAAACAATAGCAACGAACGTCTAACTCATTTTTATTTGTTCTTCGCTCTTTCTCTTTATTTTTTTTTGATATAAACTCAATAATTTTCACCAGCGCAGTGCAAAAAAATTAAATAAAATTAAATTTGTTCATTAGCGCTGTCTCGCTCCAGCATTTTAAAACTGCATGCTTGAAGGACGTTTTACGATTAAAGCGACAATTGTTCCCACCAAATTAGTAGCTTTAGATAAGTAGCCAACTGAAAACCAAGGCCAACCTGAAGGAAACCTGAAGATTTTAAAGGAAAAAGTGGGAAATTTTGAAGCGTCTCAACGTGAGTGAATGCAAAGTCCTAAAGATGCCAAAACAAAAGTGGCAAAACGTTGGCAATTTTGCAGAGCAAAAGTCAAGAAGATTTCTTTCATTACCGTCTTCAAGATTGAGAGCTTTCACCGATTCTTTTCCCTTTAAATTGTGGTTTCAGAGCTGTTTTGCTCGAAAGATATGGAAAATTTCCGACGTTTTGCCAGAGTTGATTTGGCATCTTCAGGGGCACAACATGAAGTTGCCGTAGGATGCCAAAATAAATATTTCGAAACATCGGCAATTTTATAAAATCTAACAAAACACCTCTGAGGATACAAGCCACTCGAGCCCGCGAAACGTTGCAATGCAAATGTTTTACGCGAAACTTTTAAGTTAATGGCCACGAAAGTATTTTTATTTTAATTTCAGTTGGTAGAAATACCGTTATATGTTTGCCAGGTTAGTCCTTGTGTGGCACTACGAAGATCTAAATAATAGTTAAAGTAAAATGAGCAGTTGCCCACTTTAGTGGTGTCTCACTTCAGCGCATTTACTAGCTAGAAGGACGGTTGGAGATGAAAGCGCCAATTGTTCCCACCAAACTTGTAACTTTTGGCACGAAGCTTGAAAGAAAACCTGCGCCTAAAGTGGCCACTTTGATGGGAACAATTGTAAATTTTGCTGCCAAACGTCCTTATTGTCCGTTATTGTTGTTTTTACTGCCGAATAATGGTTTTTAATGAATTGAAGGACAGACCTAACGTGGACAATCAGCAATTTATCATTTAATTTCAATTTTGAATTTAGCCGCTATGGCTGGACACTCGGGTATTAGTGGAAAAAACCTTTTGCTAGAATTTAGTGCAAACGTTTCGCCAGCTCGAATGGCGCGGAGCATCAGAGGGGTTTTGCGCGAGAGGTAAGCAAGGATGGAAGACTGTCTTCCATCCCTGCCAGTGCTTAGAAAACGTCAGGAAGAAATTATTTTCTGAAAATAAATGACTGGTTTTAAGCAATAGCTACAAAACACAAGTTTTTTTAAATTTGTTTTATCAATTTTTGTCAGTCGAGTGCCAAAAATTTCAATAAAAATCAAGTTCTGTCCCTCTTCAGCGCATTAAAACCACTTGCTAGTAGGAAGTTTGGCGATTAAGGCCACAACTGTTCCGACCATTCGTGCAACTTTATACAGGGTTATTCACCCTATACGGCCCAGACGTTTGCGGCTGGCCCGTTTTTTGCAAAGTATTATTTGATGAATTCACAGACGCCTATCGGCAGCACATTTTAAAAATATTTTTGTAATGTACGGAGTGTCCCAAAAGCCCTAAAAGTATCAAAGTTGTGTTTTTCTAAATGAAATACCCTATATATTATTGCATTTTTGGATTCTCTGAGCAAAATAAGTGATTGTTTTAATAAGATTTATAATGTCTAAATCTAAAGGTTTTTTAAATAATTCGAATTTTATCAAAATCTAATATTATTTTCATGTGTCAAATACTTCGTAGTGTAGTGTAACAAGAAATCATATTTTATATCCCAATGATAATAAACTTACCATTTTATACAGGGTGTCCACAAATTTTAACTATTCAAATAAGAACTTTAAGTGGCTATAACTTGATTAATTTAAATACAACCCCATATTTTTAGCTTACCAGGAAATGCAATTTTTAATTACCTATCGAATGGTACTAGGATGTTTATAACTAAGTTTTTGCCTTTTTACAAAATATACCAAATAATGGTTCTGTGCATCATTTGGTGTTTTTTTTATTAAAAGGTTAAATAACATATCAACAATAACATAAAACAAAGGCAAATTATTTATAACAGAATGTTCGAAATGTTGGCCGTCCATTTCCAGGCACTTATAAATTCTTTTTTCAAAACAACTGCTAACTCTGGACAACATTTGCGGAGTTACAGTTTTAAAAGCGTCTCTTATGCGTGTTTTCAGATCGTGTGAAGTTGTCGGAAGCGAAGATTTAGGTATTATAAACCTTATTAAAACAGACACTTATTTTGTTCAGAGAATCCAAAAATGCAATAATATACAGGACATTCCATTAAAAAAAAAACGCAAGTTTGATACCTTTAGAGCCTTTGGGACACCCTGTACATTACAAAAATATTTTTAAAACGTGCGCTCGATAGGCGTCAGACAATTCATAAAATAATACTTTTAAAATAATAGTAGCGTGAATAACCCTGTATAATTAAACACTTTTGAGCAGGAAACTTGTAGACAAAACTTGCAGTTTTAAAGAAAAAACTGGCAACTTTTGAAGCATTTGATTCGTGGAATCGTCGTTGCTCAATGCTCGTGGGCTCAAGGTGAAATTGCCCTGAAGAAATACAAGAAAATGAAAAAGATGGAAAATCGGCAATTTTCCAAATGTGCTGTTCGAACAAAACGCTTCTGAGGATGCAAACCACGCGTGCTTGTGAAACGTCTGGATAAATATTTCAGAAGAGAGAAGAAAGAGCCTTCACCAGTTCTTTCTCTTTTGATTCCACTTATGTTTTTTGGCCCATTGAACTGAAAGTCGACTAAGTATCAAGTTCTCATGCAGACAAGCCCACCCTAATCGGCTGCAGATTAAAAACCATTATCCACCAAATATTATCCCACAAGTAAAATAAAAGCGATGAGGGCCTTCGGCAACAGGTCGTATTCTTCAGTAGGGGCTGAAGCTGAGTGATCGATATACATGGTGGTCACGTGGATAAAACCGAGCCGAAGATGTGGGTTTGGGCACCTTAATTGCCGTTTTTCTTGTGGGAATTTTCTGGATGAGTAAAATGATTTGCGTTTAACTTACACGGTTATCGGGGAATCCGCTCACTATTCACTGTTCACCACGGAAAGTTTTTGAGCAAAGTCGAAAAACCGTTTAGAAATGCGGACGGAATCGGTAGCCAATGAGGACTGATGGTTCGGTTGCACCCCCGAAGACGCGTGTAAATAAACTGGGCGAATTAAAGGAAATTAAGAGATACAATATGTCAATTAGACCATTCATAAACAATAAGCTGATGGAGTTAACGAATCTAAACGTTGAGCGCACGCATTTAGCTCAATAGTCTATAAGTGAATTTATCAATTTACCCAATTTTTCCCTATTAGCGACAATGACTATTAGTGCAGCTATTAGTATATTAGTTTAACTGGCCAGATTCTTTAATGCAATTCAACTCAATATGGTCCAATTGTTGCTATTAAAACATTTTACACAGTTAATGCTGCTTCCAGTCCCAAATTTGGCTTCAACTCGCGAGGGTTGCATGTGCTCTCTTCGTGCCATCTTCATTCCTCTGGGATTCCGTTCATCCATCTCAAGTGCGCCCAGTTAATTGAAAGTGCCTTGAATCGAAGTGCAATGGTCAATTACCATATGCCGATTGGCTGACGCAGTTGTTTTTTTCCAAAGTGATTGGTGATCATTCAAAGTTCTTCATCAGTCCCGGAAGCCAATGAAGATGGTTGTTTCAGTGTCTTCTTTCCAGGCAGCCAATTGGAGCTTAGTGGCAAGGCCACATCCAATCACAGGCCGTTGATTGAAACAGCCTTGGAAATAGCACTAAACAACGCACGTTTCTACGAACTGTAGCTCGAAAATAGGTCAATTTATTTGCCTTTTTCCAACTCGTAAAGTACCTCAAAAGTGGCCACTTTTGCCGTAAAATTTGCGACGTTTTCAACAGGGTTACTGCTAAAAAGTGTCAAAAGTTTGGTGGGAGCAATTGGGGCTTTAACGGCCTAGCAAATGCGCCGGAGTGAGACAGTGCTAATGTGGGCAACAGCTGATTCTTCTTAGCTTGAACGAAATGAAAGAGAAACAGAGAAAAATCAAAAATTGAATATTTCGTACTCACTGCTTTAACGAAGCGAACTAAAAAAAATACATCGTACCGTTATGCAGTTTCAGACAACAGCTCAGAGGTGCTTTGCTCGAAAAGTATATCTATTTTATAAAATTGCCGACGTTTCGTCAGATTTATTTTGGCATGCTCAGGAGCCCAACGTGAAGTTGGAAAATATATCTTTTGAGCAAAACATCTGTGAGGTGCAGCCTCACAGTAAATTGTAAATTCTTTCTATTTTCTGACGTTTTGTCAGCTCGAGTGGTTTGCATCCTCAGAGGTGTTTTGCTCGAAATGTGTATTTTGAAAACGTGCTGTCGCTTCGCAGTATTTATTTTGGCATCCTCAGGGTCACTTCACAAAAACGGTCAGACTTTAGCTGCTATAGCTTGAAGATCGTGAGTTCGTCCAGTTTGTCAAGCTTTTTTCGAGAAGAATGTAGTACAAACGTTTAGCCAGCTGGAATGGCTTGAAGCGTCAGAGGTGTTTCTTTTTCGGCAATTTTACAAAGAATGCTTGTCGAACAAAACGCTTCTGAACGTGCAAAATCACAATATTTTGATTGATAAAATCAATTCCGAAAGTTGCCACTTTTGCAGCAAAAAAAGTTTAAAGCAAATGTTTCCTAGTTCTTTTTAAACAACTCATTTACTGTAAAAGTGGCCACTTTTGCCTTAAAATTTGCGAGGTTTTCGTCAGAGTTCCTGCTGAAAAGTGACAAAAGTTTGGTGGGAACAATTGGTGCTTTAATAGCCTAGCAAATGCGCCGGAGTGAGACCGTGCTAATGTGGGCAAAAGCTGATTTTTCTTGGTTTAACAGAAATGAAAGAGGAACAGAAAATTTTAATAATTGAAAACTTCGTGGCTACAATTTAACGTTTTTTTTTAAATTACATTTTACCGTTTTGCAGTTGCAGACACCAACTCAGAGATGTTTTTCTGGAAAAGCATATTTTATACAATTTCCGACGTTTCGTCAGATTTATTTTGGCATCCTCAGGAGCCCAACGTGAAGTTGGAAAATATACGTTTTGAGCAAAACATCTGTGAGGCTGCAAGCCATTCATGATGGCGAAACGTTTGCCAGGCATAATTTTCGAAAAAAGCTTGAAAAATTATCTAGTTCCAACTTTGGACTTTTTCAAAGCTAAAGCATTTTTATTTGAAAGTGAGACAGTGCTAATGTGGGCAACGGCTCATTTTACTTTAAGTTTTATTCAGATCTTCGTAGTGCCACACAAGAACTAAACTGGCGAAATTAATTGTATTTCTGCTAATAAAAATTGAAGAAAAATATAATAAAAATACTTTCATGGCTATTATTTTAAAATTTTCGGGATTGTAGGTTGTTGCGGAAAATATTTACATTCTAAAGTTTCGCAGGCTCGAGTCGCGTGTATCTTCAAAGGTATTTTGCTCGATTTTATAAATTTGCCGACGTTTTGCCATATTTATTTTGGCATCCTCAGGACCCATCGTGAACTGGTCCGGAGGCCGCCAAATCAAAAATGGCAAAACGTTGGCAATTTTTCAAAATATATATTTCGAGAAAAACAACTCTGAGGATGCAAACAACAATTTTACCACTTTTGGCGTAAAAATTGCAAATTCTCGCGACTGAAACTAAATATTTGCTACTTTTTTCCTGAAAACTGGAGGAAAACGAGTTGCTTTTCAAGTTTTGCGCCTAAAAGTGCCTACAGAGGCTTCTTTAATTGAAACAATTGTAGCTTTGTCAAGAACGTCCTTCATTTCGGTTATTGTACCGTTTCTATGTTTTTAACTTGCAAAAATCACTGCGTTCCTACCAAAAAAATCCTTTCGCTATGAAAAATCTTCAAAGTTTCATGAAAAAATTATACTTTAGCCGCAATGGCTTGAAACTCGTGAATTGTTCAAGCTTTTTCCGAAAAAAAATTCTTTCAAAAATTACCTTGTACATTTTGGCATTTTCAGGGCAAGTTCACGTTCGAGTCCTGAAGATGCGAAAATAAATCTGACAAAACGTCGGCAATTTCATAAAATTTACGTTTCAAGCAAAACACCTCTGAGTTGCTGTCTGCAACTGCAATCCTCAATTTGTTTTATCTTTATCTGTTTCTCTTTAATTTTTTTTTAACTAAAAATAATTAGCCGTTGCCCACATTAGCGCTGTCTCTGCAGCCGATTTGTAACATTTGCTAGAGGACGTTTGGTAATTAAATTATTCACCACCAAACTAGACACTTTTGAGCACAAAACCTAAAGAAAAAATTCGCAATTTTAATGGAAAAAGCTGCAACTTTTGCAGAACTTTACTAGTTGGACGAAGACAAAGGCAAGCGGAAATTTTACAAAATATTATTTGTGACCAAAACAACTCTGACGAAGTTTACTGAGCTAGAATCAGTGCAACTTTTGGGGCAAAAAGTACAAATTTTGGTGATTTACAACAGTATTTACTACTTTTCCATTAAACCTGCACCTAAACGGATCTACGTTATCTCTTTAGTGGGAGCAATTGCCAAACACTTTTTGGGCTGTTATTAATTGTTTTTAATGAGCTAGAAAAGGATAGAGCTACTGTAGGAGAGTATCAGTTTAAATTTCTTTTAGAGAAAACTTGCAGTTTACTCAACGATTCTGACTTTGGCTTTTGCTTTTGCCGTCTTTCCTTATGTACACCAGTTTAGTGGGAATAATTTTTGCTTTAACTGCTAAAAACTCTTATTAGACATATTCAGCCGAGTAATTGTTTTTAATGAGCTAGAAAAGGATAGAGCTGATGTGGTCAACAGCTACTTCTTCTTAGTTTAAACGAAATAGAAGAGAAACATAGAAACTTTTTAAAAATTGAAGATCCTTTTGGGTGCAGGTTTAATCGAAAAGTAATAAATATTTGTTTTAAATCACCAGAATTTATACTGTTTGCCTTAGAAGTTCCACAGATTCCCGTTGAATCAACTTCTTCAGAGCTGCAAACTCTGCAAAATTGCCAACGTTTTGCCATTTTTCTTTTGACATCTTCAGGGCTTGGGCTTCAGTCACGTTGAGACTCTTTAAAATTTCCAACTTTTTCCGTTAAAACTGCGGAGTTTTTCCTCAGGTTTTCTGCTCAAAAGGGGCTATTTATCTAAAGCTACTAGTTTGGTGGGAACAATTGTCGCTTTAATCGACAAATGTCTTTCAAGCATGCGGTTTTAATGCGCTGGAGAGAGACAGCGCTAATGAGGGCAACAGCTCACATTACTTTGGATTTTTATTTAATTTTTTTGCACTGGGCTGGCGAAAATTATTGAGTTCCTATAAAAAAAAGCAAAGAAAGAGAGCTAAGGACAACTAAAAATTAATTAAACTTTTGTTGTTATTGCTGCAAACTGGTAAATTCTTTCTATTTTCGGACGCTTTGTCAGCTCGAGCGGTTTGGATCCTCAGAGTTGTTTTGCGCGAAAGGTGAATTTTGTAAAACCGTCGATGTTTTGCCATATTTTTTTGCATCCTCATCCACAACTTGAAGTTTCCTGAGGATGCCAAAATAAATATAGTGAAACATCGGCAATTTTACAAAGAATGCTTTACGAACAAAACGCCCCCGAGAATGCAAAAACACAATCTTTTGATTGAAAAAACCAATCCGAAAGTTACCACTTTTAGAGCAAAAACTGCAAATTCTAGTGGTTTAAAGCAAATGTTTCCTACTCCTCCTTTCAAACTGCAGCTAAACGAGTTGTTTCTGACGTTTTGCTTATAAAAGTGTGTACATACATCACTTTAGTGGGAACAATTTCCAAACGCCCTTAAGAGGCTGAAGCTAGAGATGGATAGAGCTAATGTGGGCATTTTTCAATTATTTAAATTCATATATTAATTATGCATTTTGAGCAAAACGTCTCTGGGGATTCAAAACCACAATTTTTTGATTGGTTAAATCAATTCGAAAAGTGCAAAATCGGCTGATTTAAAGCAAATATTTGCCAATTTTTCTTGAAAGCAGGTGGGAACTTAGCTGGTTTTCCAGTTTTGCATCTGAAAGTATCTACATAGTCCACTTTAGTGGGAACAATTGTAGTTTTGGCTGCCAAACGTCCTCATTTTCGGTTATGGCACTTTTTGCTGCCGAATAATGTTTTATTATGCGTTAGAGAAGGACAGAGCTAACGTGGGCGACTGCCAGTTTATCATTAAATTACTTTTGCATTGAAAATTGTTTTTTAAGCTTTTTTGAGAATAGTTTCATTCAGACGTTTTGCCAACACGATCAGAGGTGCAGTCCTTTCATTGCTGAACTCGATTCAAGTAGACACAGCAGATACTTTTGGGACGAAAAGTGAAAATTCTGGTGGTTTAAGACAATAACTTCCTAGTTTTTTCTTTCAACGACTGGCAAATGAGTTTTTTGTCAAATCAAAAGGGTCAAAATAAGTCAGTTTGACAGTTATCGAAAGTTTTGCTGACCAACAGCTGTTTTGATGAGGTAGAGAAGAATAGAGCTAATGTGGGCAGCTGCAAATATTCAATTATTCTGAGCAAGCTTGCTGTTTTAGGCTGTTTCAGGGCGCGTTTATCGTCGGACTGTTTCCTCCAAACTCTTTTGAGGATCAATAAATGAGGGTTTTAATGGAAATTCTTGTGGTTCTGCCGCTGATTGATGGAGTTTTTGCATTAGAAACAAAACTGCTATCTGCTCCATAAGCCTCCTCATCCAATTCCTTCGCATGTTTGGTTGAAAGCTTCACATCTAAATCTCTTTGGTTGGTCGACATTTTTTTCCATTTCACCTGCAAACTTTCGGCTTCTAATCTGATCATTCTGGTTTGGCTGAAGCAAAACACTCATACAGAGTGGTCCAGCCCATTTCCCTCTTAAACTCTCCTCAGCATCTACCAAACCTCGCTTAGCAGCGAAATAAATGGTTGGAAATTGCTTTCAGCTTCCTGCAATTAAACAGGCCTCACGTTTGGAGAACTTATTAAGGCCCCATACGTCACTAGGAGTGCACAGTGTACACAGTGTCCCAAGGCTCAATTTCGGCATGCTTCACTGGCATGCCCAAATTGCACTGGAGCATACATTGAATTCTGTTTCGCCCTGTAGATCGCTCAACGAATTTAGTCCGTCTAAAAGTAGCGTGTCCCGCATAGGCCCTGTTTTCGACATATGACCCCTACGCCATCATCAATTGAGCGAGTTAAGCTCAATTAGTCGAGATGGTTCTTTAATTGGGGACAATTGTCAGCAGCTTCACGGTATCAACAAGTGCGATACAACGAAAATACCGTCGTTTATTTTTCGTTTTTTTGTCGAACACTGAAACCGAGTGCCATCTAATGCTCGGTGTTTGATAGACCAGTCTGCACTTATGGGCTTGAATCTGGAAATTTAAAAATAGGCGATAGAATTGGCGTAATTCGCCGCATCCTGTTTAGCGGTGGCTGAAAATATGCGATTTTTTTTTCGCTCAATTGGCCAGACAATGGCTTTGAAAATAAGGCTGTGCTTTGGTCTTCGGGTGCAATTTGCTCTAGCTTTCCCACGCCGCGATATATTTAGATTTGGGCTTAATTCGTGATGAGCAAAGCAAGACCAAGATCAAGACTTGCCTGTTTTTGTCTTGGTCTTGTTCTCACATACATGATCTTGGTCTTGCAGCAAGACTCTTGCAAGTCTTGCTTTTGTACATATTGTATTGTATAGCCGGAAAAATTAGACAAAATAAATTTAATGATAACAATAGCAATAATAAAATTAAAAAATAATGCTAATCAATACGAAACAACACAAAATCTCAGACTATTTGCTATTTAATAAGTTTATTTATTTTGTAAGATACACGATGCAACTGGTTGACTTCATTAGTCGCATTCATCTAGTTTAGCTTGTTTTAATAGTGTTGAATTCAATTACCACCCATTTAGGGCCTATTTGAGATCAAATCGGTTGGGTAAAACTGAATTTTTTGAAAATTACCACACAATTTATGCACAGTATTATTTAAATTTGAGTTGCCACCTGCCTGATGATGGCTTAACAGCAAAACTCTCCCCACCCTGAGAAGAAAGTGCGCTCTTTCGAATACACGATTCTGCATCAAGCCATCTCACTCACTTTGGCAGAAATTATGTTTTTTAATTAGCCGCAACTTGGATTTAATTTCTCTTGAACCAGTGTGGCGGCAAAAAACACTGTAAACTTGTCAATTGATTAGTGTTTGCCGAAAAACATCTCTGCCGTCCTCGAAGATCTCGCAACTTTTACCCGCAGAAAACTCGCTTGTGCTTCTGGTTGCTCGAAAATTCAAAAACAAAGAAAAACATCTGGAACGCCAATAGATCAAATTTGACTACTGGTAGTAGGCCTGGAAACACTGTGTTGCCGCTGTCTGAGTGTTATGAGTTAATGAGTTATAATGCATTAAAGCGGATAAAAGCTTTAAGAGACCTGAGACCGGAATAACACTCCAGACAGCTTAAAGAAGCTACGTTTTCCCAGCCACGTAATTGAGTTACTGTGTTGGGTTGGCGCACCAAGCCATTTGCGCAGCACTGCGCTAACTCCTAAAAATTTACTGACTTACCCAGTCCTACACTAAACATTGTGTAAAAAACATAGTATATCTTTACCCGATCAAGAATTAAATGAAATCAGCCTCACTGTGGAAGACACTGCACTGAACATTGTGTAAAAACACTGTTCATCTTTATCCTATTTGGTTTTAAATGAAATCAGGTTCAGTCTCATTGAAAAAKACTTTGTGGATCGTCGAAATATTGTGTAAAAAGCACGATGCAACTGGTTGACTTCATTAGTCTCATTCATCTAGATTAGCTTGTCTYAATACTGTTGAATTCAATTACYGCCAATTTGGGGACTATTTCAGATCAAATCGGTGCCAAACCAAATGTAATTCTGTTGCTTGGGAGATTTACCCTCAGAAGCAGCCTCTTGTTGCATGATCGTTAGTGTTCCATCGATGCTTAGCTACATCCATTATCCATTCAGCCTTCTGGGTTACCAGGGCGGCTTTGTCCCATGTAGGGGACCGAATTGTCCCATTTTCCGACTATGTCCACTTTGCATGCATAGCTAATGAGTAGCCGAAGCACAAAGGAGTATTGCCTAATATTCCACTCGAATTTTCCAGTTTTGCGTCCAATAAGCTCGGCTGATACTTTGTCCACCCAAATAGGGGTGAACGGACGTTCGCTATTGCCGAATACGAAGGTCAGCATAATTGCTGGACATTAGAAACACGCTATTCTTAGATCGCACTTCYTCGCGAGGTGAAATGAGTGGCTTTAGGGAGGGCAAATGCCTGAACTGGGTGCATGGATGGGTAACCACTTTGGAGAAAGGACATATAAAAATTGTGCAGGAGATGAAGTTTAAAGGGCAGGCTTACTGAAAGTACACGGTGATGAATCGGGAGATTCTGCCGGCCAATGTAGCTAAGTAGAGGAAATGTGCCACATATGGAATATGTTCTTTATAGGGAACACCCAAAGAATTGAACAAACAAACAGGGTGTTGGAAGAGCTTTTGGAAGATTATCTGCTGCTGATAAAAAAGACTGCGTGAAGCACTTTAAATAATTTTAGTCAGACATTGTTCGGTCCAAAGTCCAATATGTTCTGGCGCTTAGAAGAATGAAGCAAGTGGAAGCCTTAACATCTGCGCTGAAATGGGTTCTTTACTTACGGAAGTTTTGTGTATGAGTGCAGCAGGGAGTTTTGTTCCCTGAATGATTTCTTTGCCGCAGTCCAAGAAAATGTTGAGGAAGCAAAAGTTGGAATTAGAGCCGATAACATTGAAGAAGGAAGGGAACGTTAAGGCAAAGAAAGAGGCCAAGAGGAAAAGCGCATGGAAAGGCTGCACTTATAACTTTATTGGCATTTAAAGATGACTTCGAAACTTTGATAAATTGAGTCAATTCAAAAAAAGCCAAAAGAGTGAAGCTCAATGTGTTAGAGAAATCATCATATGGCCGAAATCGACCATCTTGTACTGACTTGAAAGAAGAAAGGAGCCTTCAAAATTCCTCCCCAGAGGCAGAATCCGTTAACTTGTCTCCATCGCCAAGGCAAGTTTGTGGATGATGCAAAGGGAGAAACGTGTATTGAATGCATTTTGTGCAAAGAGTGATGCCATATCGACTGTTCTGGATGTGGAGTTGATGTTTTTGTTTGTGAGTTTTGCAAAATCCATTAGGTTGTTGAGCCAACTTGCGTTGCTAAAGTATCGCAACTTTTCGATGTTTGAAAACTCTTAATCCCAAGTTCTTTTAGTCATCTTTTTCAAATAAATTAACGGTTGTTTCCTTAATCAATAATGTTTTTGAAGTAAGAAATGATGCCTGAAAACTAGGCCTGGCAACCCTGTGCTGAGTTGCGCTATTGAGCTGTTGCCGCTCTTTAAGTTAACGAGTTATAACTCATCGGTTCATGAGTTACAAGTGATTTATTAAAGCTTTACGAGACCCGAGACTGGAATTTTCACATCTAGAAAAGGGTTATTAACATTTTTTCTGAGTTACGTTTTACTACGTTGTTCAAACAACTAAAAAAAGAATCTAGATTTTTCCAGAAACAGAACTGAGTCCAAAGAAAGTCCACGAGTTTTCTTGTAAAATCGATCTCGTATTTTTTTTGCATGAAATATTCAGTTTGCCAGTATTTTACCGTAACACGTTAGGAAAAAACGCGGTTTTTCTGTTTAGGGACAGTGTTGTTTAGAAATATTGACTTGATAGTGAAGAAACGAAAAAACGAAGAAAAGAAAAAAAGTTTCCGAGAGTTTTCCAAATAAATGATAATAAACTTTCGTTTTTCAGTTCGGGGAAATATTTTTGGGAAAAAAACTACGATTAATTATTAGCGTTTTGTCTATAATTCCAAGCCAATTTTTCCAAAAATTTTTACAAAGCGGTTAAGGAGGCGACTGTTCGAGTAAAATATATCTTATGATTGTTCACAGAAACTATCTGAAGATTGTCAGCATTTTAACTAAATAATAATGCGATTTTTGCGTCGAAAGAATTGCTTAATAGAAACTTTGTTAAGACTAGGATGACCTGAAAATTTAAAGGAACTTTTTTGGCGAATTTTCCAAATAGTTTTTGGTAAACTTTTGCTCTCTGGCCGTTTTTTCAAGATAATCTTAATTACTTTCGGTAAAAAACTGAATAAAACTATTTGGTTGTTGTGCCAAATTCGAAGCTGAAAATGGTTTTCCAAAGTTCCCTGCAAACCCATGAATGAGGCGACTTTTCTAGCAAAAGTAGTTTTGTTATTTTTGGCTTAAAAGACCCCATTATTGTCAGAAAAGAAGAAAATCATCAGAAAATAATGTTTTTTTGCGCTTTCGATTAAAAACTTTTAGTTTTGTGACCGGTTTTGGAGAAAACCTTAATAATTTTCGGGGAAAAACGGCAAGAATTTATTTTCGATTTTGTCCCGAATTAGACGCTGAAAAAAGTTTTTGTAATATTTTTACAAGCTCGAAATTTATCTTGTAATTTTTCGCGTAAAAGACCGCCAGAGCGTCAGAACTTTTAAGTGAAACTCTACAAAATAGAGCTTTTTTGAGTAGAAAGTAAAGCAAAAAAGATTCAGTCAAACCTAAAAACACTAATTTTTTAACAAACTCTACAGTCTTCAGAGGAATTGAGGTGACGAGATTTCCAAATAATCTGTTATAAACTTTCGCTTATTCTCTTCGTTTTTAATAGAAAATGATTTCACTGTGGTTTCAAATTCAACGCTGGAAAGGTATTTTAAAACTTTTTACAAACCGACTAAGAATTCGAATTTTTTTCCATGATTTTTCACGGAAAATACGTTAAATTTGGCAGCATTTTTAGGTGAAACTTTAGAAAATTGAGCATTTAGAAGAAAAGAAGGATGTGGGTGTGTACACACTGAAGAAAATCCAATCAAATCATCCAATCCGGGAATGCAAACTTGTATTATAGTGTGTATGATCGCACACTATCGACACACTATAATATAAGTTTGCATCTCCTTTGATTGGATTTAGAAGAAAGAGTAAAAACTCGGCTAAAACTGAAAAATTCTGAAGTAAAAAAGTGAACAACATTTTCCCAGCAACTGAACTGAGCTACTGCGCCGGTGCGTTGAGTTGGCGCACCAAGCGATTTGAGTAGGCTGCAAGACTAACACCAGTCTCGCTCATCACTAGGCTTAATAAGGAAATTGCCGTACATTTCCGTGTTAAGAATCGTTCTGGAGTGGCTACAGTTACAGTTTGCTGCAAACGAAGGTTGTGCTGAAACCTTTCGGCACGGCACTGGTTGAAGAGGACAAAGTTAGAACCACCATCAAGCACCACTTTTCCACTCCTCAATCAATTCTTCTTCATCAACCATACTTTATTGCATTTGTTGTACGAGACTGTTTGGGCAAACAAAGCGAAAATGCGTTATGAAACGAACAGTCCAAAGTTGCTTAAAACCAGTGCCGTGTCCGTAGGGAGCGGCACAATTTCTCCATCAACACATCACTTCTTCAACGTGAGCGTTCATAACTCAACAGTTTAACTCAATAAATAACAGTGTCGTGGTGCCCGAAACACTCACGCAAAGTCCTGCCAAAGTTGATTCATTGGCAAAATAGTGACTTGAAAGAGGCTTTCGACCTCGTTTGACTCGGATGGAAACAAGCGGGCCAATCTCGTGGGAATCCCGCATATCTACACGTTCCTACCTTATAAATTTCCTAGTCAAACGATAACTTTCAAAATCGGTGCGATCCTTTTACCAGCGCGTGCTACCCCCATGTAGAGAGTGACGACACCCCACTTTAAAAGGGCGAATTTTGCGCGTCTGAAGAGCATATGGAGACGCATGGTGGTACGGGGAGGCTCAAATTATCTCGCCGCCTGATCTGGTGCATATTTTAAAGGCTGTTTGAAAATCATGGGGTTTATGGTTCCGATCCCTCGACAATAAAAACCGTTTGAAACTGTACAATAAAGTAATTTATTCAAAAGTTACAGTAGCTAGTAGCCTTTGTCGAAGTCGACCTGATTCACCAAAGGCTCATTCTTCTCAAACCTGGCCAGGTTGATTCGGAATTTTTCCGCAATGTCTTGAGCCCGACTGTTGCCCGAAATGTGGGGCGTAATAAAAACCTGCAGAGCAAAAAATTTACATTTAGAAGCCCCGGAGGAAAAACCTCTGGTTGCTTACATTGGGGAGCGTCCAGAGTTGGCTCTCCTGAGGCAAAGGCTCTTTTTCAAAGACATCCAGAATCGCTCCGGATATCCATTTCTCGTTTAGGGCCTGGACTAGTTCGAGTTCCGTTAGCACGTTTCCTCGTCCGATGTTGATGAAAACCACATTTTTATCTAGAAATTTCAATTCGCTTCCAATTTGCTTGATAAGTCATGCATTTGTTGAGGGGATTGACTGGACATCAGGCTCACAGGCTATTGACTAGGCCTGAGGATGGCTGGTTCTCGAAACTTTGGTGGGATTTTTGGCACGATTGGTTGCTTTTGGGGTTCGAGGGAACAGTCAAAATTTTGCTTTTTTTCAGTAAAACGTGGAAGGAATTGCATAGTCTCGCTTGCTTATTATTCGCTTTAGGTAAAAAGTGAGTAAACAACCATCATCAGGCATCATATTTGGTTTTCATTTTTTTGCAACTTCAATGTTCCATAAAACCAGCAAATTCTCACTGATTTTTGTGTTTTTTTTCTGTATTTTTCTGTGAACCCTTGTTGCGACTGGCGACAGCCCAGATATTTTGCCAAAAAGCGTCTTTTTCGGAAAAAAAGTGAAAATCGATTCAAATCTTTCGGGTTGAGCCGGTTTTTCGGTCAAAAACATAAGGTTTCTCTACATTTTCCTTCCTACGGTGTTTCATTTATACAAAATGCATACCAAAGTGGGTGGGTTTGTTCCGGAAAAGATCCCCGATTGAAGGGACTTGAAAGCTTCATAAAACGTTCAAACTCCCACTAATTCGGCCAACTTTCAATATATTTCACTTAGTTTCTTTCAATATATTGAATCTCAATTGAAACCGCTGTGTGTTTTGCGAACAAACTTGCGGATGGAATTGAGTAAATTTGAGTCAAAATCCAAAAATCGCACATATTTCGCTTATTATCCACTTGTGAGGAAAAGTGACTATCGCATTTTTAGCGACATTAATCCAGTGGCGTGCTCATAACTGCATCAGCAAATTCGGTTTTGGAAACATTTAGATTTTGTTAAAAGGACGATTTTGGAATTTTTAACAAAATTGTTAAGATTTATTGGACAACCAGAACATTTTGTCAAAAGCAGCTTTAAAAGAACTAAAATGTAAAATCAAGTAAATTTCTTAGGGCGTTTGGCCGGATTAATTGTTAGATCAAACAACAAAATTACTTTTCTTTTAATTTTTTCCCGTTTGGTTTGATACAGGGTGATTCAAAATTGGCGTCATTCCTTTTAAGGGGTGATAGAGGCTCCGTTGGGGAGTACGAAAAAAATATTAAAACATTTTTTTTCGAAAATTTCTAGAAGATATTAACAGTTGAAGATCGAATTTCAACTTTGTTATTAAGCATTATTTTGAAATTGTTCCATGTTTAAT
>NW_026017213.1:1450166-1465734 GCF_020466585.1 Dendroctonus ponderosae
GCATTATTTTGAAATTGTTCCATGTTTAATTGGTAGCATATTGGAATACTTAAGCATTCAAAAAGAAAAATTACCATCTTTGCTTCAAATTACGAAAATTTTTTATATCAGAAAAGTTCTCTTCTACAATTTTTTGATGAAAAAGCACAGCGGCAATGATGTTTTTTGTCATTAACAGATAGTTACAGGTAGACAGCCGTTGTCAATAATAACAATAATTTGTCAAACTGTGACATACTTTTAATTTCCTTTCACGAATTTGCGGATATGCAATTCTGAATGGGAATCTGGAATGAATAATTCCCCGATTCTTCTTAAAACGGCCAAATTCTCACAAACTGGGCCAATTTTCACTATTTTCACCTTTCTTTTGTTAGCTTAATAAATTCTCTATTACACTTCTCGGGGTCAGAATAATCAATTTTGAGATAAAAATTTGTGATGTGAAAATCGAGCAAAATCCTTTGGGTTGCACGGATTAATTTTCCGGGTGGTATGCATTTTTCCGTCCTGCAAAATGCATACCAAAGTGAGTTGGTTTGTTCCGGAAAAGTGCCCGGTTGAGCAAGAGAGGCAAAAAAGTTTGTATAGATGGGCGGGCTTAAATGGTTAATAAAACTTTCAAACTTCCACTAATTCGATCAATTTTCAATATATTTAAGTTAGTTTATTTCAATATATTTGATTTCAATTGCACCCACTGTGTGGTTTGCGAAAAAATCGCCATTTAAAAATGGATCTGAGTAAATTTGAGTCAAAATCCAAAGATCTCCAATATTTCGTTTATTATTCAGTGAGTCCCAAATTTTTAGCGCCATTAACCGCCTCTATCCAGTGGCGTGCCCATCATTCATCAGCGAATTCAGTTTTGCAAATACATATTTAGATTTTGTTGAAACGACGATTTTGATATTTTTTGGAAAATTGTTAAGATTTATTGGACAACTCGAACATTTTGCCAAGAGCAGCTTAAAAAAAATTAAATGTGAAATCAAGCAAATTTCTTAGGGCGTTTGGCCGGATGAATTGTTGGGTCAAAAAACAAAATTACTTTTCTTTGAATTTTTCCAACTTGGTTTCACATAGACAAAATCTAAAAGAAGGTAGGTTTATTCCGGAAATAATTCCCCGATTCTTCTTAAAACGACCAAATTCTCACAAACTGGGCCAATTTTCACTATTTTCACCTTCCTTTTGTTAGCTTAATAAATTCTCTATTACACTTCTCTGGGTCAGGAAAATCAATCGCCATTTGAACATGAATGAAATTTGGGTAGAGACCGAAAAATCTCCGATAGCACAAGGGAGCCACCTTGGAGGAAAAGTGAATACTGCATTTTTAACGACATTAACCACCTTCATTCAGTGGCGTGCTCTAATTTTTCCCAGCGATTTTAGTTTTAGAAAAATTCAGACTTTTTTAAAACGGCTATGATTTTTCGAAAAACGTTTACGTGTCCCTTTTGTCCGTGTTCACGTGTCCCGAGACTGAGCTGCCACTGGGTATCGTGGAACAGCCCGGACATTTTATCAAGAGCAGATTTTTTTGTTATGAATAATCAATTTCGAGAAAAAAATGTAATGTGAAAATCGAGCAAAATCCTTTGGGTTGCACGGATTAATTTTCCGGTTAAAAAAAACAAGAGCTTATTTTTCTGCATTTTTCCTTCCTGCAAAATGCATACCAAAATGAGTCGGTTTGTTCCGGAAAAAGTTCCCGGTTGAGCAAGAGAGGCAAAAAGGTTTGTATAGATCGGCGGGCTTAAATGCTTAATAAAACTTTCAAACTCCCACTAATTCGGTCAATTTTCACTATATTTAAGTTAGTTTATTTCAATATATTTGATTTCAATTGCACCCACTGTGTGGTTTGCGAAAAAATCGCCATTTCATAATGGATCTTAGTAAATTTGAACCAAAATCCAAAAATCTCCAATATTTTGCTTATTATCCAGTGAGTCCCAAATTTTTAGCGCCATTAACCGCCTCTACCCAGCGAGTTCGGTTTTGAAAATTTGTTTTTTTTGAGACGTTTTTGGATATTTTTTCCAAAAATTGTTCATATGCATACCAGAAATAATCGCCACTGTGTATCTTGGATCAGTCCGGACATTTTATCAAGATCAATTTCTTCGTTTGAAGCTTTATTTTCAATAAAAAAAAAATAAAATGTGAAAATATTTAGGGTTTGGCTAATGAATTTTTCGATGAGAAACATTTTTTAAAATTTTTTCTTTTCAGAATTTTTTATGTGCACAAATTTCATGCCAAAGTGGGTTTCATGCCAAAGGGCTAGAAGGGTAAGAAGTAAATCTTCGAACAGGCTCTTATGGGGGGCGCAACTTCAAGGCTCCATGAAACGCGCAAATTCTACTATTACGCTAATTTTCAATTAATTGACGTTGTTTTTTGGCATTTCCGAGGAAAATAAAAGATAAGTATGGGAAATTCAAGGAAAATCTTTTCTCCAACCCAACCCTGATAAATTTTTCGATCAAAAAGTTTTTAATTCAATTTTTTCTTTATATAGACAAAATGCATCCCAAACTGGGTTTGTGAAAATGTGCTTATTTTCACTCAACAGACATTTTTTTACTGTAAATTTCTTACATGTTCATTGCCAATTGAATCCAAAAAATCCCCAGTTGAGAGTGTCGTGTTCGACATCTCTGCAAGAAACTCGTCTGTCGCTTTAAGGATATCGGGATAAATTCTTTAATCACTTTAAGTTTGTCGAAAGTTTTCAAAAACCATTTCTGAGGCGGATGCGAAAAATCCCCAGCCGAAAGAGCAAAGTTTTTTTGTAGGGAAGCTTCGTTCAGAAGAAAAAATTCGCAGGTCAAAACGCACACCAAAGTGAGTTAGTTTGCTTCGCAAAAAGTCCTCGGACAAGCCCAATTGCGTAGCCTGATGTTCACTCTCCCACTCTCCTGTACCAACAACCACAAAAAATTACTTTTGCAGTGTTTCAACATTCCATTCCCTAAAATATTGGTAGTTTCCGGGGTTTTGGGCAGAACATTCACGATGTAATCCACGCTGCTCAGCAGCTCGCCAAGCCCGGTTTTGTTATAGTATTTCTCCAAATAAGCATTTTCCGGGGCCTCCAGCGGGATTGTCGCTCTGCGCCCCATACCATACACTGTCGCCCCCAAACCTTTCAAAGATCTTCCAACTGGAAAAGGGGTTTTAGAGGCAGTTTGTTTTCCAACTTTTCCCAATTCTCCTACTCACTAATGCTTCCAATAGACCCCACTCCCAATATGGCGACCTTCAGGTCCGCAATCGAGCGATAGTCGTTAGGGCTCACGTCTCTATCATAGAGCTTCGCTTTCTGGTTCTCTATCGCCTGCAACAGTCGCCCTGATTAGCTGCCGATGAAACTGCCAAAAAGTCTCACCTTGAAGTAGTTTCTTTCCCAAAACACCATGTTGGCTATCACGTATTCTCGCATGAGTGTTCCGAAGTTTTCCCCCGATGTTCGCGTAATGGGGAACTTTGGGGGCGCTTGCCTGTCGATGTGGGGCCACAAAGAGTCCAGGCCGGCCCATGTTCCCTGCACCCATTTGAGTTTGGGAAGTTGATAGAGATGTGGGGCGATCAGATTGTAGTCGCCAACAATGATCTCCGCCTCCTTGAGAGGCGATAGGTCTGTTTTGCGGGGAAAATGTGATTTGCAATGATTGAAAGTTGAAAATTATCTAGAAAATCAATGAGTTTTCGCAATCGAGTGAAATTTTGCAGACTTGTAGATAAAGGCTTCTTCTATAAAGGTCCGAAAGTTCCAGATGTCATCGCTCTTAGTTTGCAAGCTGTAATTTTTTAAGTTCAGGCATTCACTTTGAGCCTGATTTGTCATTTAACTGAAAGTTTGAAATTTTCTTGTGTGGTTCGAGTCGTTTGAAATTTTGTACACTAATCCACAAAGGCTTCTTATGTAGGTGTACAGAAGCTCAAAATTCCATCCCCACCGGTTTGCGAGTAGTGATTTTTTTAAGAACAGACATGCACTTTTCTGAAAAACTGCAGGTTTCAAATTTCTCAGAAAATCAATGAGAGCTCCGAGTCAAATGAAATTTGTTACACTTATACACAAGAGATTTTTATCTAAATATGCAAAAAATTAAATCTTTTGGGAACTAGTTGAGAAGCTGGATTTTTTCAAATGCAAACATGCACTTTTGAGCCACATTTCTGACTAACTGAAAGTTTAAAATTTCCTCAAAAATCCATGTGTGTTTCGAGTCATTTGCAATTTTGTACACTAATCCACAAAGGCTTCTTATGTAAGTGTACGAAAGCTCAAAATTCCATCGCAACCGGTTTGCGAGTAGTGATTTTTTTAAAAACAGACATGCACTTTTCTGGAAAACTGAGTTTCAAATTTTTCAGAAAATTTATAAGTGCTCCGAATCAAACGAGATTTCGTACACTTATACACAGGTTATGTTGTTCTTAATACGCAAAAAATTAAAATCTTTTGGGAACTAGTTGAGGAGATGGAATTTTTTAAGTGCGAACATGCACTTTTGAGCCACATTTCTGACTAACTGAAAGTTTAAAATTTCCTCAAAAATCCTTGTGTTTCGAGTCATTTGCAATTTTGTACACTAATCGACAAAGGCTTCTTATGTAAGTGTACAGAAGCTCAAAATTCCATCGCAACCGGTTTGCGAGTAGTTATTTTTTTAAGACAGACATGCACTTTCTGAAAAACTGAAAGTTTAAAATTTCTTAAAAAATCAAAAAGTGCTCCGAGTTAAATGAAATTTGTTACACTTATACAACGGGGATTTTTCTCTAAATGTGCATTACATTAAAATCTTTTGGATTCTAGTTGAGGAGCTGGAAGTTTAAGTGCGAACATGCACTTTTGAGCCACTTTTCTGACTAACTGAAAGCTTAAAATTTCCTCAAAAATCCATGCGTGTTTCGAGTCATTTGCAATTTTGTACACTAATCCACAAAGGCTTCTTATGTAAGTGTACGGAAGCTGAAAATTCCATCGCAACCGGTTTGCGAGTAGTGATTTTTTTAAGAACAGACATGCACATTTCTGAAAAACTGAAAGTTTAAAATTTCTCAGAAAATCAATAAGTGCTCCGAATCAAATCAAATTTAGTACACTTATAGATAGGTTATTTTTCTCCAAATACGCAAAAAATGAAAATTTTTTCGATACTAGTTGATGAGCTGGAATTTTTCAAGTGCTACATACACTTTTGAGTCACATTTCTGACTAACTGAAAGCTTAAAATTTCCCGAAAAATCCATGTGTGTTTCGAGTCATTTGCAATTTTGTACACTAATCCACAAAGGCTTTTCATGTAAGTGTACGGAAGCTCAAAATTCCATCGCAACCGGTTTGCGAGTAGTGATTTTTTTAAGACAGACATGCACTTTCTGAAAAACTGAAAGTTTAAAATTTCTCAAAAAATCAAAAAGTGCTCCGAGTCAAATGAAATTTGTTACACTTATACAACGGGGATTTTTCTCTAAATGTGCATTACATTAAAATCTTTTGGATTCTAGTTGAGGAGCTGGAATTTTTTAAGTGCGAACATGCACTTTTGAGCCACTTTGCTGACTAACTGAAAGCTTAAAATTTCCTGAAAAATACATGTGTGTTTCGAGTCATTTGCAATTTTGTACACTAATCCACAAAGGCTTCTTATGTAAGTGTACGGAAGCTCAAGATTCCATCGCCACTGGTATGCGAGTAGTGATTTTCTTAAGAACAGACATGCACTTTTCTGAAAAACTGCAGGTTTCAAATTTCTCAGAAAATCAATGAGAGCTCCGAGTCAAATGAAATTTGTTACACTTATACACAAGGGATTTTTCTCTAAATATACAAAAAAATAAATCTTTTCGAAATTAGTTGAGGAGCTGGATTTTTTCAAGTGCAAACATGCACTTTTGAGCCATATTTATGACTGACTGAAAGTTTAAAATTTTCCAAAAAATCCATGTGTGCTTCGAATCATTTGCAATTTTGTACACTAATCCACAAAGGCTTCTTATGTAAGTCTATAAAAGCTCATAATTCCATTGCCACCGGCTTGCGAGTTTTGAATTTTTTAAGTACAAATATGCATTTAGCCACATTTCTGACTAACCGGTTTTAAATTTTCCAGAAAATCGATGACTGCTTTGAGTCATTCGAAATTTCGTCCATTTCTCCGCAAAAGCTTCTTACGTTAGTGTTCCAAAGCTCAAAGGTGCAAAATTCCTTCATTTTCGGTTTATAAACTGTAATTTTTTACTTACAGATTTCGGACTTGATTGAAAGTTGTTAAATTTCTCGAAAATCAACGAGTCATCGAAATCACTTGAAATTTCGGGTACTAATCAACAGAAGCTTCTTATATAAGTAGATATATAAATTTGCAAAAGCTCAAAATCCTATCGCGTCCGGTTAAGGAGGTGCGATTTAGAAGTACGTACTTTCAGTTTTGGAGTTTAATTGAAACTGGCAATTTTGCTAGAAAATCAGAAAGTGTTACGAATGTCGTGGAAATTTAAACACTTATTAACAAAGGTTTCTTCTATAAGTGCTCAAAATTTCAAGACGCCATCGGCTACAGTTTACGATCTGTGATTTTTTAATACAGACTTGCACTTAACTTGAACTGAATAAAGTTGCAAATCGTCTAAGAAAATCAAGGAGTGATCAGAATCTGATGAAACTTCGTACAGTTATCAATCAAGCTTTTTCATATAAGTGTGCAGAAATTTCCATCGCCCCCGTTTAGAAGTAGCAAATTTTTGTAGACAATCAACAAGTCTCGCGACTCAAAAAAATAATCGATTTTAAACACTTGCCTGATGGTAAAACTTCCACAAACACCAGAGAGGGCAGTAGCTCCCTCAGTTTGTTTAAAAGAGAGGTGGAGTGTTTGGAAAAAACAGCCACTGTTCTAGACATATCAGCCGAAAAGAGTCAAATCTACTATGGACAAAAAGACAAAATGCCAGTAAAAAACACTCTAGATTAGATAAGTTTCGTTCTCAAGCCACTTTCCAATTGTTCTCTTGTTTTAACCACATTCAGATTGCATTATTTATCAACAAACAGATAGATAACACACTTATTAGCTCCTCAGGAATAATTTCGCATCTTCATTAATTTTTTTTCAGATACCACCTGTACCTGCATGTCATAGATAAGAGAAACATACATACCAAAGAAACTGAAATCAGACGAGACGAACAAAATTAGACAAAGATGAGCCATAGCGACGATTTTCGACAGCCTCCGGAATGGTTTTAAACAATGTTGCCAGTCAATTTAATTTTTATATTTAAAATTATTATTAATTGTTTTTGAAAAAAAGCAAAAAAAGGCGGGATTCTTAGTTAAAGGCTTTAGTTCAAAAAAATTTGTACATATAAATGTTAAAAGAAGCTTTAATTTCGCATTAAAGATTATTAGGTAAGACAAAAGTAGTAAACATTAGTAATTAAGATAAAGACTAATTTCTGATTAAAGCTTCTTTTATGACAAAAATTAAGGCGCGATTGCGTCGAGTTGAGTTAAACCTCAATGAATTGCATTTCTATATAAAAAAAAGTTGTCACTTATAAATAAATTGAATCGTCAGAACATTCACCATTTCCACCAGAAATAGTTTGGTTTGGTGCTCGAATGACTTAATGTAACTTACAAATCACTTGAGACGATTAATGTTTTTTACATTAATTTGTGCATAAAAAATGCAGAGTTTGAAGAGCGCGTAAAGTTCACCTAAAATGCGCCATATTTGGGGAGGAAGTAAGAAAAAAAAGGCAAGATTGTTCCTTAAAGGCTTTAGTTGAAAAAAAATTGTACGTATAAATTTTAAAAGAAGCTTTAAATTTTCATTAAAGATTATTAGGTAAGACAAAAGTAGTAAACATTAGTAATTAAGATAAAAAGACTAGTTTCTCATTAAAGCTTCTTTTATCACAAAAATTAAGGCGCGAATGCGCCGAATTGAGTTAAGCCTCAATGAATTGCATTTCTATATAAAAAAAGTTGTCACTTACAATTAAATTGAATCGTCAGAACATTCACCATTTCCACCAGAAATAGTTTGGTTTGGTGCTCGAATTACTTAATGTAACTTACAAATCACTTGAGGCGATTAAGGTTTTTTACATTAATTTGTGCATAAAAAATGCAGAGTTTGAAGAGCGCGTAAAGTTCACCTAAAATGCGCCATATTTGGGGAGGAAGTAAGCAAAAAAAGGCGAGATTCTTCCTTAAAGGCTTTAGTTGAAAAAATTTTGTACATATAAATTTTAAAAGAAGCTTTAATTTATCATTAACGATTATTAGGTAAGACAAAAGTATTAAACATTAGTAATTAAGATAAAAAGACTAGTTTCTCATTAAAGCTTCTTTTATCACAAAAATTAAGGCGCGAATGCGTCGAATTGAGTTAAGCCTCAATGAATTGCATTTCTATATAAAAAAGTAGTCACTTGTACTTAATACTATATTGTACTATACACTAATTACTTAATGTAACTAACAAATCACTGGAGACGATTAAGGTTTTTACATTAATTTGTACATGAAAAATCAAAGAGTTTGAACAGCGCGTTGCAAGCGTAAAGTTCACCTAAACATGCGCCATATTTGGGGGAGAAGTAAGCAAAAAAGGCGATTCTTTTCTGTGCTAAGCCTTCAGTTGAAAAACATTTGTACATATAAAATTTAAAAAAAGCTTCAATGTCTCATCAAAGCTTCTTTTATCACAAAAAAGAAGGCGCGAAGACGTCGAATTGAGGCTTAAATGAGTGACTATTTACAACATTAACATGTACAAAACTTGCCTCTTTCCATGTATTCGCGCCTTTACGTGCTCGTAGCACTGTCTTAAGATTAGTTGTTGAACTTGAAGTTCCGGCTGGCAGCGTATTCGGGGGCCACTTCGTTCAGCCATTCGCCTTCGACGATCGTCAGGTTTCTCAAGTAGCATTTGGAGGTGCGAACCACTTCGGTGAAGAGTAAGTAGGCTGGTTGGATTCCGTAGAGG
Organism: Dendroctonus ponderosae; assembly: GCF_020466585.1. NCBI lineage: Eukaryota > Metazoa > Arthropoda > Insecta > Coleoptera > Curculionidae > Dendroctonus > Dendroctonus ponderosae. The sequence goes on from NW_026017213.1 coordinate 1,459,190, forward strand.
ACCGAACTGGGGTGGATCAAAGCTGCCTGTCCTTTGTCCAGCGTCAGATACTGCTTTTCGCGTCGCAACGTAGTATCTCCGTGAATTTCCGCGAAATTCATGAACAACCCGGCTAGGAGGCATTTTCTGAGTTGATCTAAATGGCCACCGCATGACGATCGCTTCTGTCCATTACTTTTGCAAATTTCGGTTAGTTGAGTTCGAACTTCTTTAACATACAGAAGATTGCGGGTGTTCAGGAAATGTTCCTGACACCAGTTCTTTTCAGTATCTTTCTTTAGATTCTCGTACGCCCTGTAGATGTTCAGGAGCGTCAAGTGGTCGCCATATGGAGAGCGGAACTTTTCCCTCGCCTCCTGCACTTGTTCTTTTTTTGATGGGGGATTCAGAAGGATCGAGTCGCTTGACATCAGTGCCACCACCGTGATTGCTTCCTTCAGACATCCGAACTGATCTGCCATAATGAGGATTTTGCTAAATCTTGGATCCAGCGGAAACTTGACCATCTTCTTTCCCAATTCGGTCAGCGTGATCGACTCAGAGACACTGTCAATCGCGCCCAGTAGTTTCAATTGAACAAAAGCGGCGTTGATTGCATTTTTTGGTGGCGAATCCATAAAATCGAAGTCCGACATTCGAACTCCTAAAGCGAACATCTGGAGGGCCACTGAGTTCAGGTTGGCACGTTGAATTTCCGGGATCGAGCTGGGTCGCATCCTCTTAAACTGTTCATTGGTGTAAAGACGAAGAACGAATCCTTCCGAGTCCCTACCGGCTCTGCCAGCTCTTTGAATGGCCTGTTCTTGGGACACTCGCTGCACTTTCAGAACTTCGAGTCCAGTTGACGGGCAGAATGTTCTGTAATTTAAAAAAATGTTAAGGAACTGTTTTATATTTATACAATTTCAGAGACAGTTATTTCAGAATTATTAAGAATTTTTCTTGAATTTTTCCAGGGCCGCTTCAAACATGGAAAATGACTGAAGTGTCGGAAGTTCCAGAATTATTCACTGAAAAAATGGTTTATTTTGGTATAAGTGGATAAATTTCCTCCACAATTAAAGCGAAGCTTCCTTTATATTTGACTTGATTATTGCGAAATGAGCTCCAGAAGACTGAAAAATAACAGAGGCGATACATCGACAATCGATTACATTGTGACTAATAGGCAGTTTCACCCAACTCAAATACTGCTATGGGAAGAATATATAATATAAATCGAAGAAAACCCGATCAATCTAGCTTGGGAAAGAATCAAGAATTCAGCAAGGGAGGCACTTGGAGAACGAACCATAAAAGTGAACCAAGTAATCAACCACAAGACACCATGGTTCCGCCCAGAAGTCAAGGAACAGTGCCAAAAAAAAAGGAAAAGCGTACTTAAAATATTGTACTCTGCGAACAGGAATCATATAACGAAAACAAGCCAGTTAGGAACAAAACTAAAGAATTAATGAGAAAAATCAAAAACGATCATTGGGAAATGTTCTCCAAACGCCTGGAAGCAGACTTCTACGGGCTGCAAAAGCAGATATGGGGATTCATAAGATCGCACAGAAAGAAGGTCAATGAACTGCTAGAACCAACCCACATAAAAAAGGAATATATCAGATATTTAACCAATTTGTATAAAACGACAAACACCAGAAATAACTATTAACGAAGATGCCACGATCAATACATCCGACGAAGAAAACGCACTACAGAAACTAAGAAATAGAAAAAGCGCCGGGCAAGACAGTATAAAATACGAATTGCTGAAAAAGACTAACAGAAGAATTAATTTAATACAGAAAATTATATATCAACACAAAATCCCAGATGAATGGGGAACCAACACTACTGTGCCAATGTTCAAAAAAGGGGACAAGAGAATACCATCAAATTATAGAGGAATAAACCTTTTAAGCACTGCTCTAAAACTAACAACTAAAGTAATTACGAACAAAATCAACAATCTTCCATCGTTGGCGGACGACCAACAGGGATTCAGATCGGGAAGATCCTGCAAAGACGTATTAAGACAAATAGTCGAGAAATGGCAGCCTTTATATGTTTTCTTGATCTAACTAGAGCATTTGACCGTGTCTAGCTGAAAGACGTCCTGCATCCCCTTTGCAACAGGCACATCTCGCAGAATCTCATTAAAACCATAGAGAACATACATGTTTGACATATTCCCTTCAGAAGGCGCTTTTGTCGATTTTAGTTCGACTTATTCACTTCAGAGGGCACTGTTGTACATTTTAGTTTGACATATTCCCTTCAGAAGACGCTTTTGTCGATCTTGGTTCGACTTATTCACTTCAGAGGGCGTTTTTGTCGATTTTAGTTCGACATATTCACTTCAGAGAACGCTTTTATAAAAAAAATTTGACATATTCCCTTCAGAAGCAGCTTTTGTCGATTTTGGTTCGACTTATTCACTTCAGAGGGCGTTCTTGTCCATTTTAGTTCGACTTACTCACTTCAGAGGGCGCTTTTGTAAATTTTAGTTTGACATATTCCCTTCAGAGCTCGCTTTTGTAGTTTTCAATTCGACATATTCCCTTCAGAGCTCGCTTTTGTAGTTTTTAATTCGACATATTCCCTTCAGAGGCCGCTTTTCTCGATTTTAGTTCGACTTATTTACTTAAAAGGCTGCTTTTCTAGATTTTAGTTTGATATATTCCTTTCAGAAGGTGCTTTTCTCGATTTTAGTTCGACATATTCCCTTCAGAGGGCACGTTTGTCGGTTTTAGTTCGACCTATTCAGTTTTTTCAGTTATTCGGTTTTTTAGTGCGATAGAGTCCATTATTTCCGATGGGGTTGCACTTTTGAAAAATGGTTTTATATAAAAGTTGTTGGGTACAAAGTGCGCACATTTTAAAAATATCTCACATAATACAGAGTGTCTCAGAAAAGCGAGGCAAGATCAAAGTGTATTTTTTTAAATAAAACTACGCATTTTTCATTAGCTCATGGAATGCAGCTTGAAACGCTGCATATGCACCGTCAATTGTTTTTTTCTTACTTGCGATGTTGGCAGATTATCGCCATTTTAGTAAAATTTTGCTTAAAAACATGGTATGTAAAAATTAATTGTACATGCGAAAAAAGCAGTTAGTGATACAAAACAATACGTCTTTCCAATCGCCACAGATCCGTTACGAATTCTATTAAACCAAAGTATTAATACAGTGTACATGATGTTAACAATGTGGACTTCAATCTAGAACTTTTTAACGCAATATAACTTTTGTTTTTCAAATGGAAGTACCTTGTATATTAGTACGTCATTAGAAAGACAATTTAGAAAGTTTTTTTTTACAAAGAATTTTTAGATACCATGTTTTTAAGCAAAATTTTACTAAAATGGCGATAATCTGCCAACGTCGCAAGTAAGAAAAAAAACAATTTACCGTGCATATGCAGCGCTTCAAGCCGCATTCCATTAGCTAATCAAAAATGGGTAGTTCTATGTAAAAAAATACACTTTGATCTTGCCTCGCTTTTCTGAGACACTCTGTATCATCTAAGATATTTTTAAAATGTGCGCACTTTGTGCGTCAACAACTTTTATATGAAACTATTTTTCGAAAGTTCAACAGCATCGGAAATAATGGACTCTACCGCACTAAAAATTCACCCTGTATACACAAAAAAATAAAAGACGAGCACAAATAGAAGAAGTATTGGTCAGGGAGACTCCCTGAGTGCTACCTTTGAAGTTAATAATGGAAGAAATTGTTCGAGGGCGAAAGGGATTCAAAATGGAGAAAGCAGAATCAAAATAGCGTGTTATGCTGACGATGCCGCTCTCATTGCAGAAAGTGAAGATGACTTAGCAAGGTTACTACACTTATTCAACCTATCACCGACCAAAACAAAGTGCTTAACACTTCAAAAACCCCTCTAAGATGCAAACTGGAACTTGACGGTACAGTAATCGAGGAACTTTCCGGCTTTGGGGATATTGAGGCAGAGGTGAGAGATCAAACAACAAAAGCAATCAGAATAGCGATATGCCGGAATGCAACATGGTGCAATAAGAGTATGGGAACGGACACTAAATCGAGGATCTACAAAACCGTCTGGAGGCCGGGGATGACATTCCGCAGAAATCAGGCCAAAAACAGCGAAAACCAAAAGACTCCGTAGAATCATCGGAAAGACACTGCTGAATAGGGAGATAAACGAGGATATGAGAACATCCTGTAATGAAGAACATCAATGAATGGGTAGCAACAGGAAGAAGGAATGGAATGAGCACATAAGCAGGATGGACCACTGCAGACTAGTGAGAATCGCTCGCGAAAGTCCCCATTGGGACGAAGAGACGTTGGGCGCCCCAGGAAACGATGGAGCCTTACGCAGTGAACGATAATTGAACAGGCCATTCGCCTAAAATGAAGAATGACGAAGAAGAAAAAGACTAAAAAGCAAAAGTGGACACTGCTTAATTTAGCATAGACAAAGTTCCCTCACAATGAAGCTTCCTATATGCAACAAACCATGTTAATGATGTGTGGCTTGACTATTGAGAAATGCCATTAGGAAAACCGGAAGAGTAAAGTGGATCGTGTCATTAAATAAGTCATTAAATTTTGATGCCCGTTCTATAGGGAAAACTCAAAACCCAGAGCCGGTTAATTTCCAAGAGTTTTCCATTCATAGACATAAGTTCCCAGCAGATCAATGAAATGATTTTCCCAGAACTGAGCATGCAAACCTCCCTCAACTTAGGCAATGAAGATTAAGAAAACTTACCTCACTTTCACCATTCCAGAATCAATGACGAATTTGATGCCGGGAATCGTAATGCTGGTTTCCGCAATGTTGGTGCTGATCACCACTTTGCGCGTTCCTGTTGGGGTCCCATTGAAGACGTTCATTTGCTGCAGTCCAGTTTGAGAAGCGTAGAGTGGGCACACCTTGACAGGAGGTCCGTCCACCTCCTTTGCTAGTAGCCTGATCTGATGTGCGCAATGCTCCACCTCCTCCTGCCCAGTGAGGAAGATCAGAACGGCATCCTCCGGAGGAGTTACTTGGTGGATTCGGAAGAACGTATAGATGCAGGCGGTTTGATAGTCCTCTTGTGCATGTGTGGTGTAGCGGATATTCAGAGGGTACGTTCGCCCTTCGAGGTAAACCACTTGGCAATTGAAATAATTGGCAAAGTGGTCTACATCCATTGTGGCCGACATAACGATTATCTTCAGGCGCGGCAGTTTTTTCACTTCGCGTATCAGTTGGGCTTCTTTTACGATGCCAAAGAGCACATCCGTATGAATCGTCCTCTCGTGCGCCTCATCCAGTATCACCACACGATAGTCACACAGCAATCGGTCTTTAAGTGCTTCGCGCAACAGCATTCCATCAGTCAGGAACTTGATTTTTGTCTTGGGTGAGGTAACGTCCTCAAATCGTACCGAATAACCAACATGGCCTCCAACAGTCATCTGTAATAAAAATCAAATTTAATACGAAAATAATGCCAAAGGTTCGGGGTTGCAATGGTCGTTAGTCGTCTCAAAGTGGGGCTACTTTTTATAGTCCAGGCAAATGAATGTTCCACTTCAGAGTTATCTCTAAAGCGGTTTAAGTAACGTATAAAAAAAATCTTGAAACAGAAGTTGTGGACATTTTAATCCGCTACAATATTTAAAATAAATTCAACTACCGTAAAACTTACAGGAAACGAAATATTTGCAAAAAATGCGCAAAGAAAAGTTTTTTAGTTTTGACCGGAGTTATCTACAGTCGCGTCCACACTATCATAAATCATAAGTAGGTTTTCAGACAAGTTTTAGAATGTTAAGATAAGGTTTATACGAGTTTACAGCTTGTTATCTTGAATTCCGAGATCGTTACCCTATTTTGACTAATATGACTGGACTATTAAGAGTCTTCAATAGATCTCAATTCGAGTTAAGAAGACGTACTTTTAAACAAACGTGGCATTTCGTGGGACGTCACAAGCAATGGGCATTTTAGCAATAAAATCGCCAGATAAACAGAAATACGGAAATTAAGCTTTTCAAGTTGAGAGTAATTTTAAAACATTCAACAGTCAACATTTAGGTATTAACGGAACTTGCACTGGAATATCGTAAATATGTGAATTTTTGGCATTTGAATGCAAAAAACCTTTGACTTCGCTTCGATTCTTTAAAACAAGAAATTTAAAAAAATGCCGCACAAAATTGGAATTTTCTCCCCTTATAAAAAGAAAAGCATGCTCTGTTTCAAAGAGAAACTTTAATTCGAATTGGCGTTTTTCTTCATTTTTGGCATTTGACTGAATATGATTACTCTTCATCTCGAGACTTTCTGGGAAGAATCTTTTTTAAATTGCCACTAAAAATTGGATCCTGATACGAACCTGAACTTACTTTCAATTTAAATAGAGATACTTTATTTCATAAAAAAAACTAGCGTTAAAATCGGCGTTTTCTTCAATTTTTGTCAGTAAATCCAAAACAACTTTCCTTATAAAGAGAAAAATTAACCTGATTTCACAAAAAACTCGCATTCAAATCGAAATTTTCCTGAATTTCTGTGA
>NW_026017213.1:1466733-1468477 GCF_020466585.1 Dendroctonus ponderosae
TTTTCCTGAATTTTTGCCATTTGTTCGAAAACTTTGCCTCCGTTTCGATACTTCCCAACAAGAAATTAAAAAGAAATAGCCACTCATAATTTAACCGAGATGCGGACCTGCTTTTGCTTTCCTTATAAAGAGAAAAATTAACCCGATTTCACAAAAAAACCCGTATTCGAATCGGGATTTTCCTGAATTTTTGGGATTCGTTCGAAAACTTTCTCCGGTTTAAGACTTCTTAACAAGAAAATACAAAAAAATAGCCAATGAAAATTGTTGCGAGATACGGACCTGTTCGTGCTTTCCTAAAAATAAGAAAAATTCACCCTATTCCACAAAAAACTTGCATTCGAAACGCGATTTTCCGGAATTTTTGCCATTCGTTCGAAAACTTTCTGTCCGCTTTAAGACTTACTAACAAGAAAATTTAAAAATCAGCCACTCAAAATTGATGCGAAATACGGACCTGTTCTTGCTTTCCCAACAAAAGAGAAAAATTCAACCTATTCCACAAAAAACTTGCATTGGAAACGCGATTTTCCTGAATATTTGCCATTTGTTCGAAAACTTTGCTTCCGCTTCGATACTTCCTAACAAGAAATTAAAAAGAAATAGCCACTCATAATTTAACCGAGATACGGACCTGCTTTTGCTTTCCTTATAAAGAGAAAAATTAACCCGATTTCAGAAAAAAACCCGCATTCGAATCGGGATTTTCCTGAATTTTTGGGCTTCGTTCGAAAACTTTCTCCGCTTTAAGACTTCTTAACAAGAAAATACAAAAAAATAGCCAATGAAAATTGATGCGAGATACGGACCTGTTCGTGCTTTCCCAGCAAAAGAGAAAAATTCAACCTATTCCACAAAAAACTTGCATTCGAAACGCGATTTTCCTGAATTTTCGCCATTTGTCCGAAAACTTTGCCTCCGTTTCGATACTTCCCAACAAGAAATTAAAAAGAAATAGCCACTCATAATTTAACCGAGATACGGACCTGCTTTTACTTTCCTTATAAAGAGAAAAATTAACCCGATTTCACAAAAACTCGCATTCGAAACGCGATTTTCCTGAATTTTTGACGTTCGTTTGAAAACTTTTCTTCCGCTTGAATATCTACTCCTAACAAGAAAATTTAAAAAAATAGCCACCCAAAATTCAAGTGAGATACTGACTGTTAGTTTCCTCATAAAGAGAAAAATTAATCCGATTTCACAAAAAACCCGCATTCGAATCGGGATTTTCCTGAATTTTTGCCATTCGTTCGAAAACTTTGCCTCCGCTTCGATACTTCCTAACAAGAAAATTTCAAAAATTAGCCACTCAAAGTTTAACCGAGATACGGACCTGCTCTTGAGATAATAAAGAGAAAAATTAACCCGATTTCACAAAAAACCCGCATTCGAATCGGAATTTTCCTGAATTTTTGGGATTCGTTCGAAAACTTTCTGTCCGCTTTAAGACTTTCTGTCCGCTTTAAGACTTACTAACAAGAAAATTTAAAAATCAGCCACTCAAATTGATGCGATACGGACCAGCTCTTGCTTTCCTAAAAAAAGAGAAAATTCACCCTATTCCACAAAAAACTTGCATTCAAATCGCAATTTTCCTGATTTTTGGGATTGAAAAAGATAAAGTTCAGCTCTATTTCAGAAAAAAATTTCATTCCAATCGGTGTTTTCCTCAATTCAGGTGTTTGATTGAAAACAACGTTGTTTTAGCTTCGAGACTTAAGAACAAGAAATTTTGAAAAAA
>NW_026017213.1:1469476-1482733 GCF_020466585.1 Dendroctonus ponderosae
GACATAACGTTGCCAACTTTGAAAATTCGACAAGAAAAAACTCGCAGGTTCAAACTGATAAAAGTTATACAGTATTTAAAGCAAAGTTTTCCCTATTTTCCAATGAAACCTTAATTCCGACATCTGCCTGGGTTGTCGAGAAATGCCCTGAGGAACACGAAAGTGTTCAAAGAGCTGAGTTTGCAACATAACGTTGCCAACTTTGAGAATTCGTCAAGAAAAAACTCGCAGGTTCAAACAGAAGAAATTTACAGTGTTTAAAGCAAAGTTTTCCCTATTTTCCAATGAAACTTTCATTCCGACATCTGTCTGGGTTGTTGAGAATTGCCCTGAGGAACACAAAAGTGCACAAGAGGCCGAGTGTGCGAAATAACGTTGCCAACTTTGACAATTCGCTAAGAAAAAACTAGCAGGTTCAAACTGATAAAAGTTATACAGTATTTAAAGCAAAGTTTTCCTTTTTTCCAGTGAAACTTTCATTCCGACATCTGTATGGGTTGTTGAGAAATGCCCTGAGGAACACAAAAGTGCACAAGTGGCCGAGTGTGTGACATAACGTTGCCAAATTTGAAAATTCGACAAGAAAAAACTCGCAGGTTCAAATTGATAAAAGTTATACAGTGTTTAAAGCAAAGTTTTCCCTATTTTCCAATGAAACTTTCATTCCGACATCTGTCTGGGTTGTTGAGAAATGCCCTGAGGAACACAAAAGTGCACAAGTGGCCGAGTGTGCGAAATAACGTTGCCAACTTTGAGAATTCGTCATGAAACACCAGGCAGGTTCTAACTGATCAAATTTATACCGTGTTTAAAGCAAAGTTTTGTATATTTTCTAATGAAACTTCTTCAAAGAGTTGAAAAATGAAAAAAACTGACCGGTTTGTGAGTATTTAGGAGCAAGTACGACAAAACTAATTTTAGAAAATCCGGAAAATAAAACGCATAACTTGCATCATATTCCGACAAAATCGGGTTGAAAAGGGGTAAACGTTCAAACTTTCCCTCAGAAATGTACCTGAAGCATCATTGTTAAACGATGTTCTTTCGCATCTTCGCAAGAATGTGTGATATTCGCTTCGAGCTCGAAGGGATCCAATATTAAACGCATTAAACAGTGTTTCATGGGAAAGTTTTGTCAGACATTAAAATTACCTTAATAGAAATATCTACATCCGATTTACTTGGGAGGAACATTGATGTCTGACGGTTGGCGGCTCAAGAATTAAATGGATAAAATGCACTTACAAAAGTACGACGTCGATATATGGTTGAGACGCAAAAAAACTCCCAAAAATTGCCGATTGATCACTTTTACTGCTTAATCAGAGTCGTACCCGGATGGCTTGGAATGTTGAAACTGCCGAGTCCTTCGGGCACGACACTGACTTGGACGCAAAAGCTCTCTAAAATGCCCGATTGATTGGAGCTGATTTAAGAATTTTGTTATAAGCAATGTTTTTCACATTTTATGGAAAACCGTATGGGGAGTTTGGAAAAATCAGCACTTGATGCACCTAAAAAGCAGCAGTGTTTGATAAAAAATCACATTTTTGGATAGGAGGGCTCGTTCGGGATGGAAAAAATCGGGTTTGTGCCCTAAGGGTTTTTTGGAGCCTCAAAAGACAATTTTGAGCTTGAAACAATCTTGTCAACAATCAAAAGCCTTTGGTTAGTTTGGCCCCACGGTTAAACATATTTTAACAGCAATAATTTAATAGGATTAAAGCGAACAATATCAACATTAAATAAAAAGCGAAACAAATCACAATTCTTCCGTGCTCAAATCATCCGGCGAGGGTTGAATTGACTCGAAAACAAACTTTAAGACGCCTCCAGCCATTTTACTGCCATAGCGGCCTTTCCAGAACTGTTGGTCCTTGCCCTGATGAATAAACGCAATTGTGGCCAAATCATCTGGATAAGTCTCATAAAACAGTTCCTTCTACAAGTGGGAAATGTGTGAATGCGATTGCAAAATGCGCCAATTATCAAAAGCTCATTACTTTCTCCCAATGCGTGTGGTCTAATCCAGCCGTTCCAGATACTGACTTCTGGTATCGCTTATGTTTTAGCAGCTTTTTCGGGTCCGATTTTTCGCATGGCGGCAAACAAGCCAACGACAATTCGTAGATGCAACTGCAATCAAATCGCCCTGTATACCACTCGCTGGCGTACAGAATGGGCCGATATTTCTGAATTATGTAACTAAGCAGTGGCTTCGAGCTGACGTCGAATTTCTACAATAACATCGCCGTACTTTAGGGGAAAAAGTGAGTGTGGCAAACGCGCTTTGCTCTTATACAGGGTGTCCCATACAAGATGTTCAATAATAGGAAAATCAAAATCGACGTTCGTTTGGCTCAAAACTAGTCGAGCTTGGCTCCAAAATAGTCAATTGGGCCCAAGCTCAAGCCGTCAGAACGGTTGGGAAAAGTTTTCAACTAAAAACTCGCTTTCCAGAATGAATTTGCAGCTTTCCAGCAGATAGGGAAAAGAGATGATTTCAAATAGAACAAGCGCATTTTCTTCTAAAGTTGTGCAGAGCCCTGATTAGGGCATTGATTTAGAAGCATTTTTTTTACAAACTTCTTGTTGGGTATTTCGCTTCAAAGATTTTTGTCTTTGAAAAAGACAAAAATTCCTTTTCGTCTTTTATTACAGATATCGACGTCTTTTATTACATTATAGTGCTCCTCAAAGAACCTAAAAAAGAGTCTGTTAATAAATTGTGTAACAATACTAGGATAATATAGGATATGAAAATTCGCTCTGATAATTCGTTTTTTTGAAGATTGTTCTTTTGTTAAAATTGTAAAATTATTCCATCGAATTTTGTGGCAATTATCAAATGCTGTTGCATCAATGCAATTATCAAATGTTGACAAATATGTGATTTATGATATTCTCTGTTTTTATGTATGATTGGTGTTCTTTGATTCTTTGTGTAATGGTCTTCAGGTTTCTCCTATATAAAATTTATTGCATTTGCAAGGAATTTTATAAATTACATTTTACGATACCTTTTTTAACCATTATCAGGTGATTTGAGTTGAAATTCAAATATCGGTTAGTATGAGTAGGCTTTCTATAGACCAAGGTTTCGAAATTCTGAATCAGTATATCGAAATTTGGTGATTTTGTTCTTTTTTAATAGTGAATTTAATTGTTGGTTCTTTATTATTCAGATAAGATAAAAATTCATCAAGTTTTTGTTCGCCATGACTGTAAATGGAGAATACGCCATCAATATAACGCCACCAAATTATTGGTTTAACTTTGTAATTATTAATGAAAGTTAATTTAAAATTTTCCATAAATAAATTATTGAAAAATGGGGATAGTGGTGACCCCATAGTCATTCCAAAATTTTGCTGATAAAAACTGTCATTATATTGAAAATAAGTTGACTTTACACATACTGTTAAAAGTTCAATAATGGTGTTAATGCTTTAAGATCGGTATTATTTTGTAATTTTTGTTTGATGATATTTTTAGGTTTTATCAACAGGAACGTTAGTGAATAGACTAACAACATCAAAACTTACTGGAATATGATTTGGATTTATGTCTATGTCTGATAATTTTTGTAAGAAATGTTCAGCATTTTTAAGTTGTGTTACTTATTAGGGGATTTAAAATGTTTAAAATATATTTGGCTAAGGGATGTGTAGGTGAATTTATACTACTAACTAGTGGTCGTAAAGGAATATTAGCTGTATGCATTTTTGAAACTCCGTAAAAATGTGGTGTTAATTTGGATATAACGTAATCTGTGAATTCATGTTTAATTTTTTTAAAGTGATATAAATTTGTCTTTCAAAACTTTCTGTTGGATTTTTGTTTAATTTTGAATTACTTTTGTCATTTAAAAGTTCATTAATTTTTTGGTCGTATATATTATAATCCATGATAACGGTCGCATTACCTTTATCAGCAGGCAAAAGTTTAATTGTTTTATCTTTTTTTAAAGACATTAATGCTTTTTGTTCTGTTTTGTTTAATTTTGAAAGTTTTTTCTAGAATTATTTTTGATCTTATGCGAAATTTTTCCTGTTGTTCTTCAGGTAAATTTTGCGTTGTTTCTTCTAAACTCGAAATAAAATCAAGCTTTGGAACGGCTTTTGGTGTAATTGAAAAATTTAAACGTTTAGATAGAACAAGTTTTTCGGCATATATATAGTTTCTTATTGCGAAATAGGAGCACTATTTATAAATCTATAATAAAAGACGTGAGGAAATTCTGAAGCCAAAAATTTTTGAGTCGAAATACCCAAAACAAGAAGTTTGTAAAAAAATGAATCCGTCTCAACAATATAAAACTTATCTCCAACTTAAGCATTTTTTGCTTCAAAACCAGTGCCGTGCAAACGCATTAAAACTTGTTTGCTATCGAAGAGATAAGCGAGAGGTCAAGAGCGCAACTTGATCGAGTTGCATTCACTTTTCTAATGTGAGTTTGTTTCTTTTCACTGGCCAGCCTGAATCCCCAAGACAACAATTTCACTATTTGCATATTTTATCCCATCCATATTCGCACAGTTGCCTGAATGCGACAATTTTTTCCAAATTTCAATCTAGAGTAAGATCAGGGCTCGTTTCTCTGAGTTTCGTATCTTTCGACCTTTATTATTGAAAGTTGTGAAAAGGGCAGAATTTGGCTGCTTTATTAGTGTATGAGTCGATACTTTTCTTAGAATTCATTGTGAACTGATCCAACCCTTCTCTGACTTTGAGAAGTGGCCTCTTTTATCTTGAAGAAAAAGTGACCACCCGTGGGGATTGTTTACACAATTCTATGGTCAATCCAACGAGATAAGAGCAATTCTCTGAAGGGCCTGATATGCAATTTTGCGTAAAGGGTAAGGCGCACTGTTGCCGGAATTTATCATTTCGACTCTACTCACTGTATATGTAATAGACAACATGCAGAATCGTAGGGAAAACAACAAAGGTACTCAACTAGATTGAGTGGTTTCAGCTCTAAAAGAACGCAAACTCTAGAAAAAGCCCTCAGAAAATCTGCAACACGAACATACTCAAACAGCTTCAAAACCCAATCAAATGGAGCAGCGGATTTTTTCCAAGTAGAATGGCACATGCAACAGAAATGCTTCTTGGGAGCTAAAAATGCTGATAAAAGTCACTCTTCAGCATCAGTTTAATAGTGTTTTACACTTCGGAACTTGCCTGGTGCAGCCAGTCGCTTAAAAGTTCAGATAGAGCAGAGCCCGAGTTTCAACACAGGAGCGTTTTTTGTAAAAATACCTTTTTAATTAATTTCCAAATAACGCACTCTTCAGAATCAACTCGGAGGAAATGTTCGAAAGTTTCCACATTAGCAACCTGAACAGACAAAGGAACACAACCAATGGCTCCAAGAGTCGACCAGATGGAGTCATGAAAAGTTCTTCTTTAAAAGAAAACACAAAAAATCGCTATGACTTATTTTTTAGTTGTTTTCAGATTTACCTCAGGGGCCTTTTATGGATAACATTTGTAGTTTCTTCAAAATTTCAGAATTTTTCGTTCTGTATTTGTTTTGTATAGTAAAAATACTAATGATCTTAAGGTATCTTCCGCGCAAAATTTTAAAACAAGTTTTATTAGAACACTCGTTTTCTTCGTCGCTTCGTAAAAGTTTAAAAATCCTTCCCAGCATCGAAATTGGGTCAAAAATCTAATTATTTTTGATCAAAAAACGAACAGAATGAGGAACATTTATAATATTTTTTTTGAAAAATTTGTTAAAAATACTGGTTTTTTAGTATCGACTGAATTTTTCCTTGTTCTACTTTCTACGCAAAAACGCTCTATTTTGTAGCGTTTCAAGTAAGAGTACTGATAATCTGGAGGGCTTTTCTGCGAAAAATGTCAATATAATTTTTCGATTTGAAGAAATTGTACAAAAACGTTTTCCGGCGTCGAATTCGGGACGACGGAAATAAAAGTCTTCCGTTTTTCCCGGAAAATCGTTAAGGTTTTCCCAAAAAAAAGTTCAGAGAAGGCAAAAGCATAAATCAACTATTTGGAACACTCGTCATGCTCATCGCTCTTTTCATTTCAGGATCATGTAACTACAAATAAAGAAAAGGAAGTCAGAACACATGGAAACCGGAAGAACATGAAGCATCCACTAATAATCAAGATGGAAAAATTGCGTTCCACCAAAATGATATTGACGCGATAGGAACTGAAGACAAAAGCGGTTCTCATAAGATTCAAGCAACCGCAGGTGGAACGAGGGAAGCGATTTTTGTATTCCATTATCGGAAAAGTTGGCCTTAGGAGAGCCATCCAAGTGGTACAAATACTTTTTCAGGATACAGAGGGTTTTAACTGCCACAGTGCAATGAACAAAGACATTTATAGAGGCAATGAAGCATAGAAAATCAAAATCCTGTTTGCGCAAAAACTATGAACGCTTCAAGATTTTACCGAGAGCACGAAAATAACGACAAACTATTTGCATCCACTAGAAAAGGAATGAAGTGATTGCAGTTACCAACGAAAAAGTTTTGGTGGGTTTTATACCAAGACGATCCAGAACGTTTGATTGTCTTCTTTTGAGCCAAAGAACATCGCATTATCGATTTTGTACTTCCAAGACACCTTGTATATTGCCCATTTTAATAAGAAACATTTTGAAAATTGAGCAATTTACTGAGGTAAAGCGACTTAATTATTTACAAGATGCCCATACCTCCGGTTATAACGGAAGTAGGCATGAGCTTGCTCATTTCAAATGGAACACCCTGTATACTATTCCAGTTTTGCATTCCACTCACAATTTCCAATAAATTTCATGATACCATCATATACCTAAGTTTAACCGGTATCGAGGCCATTTGAACATTTTTGTCAGAAAATAGTTAGTTTGGTTTGGGTTTTTTTGTCGCAAACGACCAGTTTCAATCGACTTTTGGTCAAATTTTGAAACAATTGTGCATTTAAAAATCGATGTTTAAAAGCGGTTTTGGAGCCATTACGATCGTTAACCGAAGATACAGATTAATTTCTAATCAAACGATATATACAGGGTGTCCCGTAAGCACATGATCATAAGGGCACTGCGATATTCTTTGGATCAAAAGAAGACGATCTGACCTAACTTTTATTAACAAAAAATGTATGGCTCCGCTGCTATGGATGGTCAAATTTTAAGACTTTATCTTTTTTCAAATATCAGGAGAATGGTATGATGTATTTTGGTAAAACTCGCTGAGAATTTGTTCTTATGTAAGACTCATATTTCGATGGAACAATCGTGTCGTGGTACAGAAACTACCAGAACTTTTTATTTGGTGGATGAAATCAACTCATTTTTTTTGGTTGATGCACTAATCATTTATTGACAATTTTGTGCTCTTTGTAAAATCTTGTAGCATTCATCAAAAACGATCATTTTTTTTTAAGAACTTTGACCATCAAGAGCAGAGGAGCCAGACATTTTTTGTTAACAAAAGTTAGATCAGATCGACTTCTTTAGATGCAAATAATATCGCAGTATCCCTTTGATCATGTGCTTACGGGACACCCTGTACAAAGGAAAGCGCAAATCCTTCGAACCTGCCAGCCCCCAAAACCGAAATTGTGCCCACTAAATATTCTTATCGCCCAACGAAACTCAATAAAACCTTATTTAGACGTTCCATGGTTTTATTGGTCAGGTACCTATTCGGCTTTGTTAACTATAGATAAGGACAAGTTTGGGAATTTCCAATTCAGTCATTTGTGGCAAATTTTCTCAGAATCCGAAATGCTAATTGCCGGTCGTTCCGGTCGAAGGGATAATCGATAACAATTAAACCCCTGAAAGGGTCAAAAGTCCGCAGGTAGGCAAATATTACTTCACGACCTTTTACCCTCGGCGTGGAAAAACAGGCAAATTTTACTGGAATAGAAAACTAAACATCCCAGTATTTACACAAGACAAAAACCCGAAACTGTGTCTTTTGCAACTATTACCTGGTATTTAATACAGTATTCATACGATGTGACAAAACAGCTGGTTTGTCCATGGAATTCTGGAATGTCGGCAGGCAGCGGATCGGAGCCTGTAGGCACTTTTTCCACTCCAAATTTGTCGCCCTGATTTCTCAGAATCTCCCAGTGCTTGAACAGGAGCTCGCCATTGCCATTTTTGATCACATTTCGAAAATAATCGCTCGACAAATGGCAATAAAACACATACCAAGGAAGGTTCTGGAATGTTACTTTGATTTTAGCTCGCAGACTGGATGAAGAATGCCATTTTCACTCAAAACCATTTGAGGGGCTCTTTTCAGATAGAGTTAGTTAATTAATACTCACAGGAACTTTCTTGCGTTGTTCCTGCTTAAAGTAGATGGATTTCCACAATGCGGTGGACCTGGTCAGATTGAACCAGGTTTTACATACTAATGAACATTTCATTACATCTTGGGCGCGTAAATTGGACAGAATTTCCAACAGAAGCTCTTTGGGCAGATAGAGCTCATTGAGTATCAGGCCGTTTAGCCCTTCGCTTTTGTCCAGCTCAAATTCTTCCACGAATTTAATGTCATCGGACACTTTTCTTAGATCTCCAGCCATGTTAACTATAAGGTTCAATTCAGAGGCATGAATATTGAAAAAACAACTTAGAATGTCTTTCGACTGACGCAAACGATAGACGTATCAGTTAGTTTTAGGCGACTTTTTCGTAAAAACAGGACTTTTTGGGTTCAAAATAGCAGTGATTAACCCTGTAGTAATGATTCATCATGACTAAAAACGAGTTTTACATTTTTCGTGCTATGAACAAAACTTTAGCTATTCAAGAGCGGCAACTGCGTGAAGGGGCTTACTAAGGACTTACCAAGATAGGCAAATAAGCAACGATCGGTAAGATTCTTTGCAGGTAAACAGTAAACATATACTCAAAACAATTAACCTCAATATTCAACTGCCACCGTCATTAGTCAAGAATCTACTCAATTATCTATTTGTTGATGTTCTGCATCTCTGTTTGCTGTTAGCAAACTGCGATTTTGCTTCTCTGTTCCCTTGAATTGTTCTCGGGCAAGTCTCCTATTGTATCTCTCTTTAACATTAACACACGACCACGTGGTTTCTCTTTTTAGCAAGTTGTCAAAATAAACTAAATAAAATTGTTGACATCCTCACTTTTTTAGCCATTTAAACATTAAATTATCAAACAAAATTGAGTGCGCTTGACAGCATTGAATCAGTGCCTGCAGGTAATAAACTGCACACTATTTTTAGGCCTATAGATTATAGGTAATTCTAGCAAGTTGTTTATTGAGGTTATATTAGCTATCTAGCAGATTTACTTTAGCTGTAAATCAGCATGCCTAAAGTGGTTTCAAGAAGCATTGCGTGTTCGGACACCAAAGATCAAGAGGAATATGGAGACGAAAAGCCCCTACATATCTACTACTGCCTGTGCGGCCAAATGACGCTAATTTTAGGTAAGTTGCACTTACCAAAACAGGGCTTGGAGCTGTGGAAATCAGGCTGTTCTTTCCAGATTGTTCTATGGAAAGGCTCCCATTAAGGAAACGCGATGGGGCCAGAGTTTTGGATGGGACCAGCCACGCACATAAGATCACTTGCGATACAGACGAACCCATTTATATTAAAAGACCTGCAGGCATTGAAAAACAGTATAGGTAAGTCCATTAGTTGCTGTTTTCCTGCTGAAATCGTTCATTTCCACCCTGGAATTGCCGAAAAAACAGTGAAAAGTTAATAACCTCAACTGCCACAAAACAATCACATTTATTTGTTTATTGAGCCAGCCGTGACCAAGAGGCATTTTTCCTTCGTATATTTGCGCCTTTTTCGCTAAAACCTTGCATCGGAGCAAAAAACTTCAAGAGGCCAAAAATTGGCTACATTTAATCGACTTTCAAAAGCGCCAGCAGGTTAAGAAAAAGGCAAAAAGGTGTCAAGGGATTCTTTTGTCAAAAACCCAACACGATTGGATTCCACCTGCCTGTGTACTAAATTTAGCTAATCTTGGGGGTTGGGAAATCAATAAAACTAAGAATAAAAATATTTCGTTTAACTCTTCACACTTCGCCGATTTTCTGCAAAAAATCGCATTTAAGAAATAATCTAAACTCAATGGCTTCCAATTTAGACTGGTGTCTTTTGGAAAAAGCCCTCAAAAAATCGCCGGTAAGGGAAAAAACCATCAATACTCGAGCACTCTGTACATTTCGGATCATCTGGATTTAAATCAATGCACCTCTGAATGGCATAATGATAATCATGTTTCTCATGTTTCAGGTCAAAGTGCAAAAAGTGCGGTTTACTTCTCTATTACAAGCACGAGCCGCAAAGTCCGGTCAGCTTCATAGTTCGCGGATCGCTGATTAAATCGACCAATGAGGGCCCAATTACAGACATTTACAACCAGGTAAGGAATCCAGATTGGGTTTTATTGGAAGGGGGAATAAAGGTGGGTTTTTTTCCAGGTTGCGATTGAAAAGCCGAAGAAAATCATGGTGACTAAACATACGAAAAACATGGGCAAGTTCAGTTCGGTGACGGTTTCCACCATCGACGAGGAGGAGGATGAAATTGAGGCGGTAAGTTGAACAGGCCGAGCTTGTCTAGAGTTTATTTCCACACTCAACATAGGAAACTGCATCTTATACTAGTTAGGTACTATTTTATCATACTATTTACCTACTAAAGTTCGTCACAAAGTCAATCAACAATTGCTCTTAGTATTAATCACATAAAAACGAAAAATGCATCGCCCTTAATTGCATTTACAATGTTTATAGCGCGAAGTGGCAGACAGTTACGCAAACAATGCCCGAATCATCGAGAAGCAACTGGACAGAAAGGGGATGAACAAGCGAAAGCTCGAAGTGATCGCCGCTCAAGAAGTGAAGAAAATCCGAGGCACATTAATCGACAAGTAGAATGTTCGCGTTTTGCAAATATACACTCAATCGTTTTTCCTATGTATAAAAATACGTTGTTTTATTTCCATCGACAAATGAAAACGTACACGTTTGACGGTCTCACATTGTCCAATCGGTTGGTTAAACGGGTGGTGGATGTTATCTTCTAGACAGCAGTGGTGTGGTTTCTTCGGCAGATCGAACCACTCTTACTGATTGGCTGCAACAAAAAGACAATAAAAATTTGAAAAAACCTGACCAATTAGAGAGCGGTTACATGCCGGGACCTACCTGAGGTGGTACCAATTGTCCAGACCTAATAAAAATGGCTCTGAATACTCGAAAGCTCTACTAAACTACATGGGAAATGCTTTAGAACAAAGGAGGGAAATGCGTGTAACAAAGTGAAAAAGTAATTCTTAAAATTGCTCTAATGGAGCCCCTTTCCAGTCTGCTCCATATATAAAGCAGCACGACTAATCGTTTTTTGACAACCCTAAGGTAGCCTTTACACGAAATATTAGGATCAAACGGGTGAAAATTTCATAAAAATCGAATAAAATGCGTCGTATTATTGACAAAGTGTCTTTGTCAGCCAAAAACCAACCAGCATTAACCATCCAAACGAGTTTGAACCGGAAATCTGTGCAGAAAATATTCCCGTGCGAACAGACGCTTTCTATAAAAACTCCAACGCTGAAAAAATTGAAATTGAATGGCAAAGCAATGACTCATCTCCGAAGGGCGAACAAGTAAATGGTTATATCATGTTGGTTCTGCAGTTCGGTTAATACGGACTGCGGCAAAATGTCGATATCGCAGGAGTTTTTTTGGGAAAAGTGTCCTAAAGTGACTAAATATTCAGCTTATTACAGGCAATGGACGAAATCAGTCTCCAGCTCTTTGTGTCTTGGTGATTGCGTTCTTAGATGGAAAATTTAGAATTATTCTATCCCCTAAAGCAAGTACGGTCGTTTATACTGCTTGCAGGGTTAGATTAGTTGTGTGATCAAGTGTAGTGTGAACTTTTTAGGGATTCATTGGTAGAAAAGGGGGAGTGGGGGCGTCAGATTGCAGGAAGCTGGTAAGAATTAATTCTAATATATAAATCATTTAGTTTAAACTGAGTTTGGTTTTTCGGGAAGCAACTGAAGTTGATGACATTTTTTATCTCTTTATTTCCTCTGCACGTTTCAAATAAATAAACTTTTCACTAAGTTTCTGCAATGCTAAAGAATGTTTTTCTTTCTTTCCAGATGGCACGATTCAGCTTTCGGAAAGTTTGGCATTACTTTTCCCCTGATTGCTATGTAGACATAAATCTTTTAGTCCCATTTTATTGACTTCTATTTTATGATATTGTTGCGTGTTATATGCGACGAGAAACGTCGCGAAAGTTTGTGAATTCTGGATTGGGTTTATCAATTTTTTTCAATTTTATTTTGACTACTATGCTAAAGTACGCTATTGCTATGCGATCAAGAAAGTGAAAAAACCTGAGATATTGGCAGATTTGTTAAAGGGGGAGCAGTGCTCGCTTCCCCAGCTTTGGCTAAACCCGTTAAATTTGTCCATATGAAAACTTTTCAAGCGTCGATACCAGAAGGTCTCCTAAACCACATGGAAAATGCTAATAACCAAAATAATCCCTATTCAGCTAAATAACCCAATTTCAGTAAAATTCCTCGATCAAGAAAGCGAAAAATCCCGAGATTTCGGCAAATTTTTGTAAGCGGGAGTAGTGCTCGCTTCCCCAGTTTTCTCTAAACCCGTTAAATTTGTCCATATGAAAACATTTCTCGCGCTTCGAGCGTCAATATCAGAAGGTCTCCTAAACCACATGGAAAATGCTTTAGAACAATTGAGGATAAATGAAAATCAAAGAGAAATTGACCAAAAAAATCAGTCTAAATAACCCAATTTCTGTAAAATTCCTCGATCAAGAAAGCGAAAAATCCCAAGATTTCGGCTAATTTTTGGAAGCGGGAGTAGTGCTCGCTTCCCCAGTTTTGGCTAAACCCGTTAAATTTGTCCATATGAAAACTTTTCTCGCTTTTCGAGCGTCAATATCAGAAGGTCTACTAAACCACATGGAAAATGCTTTAGAACAAGTGAGCATAAATGAAAACCAAAGAGAAATTGACCAAAAAAATCAGTCTAAATAATCCAATTTCTGTAAAATTCCTCGATCAAGAAAGCGAAAAATCCCGAGATTTCGGCTAATTTTTGGAAGCGGGAGTAGTGCTCGCTTCCCCAGCTTTGACTAAACCCGTTAAATTTGTCCATATGAAAACTTTTCTCGCTTTTCAAGCGTCAATATCAGTAGGTCTCCTAAACCACATGGAAAATGCTTTAGAAC
>NW_026017213.1:1483543-1487647 GCF_020466585.1 Dendroctonus ponderosae
CCGCCTTAAAGGCCCAACCATCCGCTTCAAACCCCCTGTAACATTCGATTTAAGCGCGCATTAATCGCTGGATTGAACCAAACCATTTAAAACAAAAAGACTTACTTCATAGCATGCCTGTTATGGAGAATCATCGTGCTCGCCCTCATATTCTGGGCGCTGCTGAACAGATCCGGTCCTTCAGCTAGCTGATTGAACATGCTGCGACGTGGCGCTCCGCCCGCCAATATGGAGCTGCGAAATCCGCCAAAAGAGCGACGGAAAGCCGTTTGCGAAGGCGCATCCGCCGCGTATTGAGGAAGCGAGAAATCCTCTTCATCCTCTTGCCGAGTCCCAAAGTCCATGCTAGACCGCATACCGTAAAGACCTCCTATATCTGCAATATCAAGGCATTAAGCTAGCCAGTAGGTAACGGGATTTTCAGAAAAAAAACCAAGTTCTCAATTAAGGGCTTGAAATCGCGTAGATGTGGCTGTTTGCCAAGTTGGGCGCAAGTTTTAACCAAGATTAAGCGTTGAAAGTGAGTTTCATTACCGTCGCTAAAGAAGACATGGTTAGTCTCCTTGTTAAGGTTGTCGACAAAGTCCGCAGCTTCAGGTGGCGGCTGCCAGTTGGGATTCGTGTTGGTAAAGTGCATCAGCGATAGCTCGACTTTTCCGTCTTCGGCCTGCGTGTACTGGTCGTTAATCTAAAACCGGCCAGGCATTACAACGTTTCAGTTGGAAAAACCCTTCCAACTACCTCAGGAGGAGTTTCATGCGTAGACTCCACATCGCGCTCGGCCTGCCAATCCGGGTTGCCGTGCTTGCGAACGTCCATCTGCGCAAAACTGCATACATCACCAACTCCCACTACGGATACAGTGAAGTTTCTGAAGAAATCTACTAGATCGAGTCTTCTGGGGTAGATGTACCGGATGAGGAGGTAGGGGACTAGAATGGGCGAGAGCAGTTCCTCTAACAGAGCGGCAAATCTGCGGACAATTTAATAGTTAAGAGTCTGAGCCGGCAATTGCTGCAAAACCTCACCGATACTGGAACAGTTGTTGAAATGAGCTCCTCACTTTGGAAGTATGAGCGAATCCCTGCCAAACACCCGGTAGATAGTGAGTGTGCAGCACAACATCTTCTAGTAGTTGTTCAGGGCACCAAATTAACGTCTTGTCCGACCTCAGGCTGCGCGCAATCCCTATAATGCCGGTCAGAACGGCCAGCATGGTCAGTACCTGGAAAAGCCGAAGAAAACCCCTTCAAAATCACCTTCCAGTCTATTTGGGCGACAAGTACTTGATTCCAGTAGAGAATCTCATTGTCCACGAAGCTAAGACAGACGAACACCGCCAGGATGGAGCCACAAATAAAAGACAGATGCTCTGCAATGATCTCCAGCAAAGGGGAGGTAAAGGAGCTCATGTATTTGGTTGCAGGCTTGTAGGCTCTAGTTAGACGGGAATAGAGCTCGTGGTCCATCTCATTGAAGTGCCTAAAAATCCAACCATTAGTTAAAAACTTCACAAAACCACTCACTTTCAACTAGCCGGAAGTAGAGCTGCCCAAAATTGGACCAATATCGAACCCCAAACTGCCCAGGCTCCCGCCTGACCGCATCGAAGTAATTGAAGAAGTAGAAGATTATCTGCGGGATGAAAACCAACGGGCAGAGGAGCAGATTGACGAAAAACAGCCATAAAATCTGATTTCCAAGTTTTCTGGCCATTTTATCCCTGTTGGCAGCTCTTTTGTATTCATCCCGCAAATGCCACGGATTCTCGAATGGCCCCCACGGCGACCAGAAAAGAAGGAACATCACATTGAGCCTGCAAAAAAAGCATTCCTCTAATCCAACAGATATTGTCAATTCGCCTTCAATCACCTCAAGTTCTCCGTCCAATAGACTACTTCTCCCAAAAAAGGTACATCGATTCTGGGCGGCAGTATCCTTTTGTTAACCAGCGCCACTAGATAATTAATCTGTCTTAAAATGCGATGGTAGATGTCGAGTTCAGTCAAATCGCTTTTATGGATGCACATTTGCAGATCGGATTGCACCTGAAACGATTACAGAATAAATGAAAGTCTTCGAGCACTCGTATGTTCTGCATTCTGCTGTGCCTTTACCTGAATCAGTCGCTTTTGCACATCGTGCCAGGTTAAATTATCCAAATCGGCATCGTCAATATTCAAGGCTTGATTGTAGAATTGCTTAATATCCCAATACCTGAAGAGAGACTGAACTTTTCGGATAAAAATGAGCGTAAAGATGACGGTCACGACCAGAAGAAGAAACCACCCGAAATATGGCAGTATCGACATCACCTGCAAATACATTGATTTGAAGCGAATTGTTCGGATTTTCAGTTCACCGAATTACTTGATCAAACGGTATGAGCAGTGAGAAAATCCATTTCTGGTCAGAAGTAATATCAGGCTTGAATAGCAACTTGTAGTCGAAGGCGTACAGCATGGTGAACGTTATGCCAGCAATAAAGGTGAACCGATGCAACGCGAATATTTCCTAAAAAAAAAACCATCCAGCTACAACCTTCTTCTAGTTACAAGCCCATCTTATTACTTTCAATGCAATGCATTTGAAACCGTGCATTTGATGGTATTTGTAGACTCTGGTGAAAAACGAGTCCAAGTCTTCGATGTGGTTCCATTGAGAACTTCTCGGTTCGGCCACATGATGATGTGGAATCCCGTACTCCCCATAAAAGTCCGGGGCTTCATTCAGCGATGCATAGTTATTTGCCATGATTACATTTGATTTGAAACTGAAACATCATATTAAGTGTATTTAAAATCCAGTGCCAGTATTATTCTAGTCACGGTATCCGTAAAAACATGCGAGCCTGGAAAGCCGTTTAAGCAATTAGAAACGGCGTAAATGCTCTGCCCAAGCGAATTCGCAATTGCTATTTCCAACATTGCACTTGGAGCATTGGAAGTGGAACAAAAACACAAAGAAAGAATTTGAACAATGTAAAATTTCCATCTATTTACATTCCGAGCGATCAAAACAAAATCAGCTGATCCTTGGCCCTAAAAAATAAATAAATACCGAACCTGGCACTTACCTTAAAGGGAAGAGGAATGGAGCATTTCACTTCGACTGTATTATATAAAATAATGTAATAAGGACGGATAAAAATAGAGATGAATGGAAAGAATTTCTATAGAACCCCCAACAAACAAAGAAAGCCTAAGTTTGTCGTTCGACTATTGCCATTTTTTGAGTGCGCTGCGTAATGCAGATAATATCTGACCTGAATGCGCCTTCATTCTTAATCGCTATTCATCAAACGATCATTACTAGTCTATTTTAGTTGAGAATTTAATTCAAAACGCAATTTATGATGATTTTTTTTTGAGACATTTAAGCCAAATGTCGAAACTGACATTTATGCTACTCATCTTCTTTTCATGCACTTGCTATTTTCGCTTATTTTGGCAACATTGAACACGCACGGGGTCCCCCTCCAACAATATTGGAATTCAGATTTTGCAGACATTAATTTGGCATTAAAAATTACGAAATTCTATTTGAAAAATTTCGTAGTATTAAGAAAAAATGTCTGGTTTTTTATGTGTATTCAAAATGTTTTTCTGTGTAAACCAATTTTTTGCATCTTTCTTCACAATAACTGTCTATCTTTTAATTAATTTATTCATCTACATTCTGTATTTTTGTCTAGTCGCATGATACCTGTATGTGTAAAACTTTAGAAAGTTGAGTGATGATTGTCCTTCAGTCAGCGGCATCTAGTGTGATAACATATTAGTAGATAAGTTCTATATTGTTGAGGCGGAAATATTAGGACTATCTTCAAAACTGAAAATACAATTAGAAGTAAAATTTCAGTAACAAAACCTCATGATTTAATTGAAAATTCGAAAAATGTAATTTATAAAATTCCTTGCGAATGCAATAAATGTTATATAGGAGAAACCTCAAGACCATTACACAAAAGAGAATAGAGAGAACACAGAGAATATCATAAATCACACATTTGTCAACATGCATTTGATAATTGCCTAATAATAATAAATAAAAATTCAATGGAATTCCACAATTTTAACAAAAGAACAATCCACAAAAAAAACG
>NW_026017213.1:1488646-1491434 GCF_020466585.1 Dendroctonus ponderosae
ACTCCTGAAAAAATAAGAAATTTATAAAAAAAATAACTACTTATCCCAAAATTCTGCATGCAGAAACCACATCTAAACCAAATGCCGGTTTGCAAAATTGTTAAAATTTGCCT
Source organism: Dendroctonus ponderosae (assembly GCF_020466585.1). Lineage (NCBI taxonomy): Eukaryota > Metazoa > Arthropoda > Insecta > Coleoptera > Curculionidae > Dendroctonus > Dendroctonus ponderosae. Next base: position 1,488,760 of record NW_026017213.1, read on the forward strand.
GAAGATGTCGGAAAATCGAAACACTTCAAACTCGTAGAACAGCTTTTGGCCTACAAAATACATATAAATGCTAATCTCGCGCTTCCATGCTGCATAACCCAGTCAAAAATGATTTTCTTCCCTTAGAAGTTACACACACAAAAACGAGACGCACTTTTGAAAAATTCTTGAATATTGCCCAATAATGAAGGGCGAAATTTCTGCGACTTATAGAATGGCCTTCGTTCTACAAAATACACTAAAAAACTACTCTCTCACCTTGTTAGTTCCTAAATCAATAAGTACCAAACTTCGGCAAACTTGGTTAGTAAAACAAAATTGGTAAAAATTGCCTGATGATGGCTGACAATCGAAACTTTTCTCTTTCAGAGAACGGACTGTTATCTACAAAATTCAGTCAAATTGGACTGTAGGTCTATAATCAGAATGTGATAATTCAACTTGTCTAAAATTGCAAAGTTTCCAGATTTGTGTTTTTTTCAAATAAAGTTTAAAGTTTAAAGTTTATCAAAAACGGCTTTTCCTGTAACTTTCCAGTGCATTTTTCTCACTTCGAGTCTGAAACGGCTTCACTAGTGGCAACACGAATCCATGAAGCCAATAAATCCATGTCTGCGCTCTATTTTATCACCAATTTTAGCTCTTAATGCGCTGTCAATGTTTGATAATGAAGGATTTTCCGGGGTTATTGAAACATGCTAAGCTCTATTAATAAAATTTATTATTCATGAAAAAAAATTATCAGAATATGTTGAAAGAACTGCCGCCACACGTTTTAGCTACCCAAGATTTAGTCGATTTTTTGCAATTTTTCAGTTCAGTCTCAATGGTTAGTAGAAGAAACTTTTCGATATAAGTCGGGGAAATTACACGCGATTGTTCCTCGAATTTTGACATTTTATGAACATCAAGCCTTTTTAATAAAAAATCCATTTTCCTCGATTTTACTAAAAGATTTGAAATAATGCATTTGACTAAAACTGAAGAACGGCAGACAAAGGGTAAATCAGTGAGCCACAAGTTAGTTAAGGTGAAAGAAAACTTTTTCTGCTACATCTTCAATAGTGCATAAATTTGGCAGTTATCGTTTGGAGAATTGGCGGTTTTTGGTCCAGACGTTTTGCTAGCACGCACGGCTCGCATCTTCAGAACTGTATTTAGTCGAAGATTTCAAGTGAATTGAAGAAGTTAGAAAGAGAAGAAGAAGTCCAGAAAAGTTGGAAGATCAGCTGCTGCAGGAATAAAAGATACTTAAAATCTCGAGAAATGGGACGAAAAATTGTAGCTCGTGTTTGAAGAAACGGAAGAATTCCACGCTCAATTTGAAGGCAATACTTTGCGTTTATGAGGAATACGAATTTAAATAAAGAAGCAAATAAAAACAACGAAAGACACAAAAACGTCTAAAAGTGGCGAAGCTGAAGAATGTGACGAGAGACGGTGGGTGAACTGATAGGAAAGAGTGCGCTTGAAGAAAAAAAACTGCAACAACAATGCGAGGACTTGAAAAAAATTCTACCATTGGGCCGTCGTCAATAATAATTTGGCCCTGACGTTTCGCTAGTACGCATGGCTCGCATCTTCATCTTCAAAGGCGCGTTTGCTTAAAGACTTCATTTTGGGCCTGTTAAAGACCCTTTGAAGTTGGAAGATTGGTTACTTCGATGAAACGAATGAAATATACTTAAAATAAGGCAAAATGCACATGAATGAAAAAGTGTACTTCTTCTGTGAACATTCAAATACACCGTTGGAGTAAGACTTCAAGGAAAAACACCAAGAAGCGCTAAACCATGACGAATTCTAAGTGAGAGTCCAACGTGACGAACCCTAAGAAAGTGATGGAAAAATAATTGAAGATGCTGATGTTTTACGGGTGAAGAACAGATCTGGAAGAGTTCGGTTGAATAAATAGAAGAAAACCTGCAATATCTTCATTAACGTTAAGACTCGAAGAAAGGCAAAAATTATGTTTTTCAGGTATTAGGCAGTGGTTCGAGCGAACAAGACTCTGAAGATGCTCGCATTGTGCGCTAGCGAAACGTCAGGACAAATTCCTATAGACGACGGTCCAATAACCCAAAAATCAGAAATTGTTTATTTGTCTTCAAGTTATTTTAGAGTATTAAGAGGATAATCGAAACACGAATTTAAAGAAAGATTGCTTGATTTCTTGAACAAATTCTTTAAACCTCAAGTTTATTAAAAAATTCTGAATCAACATCAGCAACAAGATATCGTCACGCACAGGAAGAACTAAGGAACACACTGACATTTTATCGCATATGACTAAACCCTGAAGATGTTAGGCACGCTTGTTAGCGAAACTTTCGAACAAAATTTTTATCGACGACTAAGCAATAATCACAAAATCATCTGTTTCTCAATTTTCTTTAACTCTTATTAGAGTCTGAAGAGAAAAATCGAGACGAGATAATGAAGACAATAAGTCTAATTTCTTGAAGAAATTCATTAAACCTGAAGTTCAAGGAAACTTCGAGCGATCAACATCAAGGAGAGACTAAAAGTCGTCCAAAGAGTGACGAAGCTGGCGAATGGGACGGAAAAATCGATGAAGAAAATGAAAAATCATGCAAAGAACTAATTGGAAACGGAAACCTGCAACATCTTCAATCAATGTTAGCGATCAAAAAGGACAAAAATTTGCTTTTTTT
>NW_026017213.1:1491534-1493388 GCF_020466585.1 Dendroctonus ponderosae
GCTAAAACAACGTTGTTTTCAATCAAACACCTGAATTGAGGAAAACACCGATTGGAATGAAACTTTTTTCTGAAATAGAGCTAAACTTTATCTTTGCGAATCCCAAAAATCAGGAAAATGGCGATTTGAATGCAAGTTTTTTGTGGAATAAGGTGAATTTTCTCTTTTTTTAGGAAAGAAAGAGCTGGTCCGTATTTCGCATCAATTTGAGTGGCTGATTTTTAAATTTTCTTGTTAGTAAGCCTTAAAGCGGACAGAAAGTTTTCGAACGAATCCCAAAAATTCAGGAAAATTCCGATTCGAATGCGGTTTTTTTGTGAAATCGGGTTAATTTTTCTCTTTATAAGGAAAGCAAAAGCAGGTCCGTATCTCGCTTAAATTATGAGTGGCTATTTCTTTTTAATTACTTGTTAGGAAGTATCGAAGCGGAGGCAAAGTTTTCGAACAAATGGCAAAAATTCAGGAAAATCGCGTTTCGAATGCAAGTTTTTTGTGGAATGGGTTGAATTTTTCTCTTTTGTTGGGAAAGCAAGAACAGGTCCGTATCTCGCATCAATTTTGAGTGGCTGATCAAATCGGGTTAATTTTTCTCTTTATAAGGGAACTAAGAGTCAGTATCTCACTTGAATTTTAGGAGGCTATTTTTTAAAATTCTCTTGTTAGGAAGTCGAAGCGGAGAGAAAGTTTTCGAACGAATCCCAAAATTCAGGAAAATCGCGTTTTGAATGTAAGTTTTTTGGAATAGGATGCATTTTTTTCCATCCAAACAAAGCAAGAGCTGGTCCATATTTGGCTTCAATTTTGAGTGGTAATCTTTTTTTAATTTCCCTTCAGTGAGTCTCAAAGCGAAGTCAAAGTTTTCTATCGAATCCCAAAAATTTAGGAAAATCCCGTTTTGTATGCAAGTTTTTTTGGTGGAATATGAGAATTTTTGTCTTTTTAAGGAAAGCACGGGCAGGTTCGTATTTCGCTTACATTTTGAGTGGCATTTTTCTTTAAGTTTCTTGTTAGTAGGAAGTCTCGAAGCGGAGACCAAGTTTCCCATCGAATCCCAAAAATCAGGAAAATTCCGTTTTGAAGACAAGTTTTTTGTACACTCGAGTAGACTTTTCTCTTTATAAGGAAAGTAGGGGCAGGTCCGTATCTAGCTTCGATTTTGAGTGGCGATTTTTGGTAAATTGCTTCCATTAATATGAAAACGAGGACAGTTTTTCATCGAATCCCAGAAATTCAGTAAAATTTCGATTTGAATGCGAGTTTTTTGTGACATCGGGTAAATTTTTCTCTATATCGGGAAAGAAAGAACAGATCCGCACCTGGCTTCAATTTTGAGTGGGCGATTTTTTTAAATTTTCTTGTGAGGAAGTCTCGAAGCGTAGGCAAAGTTTTCGATCGGATTCCAAAAATCAGGAAAATTGCTATTTGAATTCAAGTTTTTTGTGGAATCGGGTGAGCTTTTTCCTTTTTAAGGAAAGGAAGAATAAGTCCCTATCTGGCTTCGGTTTTCAGTGGCAATTTTTTGAAAATTTCTTATCAGAAAGTCTCAAAGCCATGTTTTGCATCAAATATCAAAAATTCGCGAAAATCCTGATTCGAATCGAGTTTTTTAGTGGGATAGGGTGAATTTCAAATATCGTTTAAATTATGACTGGCATTATGACTCTTCAATTTTGAGTGGGGATTTTTTGAAAATTTCTCTTCAGTGAGTGAAAGCGAAGACAAAAATTTTCCATCAAATCTCAGAAATTCAGGAAAATGCCGATTCGAATGCAACTTTTCTCTATTAGAACAACTCTAAACAAGAACAGGTCCGTATCTCGCTTAAATTTTGAGTGGCTATTTTTTTTTTTTTTT
>NW_026017213.1:1493488-1495960 GCF_020466585.1 Dendroctonus ponderosae
AGATTAAACATTTTCGAAATATGATTGATGCTAAATTGCAAAAAAAAGGCAAGTTTTTATGCTAAGCAATAAATTATCGATTTGGCCGCTTTGGTAAATGCGCCGTTATTATGAGAATGCGAATGCGCGTTCGCATGGAAAATTTAACTTTCCATGACCAATCAGCATCTTCACAGTTTTTTTATGCTAAATTACCATGCGACTTTGCTAATAAGTTACAGGGTGTCCCAATGCCATTGATTTTCATTGAACACACTACTCAAGCGGAATGCATAGAGGAGTTATTTGAAGTTTTGAAACAGTTGTTGAAATGGAACTTTTTCCTGATTTACCAACATTTTTGGGAATATTTTCAATTTGAACATCGCCAAATGTTTATGATCCCCATGAATGAAAATTTTCAAAAATCCTGACTCGTAACGGGCCGTTAAAATATGGTGCATTTAGATATTTTCGGCATCAGAAAATCGCGATTTTGAAAAAGGTAATAATATACAGGGTGGATGATCCACCATCATCCAAACCAGTGAGCAAATTACACTTTGGGGAATAAAAATGACTAGTTAAATGAGATGTTTAAAGAACATTGACTTACATCTAGGCCATACTCCTGAGCAACTCTCGTCGCAACACTAATAGCAGCTACTCTTCTAGGCTGAGTGATGGCGATTTTACCAGGTCTAGTCAGATTGTCTTCATCGATATATTGGGGAATTTGGGTCGTTTTTCCACAGCCCGTCTCTCCCACAATCACCAAGCTTTTAGAGTCTTCAATCACCTCCATCAACTCATTCTTATGAAGGTAAATGGGCAACTGCATTCTCTGTATCTGGAGCTGTTTTAGCTTGCTGTTCCGATCTTCACTGAGTTTGCTCTTCTTGGCCGGAGAGCTCACCGCTGGTTGGTTGTTTTTCACCTTTTGACCCTTCTTGGAGCCGGAGTTCTTTCCATTGGCTTTCCCTTGGGAAGATTTTCCGATTTGCGACATTCTACACTGAACAGCGGAACACTTTTCACAAAACGATAAACAGTACGTGTACTAAACTGGGGCAAACACCGAATAGTTGCACAGATGCACGAATTGTTTTTGATTTTTCTGTAAGCCGAACAAAAATTAATTATTGTTTACGTTTAGCAACACTAACCGGTTTATATGAGTACTTGAGAGCACGAGGTTAAGACCTGAACAGAACACGAGTCGATACAAAGCCACGAATCACGAAGGAATGAAGAATTTCCCGCTTGTGCGTCGTATTTATACACGAAGCCTGGCGGTGTTGCCGGTTGCAGTGATTCGTTTAGAACTCTACAGCAAAAATTGGAGTTTATATTTTTATATATGGTATTTCTTTAATGGTTTAAAACTGGAAAATTTCTTTGATTATTGGGAAACAATGGCAAATGTTCTAAGGAAAACTGACACGGCGTTGTTGCAAAATAACTTTAGCAACTTAAGGGACCATTTTTTGTGGCTTAAACGGACCAACAATTTTTGAAGTTGGAAAAAGACAGGAAATTTTTCCTCCAAAAATTATTGGTCCATTTAAGCTACGAAAGATGATCCCTTTACTTCCCAAGTCCCGCAAGTACTGATGATGAAAAAACTGGATGATCCCGAATGATCAACTTCACACGGCATTTAAAGAAAAGCTTCCTCTTATTCCCGGATTATTGAGGAATTCTCTGCAGAAGAGCGAAGTTCAGAAGTCGTCAGAATTGCAAAGTTTGAGAAATCATTATTAAAAAACTACAGTGTTTTCAGGAAATTTTCATGAAATTTTCATTCACAGTGCAGAAGTGACCGAGTGTGCGAAATAACGTTGCCAACTTTGAGAATTCTCCAAGACAAAACTGGCAGGTTCAAACTGATAAAAGTTATACAGTATTTAAAGCAAAGTTTTCCCTGTTTTCCAGTGAAACTTTCATTCCGACATCTGTCTGGGTTGTCGACAAATGCCCTGAAGAACTCGAAAGTGCACAAGTGGCTGAGTCTGCGACATAACTTTGCCAACTTTGAAAATTTGCCAAGAAAAAACTAGCAGGTTCAAACTGATAAAAGTTATACAGTATTTAAAGCAAAGTTTTCCCTTTTTTCCAGTGAAACTTTCATTCCGACATCTGTCTGGGTTGTCGAGAAATGCCCTGAAGAACTCGAAAGTGCACAAGTGGCTGAGTCTGCGACATAACGTTGCCAACTTTGAAAATTTGCCAAGAAAAAACTAGCAGGTTCAAACTGATAAAAGTTATACAGTATTTAAAGCAAAGTTTTCCCTTTTTTCCAGTGAAACTTTCATTCCGACATCTGTCTGGGTTGCTGAGAAATGCCCTGAGAAACACAAAAGTGCACAAGTGGCCGAGTGTGTGACATAACGTTGCCAACTTTGAAAATTCGACAAGAAAAAACTCGCAGGTTCAAACTGATAAAAGTTATACAGTATTTAAAGCAAAGTTTTCCCTATTTTCCAATGAAAC
>NW_026017213.1:1496060-1499420 GCF_020466585.1 Dendroctonus ponderosae
TTTCCATAAATAAATTACTGAAAAATGGGGATAGTGGTGACCCCATAGCCATTCCAAAATTTTGTTGATAAAAATTGTCATTGTATTGAAAGTAAGTTCAGTTTACACATATTGTTAAAAGTTCAATAATGGTGTTAATGCTTAGTTGTGTGCGTTCTTTAAGATTGGTGTCATTTTGTAATTTTTGTTTGATGATATTTAAAGTTTTATCAACAGGAACGTTAGTGAAAAGCTAACAACATCAAAACTTACTAGAATATGGTTTGGATTTATGTCTATGTCTGATAATTTTTGCAAAAAATGTTCAGAATTTTTAATATAGGAAGTTGTGTTATTTATTAGGGGATTTAAAATGTTTAAAATATATTTGTCTAAGGGATGTGTAGGTGAATTTATACTAATAACTATTGGTCGTAAAGGAATATTAACTTTATGAATTTTTGGAACTCCGTAAAAATGTGGTGTTAATTTTGATCTAACGTAATCTGTGAAGTCATGTTTAAATTTTTTTAAAGTGTTATAAATTTGTCTTTCAAATTTGTTTGTAAAAAAATGAATCCGCCTCAACAATATAGAACTTATCTACAAGATAAATTCTATTGTAACTGGCATTAAATCGGGGTTTTCCACATGCACCGAGCGTATTTTTGGCAAATTACCACGTCGTTGTGCAATTTTTAATCAGCTGGGACAAACTGAAAAAGCCTCCAGCTGCAACTCAGAAGCTTGTCCAGCTCCCCAATGAGCAAAGTCTATATTGCCTGGTGCAAAATCTAGGCTTGTTTCGTCGACATTCTCAGCCCGGGAGTGTCCATCCAATAAACGCCTTCTGCATCTCCAAGAATTTACAACATCAGTTGAAAGCTGCTACTTGCGATGGATTAACGCGACAAACCCATCGAATAAATGTTTTATTTCGGTAATCTCTCAATTTACCAGCGAAAACAAATGTGACTCGATAAATTCCCTACTTTGAAGACGAACCTTTGTTTATATCAGTTGATTAATGTTATCGGAAACAGAATTAATGGGAAAATTATTCGCGTTTTTTATCGAGGGCAAAGTAATGGAATATTTCGCTAGAAGAAAACCGTCAAAACCTCCGTTCGCGGTTCGCATGAGCAAGCGTTGCAATAAAAAAGCCATTTACAAGCAATCGTTTACGACGCCGAACATATATTTGGTTAGAACTCTAAACTCTTCTATGTATGGTGCCGCTTCGACCTAACAGTGCAACAAATCTAATTATATTCACTTTGACACCATCAACATAATAAAGCGCGTTATCGCAATGCAAACACAATATTATGATTTGTATATTTTTATTTGCCCCAGTATTCCAAAAGGTGGCATACACTTATAAATCTCTTGGTTAAACATTTGTCTCCATTCAGCGGTGGCGCAATTCTCAGATCTTCAGCTGAATACCGACAGGATTTTGAAAAACTTCTCCAATTGTTCGCGGTTTTACTGCAAAAAGTGTTTGCTTTCGAACTAATTGCTGCAGAATGATCAATTGCAAACTTTCCTAATTAACCATCGGACTAAGACAGAAATAACGTCCTGTTTGGGGCACGCCATTGAGTTTCAGTACTGAACAACTCATGATAAGAGTTGCGTGCATTTTTGAGTAAATGTTATTTCGTTTGATTACGAAGAAGGTCCTAAAATTAAATAAATGTTATTTAACTTAAACCAAACGCTGTTTATTTTCCAGCTTTGCTGTAGCGTTTTCATAATCCCTTTATGTACTCTTTGCCACTAAATAACGGAAATTACGACTGTTAATTACTCAGCGATTACGCACAGATCATGTGGAAAACTTCAATTTCCCAGATGTGAGCCATAAAACGCAACACACTCGGTATTTTCCAGCTGATTCAGCCGTTAAAAAATACTTTTTGACTTCAATTTTCATTTTTTACAAACTTCTTTTTGGGTATTTCGCCTCAAAAATTTTTGTCTTTAAACAAGACGGAATTTCCTCACGTCCTTTATTACAGATTTAATAGTGCTCCTATTTCGCATTAATATATACAATTTATTAACATACTCTTTTTTAGGTTCATTTAGGTTCTTTTGATAACGATAGCAGAAAATAGCTATCGAAACGTCAAAAACTCCAAAAATCCAATTAAAATTGCGATTTCGTCCATTAGCTTTTCGAAATTAGTTGATTTTTCACGATTGAAGTTGCAAATATCAAGTTAATCGCTTTTGAAACAAAGATTTCCAGATCAAAATCTCAATTTCTTTTTAAAAACTGCACTTTGAAATTTGTATTTCTACTTAACATTACAGTCAAGGTCGCATTTAAAAAAAAAAGCTGTGATTTTTTTCATATTAAAGTCGCCGTTCAGACCTGAGCGAGCAAATATCGAATTTAACTCGAAATATTGTGTTTGCGCTTAGAGACTGAAGTGAGACTTGCACTTATAAGTGAATTTTTCGAGATGAGAGTACAGATTTTGGGTTTCAATAGAAAAGTTCGTGGTTGAAGTTCGAACTTCAAGGTGAAAGTCTAAACATCCCCGTAAACGTAAACATTTTAGTGCAAATTTCGCGATCAGCGGCGGTATTTTAGATTCAAATTCATCACTTCTATATTCAAGTCGGGTTTTCCAGTTTAAAGTAGAAAAAAATCATCGAGCTAAACTCGAAATTTTGAGTTTACGATTGGAATTTGACGCGAAACTCGAACTTAAAGTGATTTTGTTGTGGTTGAAGTTCGAGCTTTAAGTTCAAAGTCTCAACATCCACTTAAAAGTAAAATGTTGAATTGATCCTTGGACATTATAAGTCGAGTTTTCCTATTGGAATGGTAAACATTTAGAAATGTTTTTCGGGCTTTGAAGCCGTGGTCCATGGGAATTTCTTCCGGACGTTTCGCAAGCACGAGTGGCTTTTTTATGTGACCTTTTAGTAATCTTTATCGGCTGAATGGTATGGCTTAAGCGCAAAATACCGGCATTCAAACTAGAAAGTCTGCAAAATTCAACGTATTTTATCAAGCTGTATTTTGGTTTATTATGAAAAATTATAAAGAAAAATATTTTTTGCCGAAGCTAATGTTCTTGAACTCACAGTTCACAGTCTGATCAGCGACTTCAAGTTTCATTTTTGTTTTAATTTATATTTTCAAGTCGACATTGAACTGTATTTTGATTTATTACAAAATAAAAATTTCTACTCAGACTCAACGCAAAGAAAGTCGTGTTTAAGGAGCCTGAATCAAGCCATTGCTTGAAACTGGTAAAAAGTCTCAAATAAGGCAAGAATTTCTACCCGATGTTTTGCAAGCACAACCAGCCTGCATCTTCAGAGGTGGCTTGCAAAAGAATTGTTCGAGGCGAGAAAACC
>NW_026017213.1:1499520-1501109 GCF_020466585.1 Dendroctonus ponderosae
CACCTCTGAAGATGCAAGCCACTCGTGCTTGCGAAACGTCAAGAAGAAATTCTACCGAACGACGGCCTAAAAACCCGAAAAACCCATTAGTTTCAGGAAAAACTAAGAGCGATTTTTAAGTTTTTTTAATTTTAGTTAAAGCTTGAATTTCTTGAACTGAAACATAGGAACTTTACAAACAACTTTCTGCATAAAAACAGTTAAATACACCACCACTTGCGCTCTGGCCAGAGGAACAAACGATTTTTCATTACGAAACTGAGTAGCTGAATGTAAAAATTAACAATCCAAGAACGCTCTGATCGAAATCTCTTCGGCACACACAATATAGGGACATTGATAATAAAGATTTAATCCATGCGAACACCCCAAATCATCCCTATAGCCTGCGGTGGCGACTCCACTATGGCACTTTGGCCGTGCGAAAGTGCAACTGGAAGTTCGGACGGGCGGAAGGTAAATATCGAAACAATTACACGCTCAGCTGCATTGTCTCAGTTTCAGCAAACAGATATGTTGATAATGCAGGAGTTCTGTTCATCGTGTTCCTGTTCGGAACTTACAGCCGGCAGGAGTTGTCCAACGGATATTGAAGAGGGGGCGAGTTAATCTGCATCTTGTAGAAGTGAAAATCCATCTGATTGATGGAAAAACAGAGTTTTATAATTGAAACTCTTGTAACACGGCGCCTTTTCTGACAACCCACAAAGACATGAGCGGTTTATGAAAATGTTATTGCGAGCAAATCTGGGACTAGACAGCGTCGCGACAATGTTAGTTCACTCAAAAATAGGGTTTGCCGTGTTTGTTCACTAAATTTCCAGTCAATTAATCCGCGGTAAATCAACCGAAGGCACCAGATAGCCGGGAAATATGACGCATTGGAGAGAAAAATGTCTTTAACTTAACCAGAGCGAATCTTTGGTACATAGCAAATGGAATTACAAAGGCAGCGGACATTTACTAGATTTGCAACATTTTTTTGAACATGCAGACAAAAGGGTTTTTTCATTGTATCAAAAATTCCTACAAACTGAACATTAATCTATGGTACTATATATATATGTGAAAGAATAAATAAGTTTATACTATCTATCTATTGCTATTTTGTCAAATAGTTAATAAACAAATTCAGCTAAAATTCACATTATTCATGAATCTCTAGAACGCAATCCTATCGGTTGTGACGTCACTGGTCATATAAATGGCGGATTGTTTACGTTCTGTGCAGTGTTTAGTTGTGTGGTTGTGTTTCATTAATTATTTTGTGGATTTAAATAATTTATAGTTTGTGTTAAACTAAAAAATCGCTTCAGAAGGATTCCTTAAAGTGTCATTAAAATGATCCTCGCAACAAAAAAACATTGATTTCGATTTAGGAACATCACGTCTAACTGCTTTGAACCATAAAACTTTACGCGCATAATCATGGGGAACGGCTAGAAAGAGTTTGTTTGGAGCACTTATTGAGGTATTCTTGCATCCTGGCACAAAACACCACTTATTTTGTGATCCATACATGTCACTATTTTCCATTATGCAAGATAATAATAATAATCAATAAAATAATGATAATCACAATAACTTAA
>NW_026017213.1:1501209-1504353 GCF_020466585.1 Dendroctonus ponderosae
CCGCCTGCTTTCCCAAAGCAATCCGCAGCATTCAAACTTAAACAATTGGCAAAAATCAATAGGCGCAAATAGAGCGAAAATTCCTCTAGCCAATCTTTCTTTTGGGGAACTCCCCTTAATGGAAAAGTCAGCGTTGGCCAGCAGGAGGCGCCGATCTAAGTCCCATTGATTATTCTTAGGCGTACATTTAATCAATTTCCAAGCACTATCATTGCCTAAAAACCACAGCCATTTCCTCCTCAATGTATCCCCGCTCGCATAACCCACATCACCATCACTTGAAATGATCATCTCTTTTTCCTGCAGCTGTCGAGACTGACCCGAACCGAGCTCCAGATTGCGACACCACCCAATGCACGCTTCCCGACTGCTTCTGTTCAGCTGATGGAACCCGAATTCCTGGCGCTTTGGAACCCGCCAATGTGCCCCAGATGATCACCATCACCTTCAACGGCGCTGTTAATGTGGACAACATCGATCTGTACGACGAAGTCTTCAACGGGCAAAGAGCCAACCCGAACGGGTGCCAAATCAGAGGAACCTTCTTCGTGTCGCACAAGTACACCAACTATTCAGCTGTGCAGGAGTTGCACAGGAAAGGCCATGAGATCGCCGTGTTTTCCTTGACGCACAAAGAGGACCCGAACTATTGGTCGCAAGGCTCTTATGATGATTGGCTGGCTGAAATGGCTGGCGCTCGATTGATTATCGAACGGTTTGCCAATTTGAGTGATGGTTCCATTATTGGGGTGCGAGCTCCGTACCTGCGAGTGGGAGGAAACCGGCAATTTGAGATGATGGCCGATCAGTTCTTTGTCTACGATGCCTCCATTACAGCCTCTTTGGGACGAGTCCCCATCTGGCCCTACACTTTGTACTTCCGCATGCCCCACAAATGTAATGGAAACGCCCACAATTGCCCGTCCAGGTCCCATCCAGTGTGGGAGATTGTGATGAACGAGCTGGATAGGAGGGACGATCCAACCTTCGATGAATCCCTGCCCGGTTGCCACATGGTGGATTCCTGCTCCAATATCCAGACTGGGGATCAGTTTGCTCGCCTCCTGCGCCACAACTTCAACCGTCACTTCAACAGCAACCGCGCTCCTTTGGGGCTTCACTTCCACGCCTCCTGGCTGAAGAGCAAGAAGGAGTTCAAGGAGGAACTGATCAAGTTTATTGAAGAAATGCTGGCTCGTAACGATGTATACTTCGTAACCAATCTGCAGGTGGTTCAATGGATGCAAAACCCTACTGAACTCAATGGGCTTCGCGACTTCCAAGAATGGAAGGAGAAATGTGATATCAAGGGCCAACCTTATTGCTCTCTCCCCAATTCTTGCGCCTTAAATACCAGGGAACTGCCAGGAGAGACTCTCAGGCTGTTCACCTGCATGGAGTGTCCCAACAACTATCCCTGGATCCTGGACCCTACTGGGGACGGATTTTCAGTTAGGAAATAGTTATTTATTTAAATCACAATCTACGAAAAGACTTTTGTATATAGTTGTATGTTAATTCTCTTCGGTTGGTGAGCGTTTAAAGTGGGTAGCTTGAACGTGTCGCGACAGTTCTTTCAACATATTCTGATGATTTCCTTGTTGAACAATAAATTTTAATAATAGGGCTTAGCATGTTTCAATAACCCCGAAAAATCCGTCATTATCATACATTAATAAGCGCATTAAGAGCTGAGGTTGGTGATAAAATTGAGCGCAGACATGGTTTTATTGGTTTCATGGAATTGTGTTGCCCCTAGTAAAGCCGTTTCAGACTAATTGTGAGAAAACCGCACTAAGAAGTTCAGGAAAAGCCGTTTTTGATTAAGGGATTTAATTTTTGATAAAGGCCACAAATCACATCAAATCACATCGCATCACACTCGAAGGCTCTGTTGGCTTCTCCTTCTCACTACACTCTACACTTGTGTAACCTAATCAACTAAACCCACTTGATGCATGAGTTATGTACTTAATTAACCGCCCCTTATGCAACTAACAATAAATATAATTAAACACTTCTCTTGATGTGCATGATGTACATTATCTTCGATCTATACTTATTCTGTTCTTCCATTTGTAACTAATCAGATGTTCAATCTATGTCAGTGTCTCTTAAGCTTGGTGGCTTCTGGTGCTACAACAGTTCGTCGCCGTTCTACGTCAATAACCGAATTAATTTTCTCTATATTTTCATTCTACTTGATGTTTTCATTTTCACTTTACGTTGTCTACTTTCTATTCCGACTTGTATAAACATGTAAATATTGTACAAAAACGCCAATCAAACAGCAACAGCAGGACGTAGCGAAGCAATACATGGACGCATGGAACATGCGGATGGTTTACATTTGGGTTGAATCGCTTGGCTTGATGAAGGTTCAACTGGGTGAAGAATGTTGTTATTTTATCTTCAAGCTGGATGGAAATTCCGGTGTTCTACTAAGTTGGAAGCCTTTGTGCAGTCTCTATGAACTTTCTTCTTTAAGCTCTAAAATCACTTGAAGAAAGATGAGCAATAGATGACTTTTGGAGTATTAGCCCGTCGTCGATTGGAACTTGGCCCTAACGTTTCGCTAGCACGGATGGCTATCATCTCCAGGGCTGTGTCGCCCGAAGCGAACAAATTCCTATCCACGGCGGCCTAATGAGTCAAAAATCATCAATATTGCGTTATTGAAAATGTTGCAGATTTTGGCTTTTTATTCAACTGTACTTTTCCTATTAGAACTTCGCATGATTCTTCAGTAACTTCAGCGATTTTTCCATCAATTCTTCAGCCTCGTCACTTTTGGACCACGTTCAGAATTTGCAAATTTTACGAAAACTCGTTGATGTCGATGTCCCGATTTTTCCATGAACTTCACTTTTAAGAGATTTATTGAAGAAATCAAAGTTATGATCTTCCATTTCTTGCTTTGAATTTTATTCCTTTTCCTTCCTGACATGACTTGAAGAAAAATGAGCAAGTGGTGATTTTTGGGTTATTACTTCATTCAGAGTTGTGTTCGATTTGGGCAAAACAACTCTGAAGGCGCTCGCCACATGTGCGAGCGAAACGTCCGGCCCAAAATCCTATCGATGACGGCCTAATAATCCAAAAAAAGCAAATTTTTGTCCTTTTTGATCGCTAACATTGATTGAA